>NW_005054347.1:859425-865283 GCF_000277835.1 Geospiza fortis
TGGGCGGGGGCAGCCCCTGCTGCCATCTCCGGCCCTTCACCCAGCACACGGGCGCAAAGTAACGCTGTCCCTTCTGTTCTCCAGGGAAAAGTAGTGGCAAAAACTATAAAATGGGATGGGTAAGCCACGTACAGATAAAGCATTTGTATAATTTAGCTGTGTTCTGGAAATTACAAAGCATTTTTCAGAAGAAAATTGTTAGAAATTTTAAAGTACACTGTATACTAGGGAGCTAAGAGAAAGGCACTTTCTCTTCTTTTTCTCTTCTTTTCAGCTTCAGGTCTCTCAGAGCTCATGGGAGGAAGGAAATCATGATGTGGCTCCAGTGCTACTGCTGTCTGTATTGTATTGATCCTCTGAGTCCCAGGAAAGCCTAAACTGAGTGTGCCAAACATGGTGCAAATAAGGGGCTCGAAGATTTTAAGCAAAAATTCTGGAAAAGCAGCTTGGTGTTGGAAGAGACTTCTAACTTACGCTTTAGTGGAGCTGAAGTCAGAGATTTTCATGATACAGAAAGTTAAGCTCTTATTTTTCAAATTCTCTAAGTGTTAATTGCAAACAGATTTTAAACACAGAAATATTTATGTGCTTTTGAAAATAATATTAAGAGTTGTTTCCATGTAACCTCTTCAAAAATACACCAACATCACCAGTGCTCGCTGGCACTGCTGTAGCTACACAAAAGGAATGGGATTCTTAGAGATCTTGGGATGTTTTTCCCAATGAATGCAGTCACAACATATGAAGCAAAAGCATTTAACTTTCAACACTTGCCTTGATTTACAAGTTCTAAACTCTTCAAATTTGGCTTCAATAGAGATGTTCTGCAGAGCACTTTAGTGTTCCCTTTCAACCATTATTCATCCTGACACTGTGCAAAGTTTTAAATTGACCAAATATTTAACTAAAAGGAATCCGAGGCATTTCAGTTTCTCACTCATGAGCACATGAACATATAATCACTCAGTGGCAGTTCCTATTGAGATTGTTTCAGGTCAGCAGTAGCATGTTATCGAATGTGTGGAGTCTAGAAAGGCAGATAACTGCATCAGCATTCTGCAGCCTCAGGGTCTCCATAGGCTTTGCCATCCATTTGTACACTGTGCAGGAGTTTCACAGCTATGTAAGCCTTAGCTGACTTCTATGCATGTAAGTAAAATCCCCACTGTGATCAGTGTAACTTTACTTCAGATCTTTTAACTCCCTTATTTCTCTTAGGCAGGTCTTAGAGAAAGTTCTCTGTTCTCTTCTTTTGCTACTCTGGTCATTTAATGGCTCCTTCCCCACTTGGGGCTGGAAACCTTTAGCCTTTAGCTTAACATCCAGCAGCTGACTCAAAGGTTTACTGCAGGAACCCATCAGACAACAAAGGAATGTCATGAATTGGTGCAATCCTGCATTGAAGTGACCTGGGACACAGAGACCTTTTACCCTTGACATGGGGCTGGAGCAGAGAACACTCAAAGATAATCTGTCACAAGAAATTCCATCTCACCTCAACACCTCAAAGTAAGGTTATCAGTAATCTTGACCACAGCAATGTACCCCATGGATAGGGCTTCATCTTAAAGTCATCCCAAAAATTACTATTCCAAAGTCTCGTTTATTATGTGCAATTAATTGTAAGAAGATGTTCCTGAGTCAAGACTTTGTCTTGAACCTTTCTGATAGCTCCAATTACCTGAACCTCTTGACAGTGGGATAACAAATCTGAAATTTTCCTTAGAAGTGTTGGAAGAAATCTTCTTTGCAAGTTCCTGCTGTCCGAACTTCCAAAATAGTGCCAGTCCAACAGGTTGTGGGCCTTCAAGACGGCAGATATGTTTCTGCCATTTGGAATACTGCCATATCTGCTATTACTTTAGGCTACTTTCCAGTTCATTGGCATCACTAACTCTAATATGTTTGAAGGTTAGCCAACTGGCTCTATGGCATTTTGCCTCTGCAAGTCATCCTACCTCCACCTCTGATGCTAAAAGATATTGATATAAAGCACCAGCACACTGCTAAACATGATAGCACCCATGTGTGCACTTCTATCCCTCTCCATGGCCATTAAACCTTGAGCAGGATGAGCAGCTGGACCCTGCCTCAGGCACTCCTCAGGGCAGATGCGTCATTTCCAATAAAGACAATCAAAATACTGAAGAAAAAAAGAAGCACTCTTGAGTTTTGGGTTGGGTCTGTGAGGCAGTGACCACGGCTTCAGGAACAACCACTGCAGACAGAAGCTCCTTTGCGTCTGCCTCAGCAACAGGAGAGGCTCACAGTCAATGAGTTGGTGCTGAGAAAACCCAAGTGGCTGCATCAGGAGCTCCTGACACCTACAAATCGTGGAAGAACAGTGCCTTCCTCATCTGCCAATAGCTTTGCAGAAGTATGCAGTAATAGATTTTCCAACCCAAGAAACCTTGACCTACTAATTCCCTTTTGAGATGAACTAGTTATATTAAATTGTGCATTTACATGTATGTATTCTTGTTTTGTATTTTCCCAGAGTTCATCTAATAAAAGCAATTCTTATTTTTTGAGGCAACACAAGCCTGCCTGTTTAGTTGCTTACTTCAGAAACTGTTTCTCCTATTACAAAGCTGTCCAGTCTTAATATTCAGTCTCATCTTTTCTCTTCTTTCCCAAGATCGACATACCTCAGCAGAAGCTGTAAGAGCTCCTCATTGAAGCTTCCCACTCAAAAAAAATCCCAGATGATAATTTTGAACATAACCATGATCAAAAAACAAGTTCAGCTTGTTACCCTTTGCTGTCCCAGTCTCATCACTCCAACATTCACCTGAAAATAGTGCAATTTTTTTTCTCTCCACATTTTACCTTTCCTACAATTAAGTGACATATCTTTGATAAAGTTAGTCTGGTGTTAGGAGCTTTATACTGAAAGTACCAGACTGCACGGTCCCTTTGAAAGGTCCACTCCTCAAGAAAAATTTAACCTGCACCCAGTGATCAATGGTCCTAACTCTGGAATTGGAAAAAAGAGAAAATGCCACTTAACTTGACTTGGCTGTAATGCAGAGAGGGATCTCTAAGTTCAAGTGAAAATTTAATACAAAAGCAATAACACATAGGAAATCAGGCAACAGATTAGAAATGTTCTGTAAAAAATAAATTACTGCTTTCAAACATCTTACTCATTTACTGTAAATGGACAAGCAAACAGCTCAGCTATGCCTTGACCTGTTATGCTCATAGCACTTTTTCAACTTTTCATGCAGCCTCCCTAAAATCTTACTTTGGGCAAAAAAAGTCAAAAAAGAAAACCATTAAGGGGACACAGAAAGTTTGATGGCTCACAAGTCCCAAAATCTATCTCCTTAAATTTAATTAATTTCCATTTCTGAAAGCAGGTCATAGTCCTCAATTGATAAAAAAAAAAAGTTGTACAGCTTTAACCAGATTAAAAAATAAAAACCCTTCCCATAAATAATAAAATTTGCTTTCTTTTTAAAAAAATCTTGTTTTTCAGGGGCTTGATAAGCATCTTCACAGACACAAAAAATAACATCATTTCCTGAACCAAACAGCACTCTTTACAATAGGAGTATGAAGTCAGGACTTAAAAAAAAGGTCCAGTTCCTCTGTGATTTCTCCTTTCAAAGGGCCCCCTGCTCTCCTCCTGGGTACTGTGAGTTATAAATAAGCCCTTCATGGCACGGTCTGAGTTACGTTTACCATCTGTCTCCTCTTTGTGATCTACTTGCAGGGAAGTCTCCATTATATAAGAAAACCAAACTGTGATTGTTGGAAACTCACTGCTTGGAGCCAAAGCACCAAGCAGAGGCAAACACAGCCCACAGCACTGGAATATTTAATAAAATATTGAACAGAACTGGAAATGGCCATCATTTATGTCCTGCCTGTAACTGCTCTGGAATGACACTACCAGTTGTTGTACCAAATTACAGATACTGAAGCAGATACTAAAATTATCGTGCACAGGGGAACATCCTGAGCTGGCATCAACCATCAGCTCCACTGAAGCCAGTCAGTTATGACAATTAATACCAGCTGTCTAAACTTCTCATTTTGTATAATACAAAATGCAAAACTACTTCCACTCACTTGTATTTCCTTCATTAAGCTTTCATAATTAAAGACCAGAATGCTTACCAACAAGTGACCCAGATAATTTTACAATCTTTCCTCAGTCTTTGAATTTATCACACTTCAACATTTATTGACTCTTATTTTGTTGTAGAATACTCCTTGCAGATAGGGTGTTATTTATAAAAACATGCATATTATAAAGGATGCCTATGTTTTATACAGCTGTAAACACTCCTAAAGCAGCAGTGCCATTCAGCCCAACTGTTAAAAAATGTGATCACCCTTCTCTGTACAAAAGGTCTGTTGATTCCTTACTCTCTTCTGCTATTATGGGGTACACAGGCTCCAGAGCAAACACAGTGGGGGTTCAGAGACTGCTCTAGTAGTGGGGAAGTCCTGCTAGGATCTTCTGCCCCATGACTTCATGTTCCATGGTATCTGCTGATCCTAATGGAAGTGGCAGTAAAATGTGAACTGAGGTCCCCAAGAGATAAACCAGGATATTTTGCCCCACACCACAGTTCCTCCATTCCCCACTGTGTCCAGCAGTTGAAGATGAACCATGTGCTCTGTTGACTTCAATGACAGGACTTCAGAGATCAAGGAAACACAAACGCTGGCCACGAGGTGCTATTGCAATTTGTATCTTCTCTGCTGACAGGACACAGCCTTTCTTTTCTGCCTCTTGTCAGAAATGCTCTTGGCCAGCTCAGACTGAAGCAGGACTGGTCACCCACAGTGGCCATGGCCTGAGCCCTGCCTCTGCCCCAAAGGAGAGGTCTCCAGGGCTTCCTAGAGACGCACTGCTGCTTCCCCTTGAGCAGCCCTACCCCACTGCTGGTGCTGATGCCTGTAAAAAACTGCATCGTGTGTACCACCTTCACCTGAGCAGGCACAGCTGCCTCCACTGCACAGCAAGGGTGGCTTCCATTGCCTCCTGCACCGCTCTCCCAATGCCATGAGCTTCCCCACCGCCTCCCCTCAGCCAGCTTGACCATGGCACTGGTTCTCCTTAAAGGAGTTTCAAAGCTGGATAACCACATCAATGCTTGCCTGGCTTCTTTCACTGAGAAAACTACTCATCTAATACATTCCAAATGCAGTCAAAATATTCCTTACTAATGTCTTACCATCTACCCAGCTCTTGTATTTCACCAGACTGTGCTTTCTACATAGACCAGTCATATTCTCATATTTCTGCATGCTCCTTAAATGATACGGTTGGCCCTCCCATAGGACTAACTATAATTCATAATTTTGCTTAACTGGACAATTTTCTAGGAGATCTAATGTCTCTTAAGACCTGAGATCTAAGATTAAGAGTACAGTGTTTTCTACTGTGCAACTATTTGCTGATTAATTCTTGAAATTCTAACATGCTTCATTAAACATGCTTTTTTCGATATTTGTCGGCTTAAAAGAAGTCCTTATTTACCTAAAACAAACGTGATAATAACCAATTTGCAAGCTGTCACAGAAGACATATATTTCTTCCAAGCCACTGTTTTACAGCTATCACTTCAGAGTGAAGCAGAACCAATGGACGCATCCAGTACGCCCTCGCTGCTGAAGACCACACCAACAAAACTGAACTCTGCGCGTAGAGACACGCGGCTTCTGAAAATCGGGGATTTCGGGGATTTTCAGCTAACTTTTATGAACCGCACATCACTCACCGCGGGTCCCTCACGGCAGGGCTGGACGGCCCTCCCGGGCTCCGCGTCCCCCGGGCCGCCTCACGGGGCCGGGCGGGCAGAGCCCCGCGCACGGCGGCGCCTTCGGTTAAACCGCTGCGA
>NW_005054347.1:866142-901839 GCF_000277835.1 Geospiza fortis
CGGAGCTCCCCGGCCCGGTACCGGCGGGGCTGCGGCGGCTCGGCAGCCCCGGGTCAGCCCCACTCACCGCAGCCCCGGCCCCGCACGCAGGGAGCGCTTCGCTGCTCCGGCTCTGCCGGCCCGCGGGGCTTTATACCTTCGGCGGTCCAGAGCCGGGTCGGTTAATGGCACATGGAGAGCGATCAACTAATAATAGTAATGTGACAGTTCGCTGATGGAGCGGGGAGGAATCTCCCTAGTGCCAGACTGCGAGAGGCAGAGCGCGGTGGCTCAAAGCAGCGCCTGTCGCTGGGAACTTTACAAAGCAGCGGCAGAAACGTGATTTTATTACATCTGAACACATTCCTTTTCCTGCTTGAAGATGACTTTTTTTCTACATGTTCAGCTGCAAGGTTTCCAGTGCAGAACTTTCCTCTTCCTATCTCCTTTGTATTGTGTCTGCCGGACTGGAGCTTACCTTCCAGAAGGGTTATCAGCATTAGGACAATAACCACATGACCTCAGGCTGTGCAGATCTGAACCACGGCCATCACAGCTCAGACACGAAAGGCGTTTGCCTTTCGAAGGACAGAGCAGGCACTTTCCCCCAGTGCCACCCTCGTACTCAAGCACAGGAGCGGCGTCGGGACTCCCGACTGCCAGGGACCCACCCGCTGTCAGCAGATGAACACATAAACATGCAACACACAAAACAAATCTGGGCAGATCAAGCACGGACACATGGCCCTTCCACAGGAGTAGGGGTTGGACTCTTTATGTCCTCTATTCCATTATTTATATTACTCCATAGAGGAGGTCTTAATCCACAACTGGAACTCAGTACGGTAGTTTGGCTTGGAAATAAGCCTGAAAATATTCGTCTCCTAAAACCAAGTAGAGAGACAACAGCTTGGCTGTTACAATGCAACAGCTGTATACAATGAAACTGGACAGCCCAAAAGCTGCCCCCATACAATATTTCTTAAATTTATATGGTAAATTTTGTAATTTTTATTCTTTGTTGATTTCAGGCAGAAAACTCCAATTTCAGGATGACTAACTGGTATCAAAATTCCTCCCATATTAAGTGATTTTGCATTAGATTTCAAGAACTGTTCAAATTTAAGTTTCAGATACAGTTATATGAGCAACAGTTGTTTCACTGAAATATTTTATTTTATATACACAGCTGCAGTTCATTTAGGCAATAGAAAGGTCACAAATACTCTGACACTTGATTTGACACATTTACTTTGATAGAAACCAAACACTACAAAAAGGAAGAATAATAATCATTAAGAACACATTTAAAGTAAAATTATTATTACAACTAAATTACAAATTATATAAATATTTGATTCTTCATAATCCCGATGCATTCAACATTTCTAATCTTAGGAGTACTGTTATGGGAGAAGAGGATGGCTTTTAAACTTAGTTTGTTCTTATTAGGATGGAAAGTATCATTCAAGACTACCTAAATTTAGACACTATAAACTAAATTCTGAGTCTGATTATGAATTAACTAGAGTAGAACTGCATCATGCTATGACTGCTGTGGTGCAGCTCTGGCACTTGTGTTTGCAGAGATGGTGCACTTCTGAATTCTTTAGCCACACGGCCGGTTATCAACAAATGTTGTGTCCAGCTCAAGGGGCAGGCTGTAGGAGAGCTGATTGCAGTTCTGTGCTGCAAGGAGAGAGCTTTCCCCCACTGAAACTGGCATCTCTCTCTGGAGCTAGTTACACACTCAGAATAGACAGATGCTTTTAGAAAAAGATTGGAAAAGACTCAGAGGAGATCAAAAGCCTTCCCACCTGTACCTGGACATTTCCCTCTCGCTCTATTCCCTTCTTTTTTGGTTTCTTTACTGTTTCTCAATCAAGTGTTTGTTGGTGGCATCTTATAACAACCAGACCCTGTATTTCTTATTTTGGATGGGAAATACATTGGTTCAATTTCCAGTCCAACTCTGTGGACTTCTGAGCTCTGTGAGTATACAGAAGTGCTCCTCTTTGAAAGGGACACAAATGCTGAAGTCAGATATTATGAAGTTTACCCCATTTTCTGAATAGTTTGCTGTTTGATTAGACCTTTCTTATTCTTCTGTTTAAAACAATCCTTTTGTTTTTGACAGAAGACCAAGCTTCCAGGTTTAATTTTTTTCCAAGTGTCTGGAAACATAATCTCATCTGCAACTCCATTTCTTCAAGACCTTTTTGTAAATAATATTAAAATTTCAATATACTTTAATTCTGTGGAGAAGTGCATTTCTGTTTCTTTGTGATATATATTAAGGTATGATTTTCTTCATATCATTTTATTAGACCAGACAAATCATAGCAGACACTTTGCTCTGTTACCTACAGGTCATACATTTGCTGTAGAATATGCAGAACACTTACTCTGTTCCTTCTATTTTCAGCAATTCCTATCGATTCTGAACCCAACAAGACACCTTTATTGTTAAATATAATTTCTTTCATAACTTGCAAAAAGCTGCCAAAATACACATAGCTTGAACATATTTATCTTCTCAAAACTTAAGTGAGGTGGGTGAAAAAAACTTCACATGCCTGTATTGAAGACACATTGCAGAGAAAAAAAATACAGCAAGGAGGATGGTGCCAAGCTCAGCAAGTTAAACAGTGGAAATAGGCCAAGAATAGCATTTGGAATTTCTGGTTTATTACATATAGAGTATAGTCTTTTTTGTTAAATAAACTATAATCAGTTGGCATTTCACACAAGTAATATGACACATTTTCATCACTTTTTGTATTTATCAAGTGAGTACAACAAAGGAGCAAAATGCTGGCTTCAGTAAAATCTGTGAATTACACAGGCCCTCATTTTGAATAGCATCCTTTTGGGTTGTGTTTGACATGAAATTTGAAATGTTGCTAGTCAGAGTTTGTTTTGATATCCCAGATTTTAACAACATGCTTCTCAAGTATCTGAATATTTGGAATTACTCTGTATTTCTTGACATGGGATAGATTCATGTGGGCTGGCTTTGTGTAGCAAAGGCATGGAAGTGCAGTTTTAGAGCCTAAACTAACTGTGAAGCATTGCTTCAGTTGACAGAAATTCAAAGATAACAGCTCATCATTATTTATCACCTCTGGAACAGGAAAAGCCATTGCTGCAAGGTGCCTCATACCTTCTGAAGGTGCTGTGCTCCTGTCTGAAGTTCAGGGTTCCATGGCCTGAGCCACAGTTTTACACTGCACAGAGATGGCCACAACTGCAAAAATCTCCTCTTAAACAGACACCTGACTTCCCACAAAGAAGGGAGGAAGACACAAATTATTAAATTATAAAACACTGCCTTCAATTCTGTTTCATTATTAATAAATCTTATAATACATACTTATTAAAAATATATTTTGAAATGCTACATATGAACTGAGAATAATATTGGTTCATTTATCACCATATTGAGTAGTAATGGTTTTAGAACAAGGAAGTTTTAAATTAATTGGTGAAGCTAGCTTTTCAAATATAAAGAAGTATTTTAAAACACCTTAGTGATATTTAGACATTTTAAATAAAAATAAAGTAAAAATTGCATACTGGCAGTCATTCCTGCCCAAATGGTGCTTGCATTTCCTGCACTGCTCCATCACACTGTAGTACAAAATGGCTGCTTACACCCACACAAATGGAATTCTGGGGCAGGGGCAACATGTTCAGTTCTGTGCGTGTGATTACTTTATTGCACGTGTCACATGAATCAGAGACTGCAGACACCCCAGTCAAAACACCTTCTAGATCTAGACACCTAATGCTTTGGAGACTCTGCAATGAACATTTTGTACTATAAGCTTTTAAAGGAAACAACTCCATCAGCTTCACTTATGCATTATTTGTGCAAAAGTACAGTATTTCATAAATAAACTTTACCCGAATATTACAGAAAAAAGCTTTGGGATACATGAAATATAAATACAGCGACAGCTGAGCTGCAAAATTAATTTAGGTATATACAGTAACACACTCCCCAGTTCTGTTCACAGATGTACATTTAACCTCCCTGAGTCCTTTTCCATACTTAGCAACACTATGCATTCCCAGATGCTTGCTGAGTAACAGCCACAGCAGAAAAGGGTGGAAAAGAGCACATCTGTGTGCACTCCCTGCCAATTGCCAGGGATTTGAAGCTTACTGTACTTTTGCTTCCAGGAGCCCCGTGGTCAGGACAGGCCTGTGGCCACTGACACAGGCCCCAACGTGTCTCAGTGAGTCTGCCCCCAGGTAGGCCAGCAGCAGCTCTGTGTGCCGCATCAGCAGCTGCGTCAGGTCCTCGGCCAGGCTCTCCATGGTTGAGTATCTCACCTTCTCAAAATCAAAAATGTCTTTGAGGAAGAAAAGCACTTGATCCTAGTGGGGGAAAAAAAGAAAGAACTTGTTTGCAGTTACAAAAAGGGAAAAAAAGTATATGCAATGCTAACAGCTCTTTCTTTAACATGTTCCCTAAAAGAATCCAGTTATGTATTATTTTGGTGCTGAGACAGAAGTGTGCTAAAACAGCCTTTACAAAACAGTTCCAGGCTTAAAACATTCATATGAAAGTAGTTCTTATGGTTTCTTACTGTTAGCCTTAATCTTAGGAAAATGCAAATATATACTAATAAATAAAATCTTAATTTATTTTAATCCAAAAGATTAAAAAAAATTATAAAAGTGGTAATTAAAAAGAAGTTGCAAACCTTGAAGAAGCAGCATAGATCATACAGCGAATTTTTAGGGCCCAAAAAGCCCCAGGCCAAAACAGGGCTGATATGTTCACATATAGCATAGAAATGTGCAAAAAATCCATCAGGCACCTAGTGATGTAAAAATTGTAGACAAAAGTTACACTGTAAATTTAGTATACAGCTCTATTATTCAGCATTAAGTCTTCATAAAAGCCTAACGCTTCCCTCCTTTGTCTAATAAAATCCCCAAAGATAAGGAACTGTGGCAGAGAGTTCTACTGAGTCCCTGCACAGAGAGGTCAGGATGCAGAAGGGGCTGAGGGGCAGCTGCAGCAGAATTCCTGGTGCTGGTGAGGAATCTGGTGCTTCAGGCAGGTAACGGGGCAGGACTGGATGGGATTTGGCTGTGGGATCATGCAGGGAAGTGGGGCTGAGAATCCTAGCACAAGCAGGTGAGATACAAGAATCATGACCTTGGTGTGCAGAACTCTGAGATCTGCATGTGGGGCAGGAAGTCAGAGAAGTGACTGACACCATCACCAACTGCACCTAAACTAGGTTTGGGAAAACCTTTCAGTTAAGGCTTTTTGCTAAAAATAGGTATTAGGGTCCAAGGAGCTAAACTTCTGCAACTGGCAAACCTCTTGTCTAAATTAACAAGTCTACAGGACTAAAGGTTGATCACTCATTTATTATGCCACAGCTACAAAAACAATTTTGAATTCTTAGAAGATGATCAATACCTTTGTTCCATATAATCTGAGGGGCAACTTACCTTCATTTGCTGTCTTTTTTGCTTCAATACTGACCAACAACTTGAAGCCACAGCCTAATTGTAAAAATAAGAAAATGAAGCAAGTCCCAAATAATTCTCCATCACAAAAGAACTCATCTGCAGAATACTGTATTTCTATATTCTGTATTTCAGGGACATGTATTTTCTTCAGTTTCAATCTTGTGACAACACAAAGTTTCAAACCATAAAACAGCAGCTGATATAAATAACAACTTTATATGTAGTTCATACTTGCTATTCCAGATCCATCTTTGCAACATTTTTGTTAGTTCAATTCAAATGCAATTTGGCATCCTTGACTGATTTTACAGCTACCACAGTTAGCAACACTCACTGGGTTTAAGTGAGGACCAGTCTTGTATATTAAAGTGTGTGCTCAGACATGAGTAACTATTTTAGATATTAAGTGGCATGTGAACACATTGAAATGTACTTTTTCACTTTAGCAAAAACATTCTTGCAATAGCTTCAGATTCAGCTATGGAGCTTTGTCCAAATATGGACTGTGAAATACAATATACCAACATCAGTACTGGGCTTCTTCCCCTCCCAGCCTCTGACTATCCTCATCTGACTCCCCTCAGTACTGCAAAGAGAGTTTAATACAGGCAAAGAACAATGTTATCATAAAACTACAAAAATATATACATGTTATCTTTATTATTTTCCTCTAGAGGGAATATTTCAATTGAAAAACAAAAATAAAGGGAAATCTTGCAGTGTACAGATGAAAATGGATGAAATGACAGTAGTCTCTGTACCAGCTGACCATGGCACTAGCCTGTGTCTCTAAAAGAGGGATGAGATCTATCTGGCAAATAAACAGCCACACATGAAAAATCATTAATTGTAATTAACAACTGAATACCTGTATTGTATTAATTTACTTTTGTTTCCTTGTACCTTTGTCCCTTATTGCTAAATCTCTGGTCTATGAACCAAAACCTGGACCTGATGTCTAAGATGTGGCCAACAGAAACTTCCCTTCTAAAATTCTACTTCCTCTGAGAAAGGAAGGACAAGGTTAAGCATTTTCTCCAATACATTCAATCATTCTCTGTTTTGGGTCAACTTGTAACTTTTAAATTCCTATTATGAAAAACCTGATAATACAATCTCTTAAATTCTTTTGAGGAAGATCTCAGGTACATGCTCAGTACACTGCAATGTACTACAGATCAATTAATATGATAATTACACATGAATACTTACAGTTTCTTTAAAAGAGGAATTTAACCAGCGGTTATTTACTACATTCTGTATAGATATTGGTGGATTTTCTAAATCTTCAAATGAATCCATTAATATGAAGTCCAGGACAACATCATAAAAATTCAGATTCTTCACCTATATTAAATGAGAACATGATCTAAGTAACCTAGTTTCTCTTTCAGCAGTGGAATTCAGCATGCACCGTATTGTAATGCTGTATTAACATGCAGATTTGCAAATGTTTTTAATGAATATTAAAACTACTTTGTCAGTAAAGGAGAAGTTTTAAAAAAGTGTGGTTTCTGGTACTAAACTGGTGAATGCCATTTCTCTAAATCAGCAATATAAACAATAAAGAGTTGCCTTTCCCACAATTCTTAACTGTAAAAAATTATTTTTAGATCCCATGGTATTAGTAAGGGTAAAAACACTTTTCAGAAATGCAACTCACTCCTCTAGCAGCAAGTTCCATTTCGGTATTATCCCAGTGATCTGTTTGTTCCAAAAAATATATCATTTCATCAAAGACATCTTCAAATTTCTTTGGATTCTGTAAAGTAAAAGCAATGAGTATCAAGCAAATATAAAAAGAGATATGGTTGATTTTCCCTGGACAGCGAAATCAGGCAGAAGTTACATAAACAACAAAACATTGGTAAAAAAAGGCTTTTACCTTTCGTGCTTTCACAATTAAAGCAGACAAAATTTTTCTTCCACTTTCAGCAAGAAATATTCTGTTTGATGTTTCTGAAAGAATTATCTAGAAAAAGATTCAGAAAATATAGACAGGTTAATTCACAGGTTATACCAAATGACCTTAAACATTTCAATCAATTTTAATTACCACCTCTAGTATAGTTAACAAGCTCCTAATAAGCCTTGGGTGCAAAGGTTCCAAAGCTAATCATAAAATCTGGACTCTTCTGCAAATACATCTCATTTTTGAATGATAAAAATGTAAAAGCAACAAGAAAATATTTAGATACAGATTACATTATAAGAATGCTTGCACAAAGGCTAACGGGCAGTTTCAATGCCATGCACAAGACAGATAAATCACCCCTTACAGTTTACCTGAAAGGCTTGTCGAATACAATGAAGCTTAGCAAGGAAGTCACTGTCTCCTAGACATTCAAACATTTCAGTCCTATACAAAATAGAAAAGTTTTCAGAGACCATTAAAAAAAAGCAGCATAAGAATATCCATCTAAATCTAATTGCTAGAAAAAATACCTAGTACAAGTAACTTCTAAAAATTGATTACTAGATAGAATATTGAATTTTAATTCTTGCTTTTCCTGTAAATACTTAAATAGACACAAAACAATACCTTAACACCCGTGAATAAATTTTGCCTTCTTCTGCTAAGTGCATGGCTTCTTCATACAGGGGGCAGTGGCAAAGGGAATCCAGACCATACGTGCTACGAATCTCTCTGTGCTCTGAAAGCTGGAACAACATGTTTTGGAAGTTCACTAAAGAGCTTGCTGATACAATTTTTGTGAAGATAAAACAAAATAAAGAAGTTTTCCTAATGTTCTAATGAAAGATGAATCCTTTTCTTCATCTGCTTTAAACAAAGGAGTAACAGTCAGCAAGTGAACAGAACAGATACACCAGGTCATAAGACTTAACTTTGTAACTCCTAAAATCTGAAAGCTACAGTTTCAAAACTTTTTAATTAATAAAATAAAGGCAGCTTACTTTTGTATTTCATTTGCATAGTTAAGTTTTTGAATTGTCTAGTTAAAATAAATGATACCCTAATGGGTCTCAAAGCTGTTAAAAGAAAATAATTGCCAGGACACAAAGTACAGAATGATTGCACCATACAATTCCTTAGGAAGCTGGAAATAGTAACATCCTACCACCCCTGTTTTAGTTTCACTGGTAAATACGGCTCCCAGTTACCAAATACACTGTATAAAACATGAGTATTCAGTGTTTTATACTACAGGCTCCCTAAATGGTTTGCATTATTTGCAGTGTTAATTCTATGGTTAACATAGAAATAAAGATGAACTTGTAGATATTTTTAAAGAAAGAAAACAAACAGATCCATAAATCAAAGCACATAAATAATACAGAGAACTCCTGTTTACAGGGTATCATATTCCATCCACAAAACAATGTCTAGCTACAATTTCACTACAAAGATTACATTCTATTATTAATAATAAAAGAAAAAAATCTGATGTCTACACATCATTCAGTTTAGTTAATGACCAGAAAATTAATTCTAGTTGTTTTTTTTTTCCAATGGGACAAACAAACTGTGTTTCTAGGCTATTAAACTGAGCAAAGAAACATCTTTAAAATTAACTCCCAAAGTAATTGAACTATGTAGAAGATTAATCTCTATTGTAGAATGACTTTAGAAAATAATATTGAAGTATTACTTTATGTTAAGCTTCCATTGACATTTTCAAGTACATAAATGCTGAGCAGCTTCTCCTGTCACTGAGGCCATACAGACAAGTATGAGGAATTTCAGGCAAATCACCTTCCTCAGGTATTTATGGAACTGACTGAGTGTGACTGATTTAGGACTGATTTCTACAGTTAGATGCAGGAAACCTTCATCTGCTGCCAGCACTTGAGGTGATAACACCTTTACACATGAAGATGGCTGATCACTGCCTTTGGGGTCACAGATTAGCACAGGGACTGATACCTGGGAATTAGGTGAGGCCCTTGATTATATTTAGCTTTTTTTTAAAAGAAAACAACAATTCCTCTCAGGCTAAGAGATGAAATAAAATATCAGGAGAGAAAGGTTTAACTGTTCCTCCCCCGAGAAGATGATGTTAATTACAGATTAATTCCAACAAATAATATTTGGAAAGGGGGAGCAAATTCCTCCATCACTGACTTCTCTTGGCATACAAAAAGTGAAGGGGAGAAAAAGCAAACAAACTGTAAACCAGTTAAACTAAATGTTTAACTAGAAAAGGTGGTTCCAGACAGGCTCTGAAGTTGCACCATTAATGCTCCTGGAGTCATTATGGATTTTCTTTTGATGCTTTCTAGTATTCAAAAATATATTGCTATATCACTATTTTATATGTAAACATATAAAGTATATAGATGTAACAATATATAGATGTAACACAGATTATTATGCTTTAAATGATCTTGCAACCAGTAGGGGCCATTCTGTGAGATTAAATAAGATGAAAGCTTGTCTATATATACATCCTGCTTAAAGTAAAACTCATTAGAGATGATTTGTAAAGATATATCCACAATTCTAATGTAGAAGAGTTCAGCTACTAGGAAAATTCACAAATTATATTCAATATTTAACAAGATTCAGATTCAGAGAACACAACATTTTCTAGACAGGAACCTCCACAAAGGTATCAAAAGGAAAATGAACACTTCATTGTAGAAGTCTCTGAGGACTTGCTGCCTTTGAGGATAAGGTGGGCAGAAGGGTTTTCAGTTAGGTGGCTCACTGTAAGTACCTTATATCAATTGGCATGAGTTCATGATATTTATTGAGGTACCTGATTTTTACCTCACTGTGTACCCCTAAGCACCACATAACTCTCCTCACCAGCGATTTGGTACTAACCACAAGTTACCAGAAAGCTCCAGCATCCAACATCTTGGCATCCCAAGCAAGCAGGACACTTGAAAGCTCCCCAGGTCCCTTTCTGCCATTCTGTAGTGGCCACCTCTGTGCACAGCCACTGCCACTTTGAGGCTCCTCACACCCCTCTAGGGATGACAAGGAGCTATGTCACAGTGCTGGCAGCAGCCAGGAACACAGAGGCTTGTGATGGTGCACTGGATGTGCCAGCCCCTAAGTGTCTGCTACTTCCTCAGTGTCAGGGAGGTCATGGAGAAGGAAATGAAAATGCAGACAAAGAAGAGATAGAAGATGACTGATACTATAGCAGCAATCTCATCTTGTAAGGCTTTACTTGTATCCATTCAAGGCTCAGGAAGGAGAGACCTGTTGGTGACCACCATAAGGACATTTCTGATGGCCTGCCCTAAGGTCATTACGTTAAAATAACACATTCTTCAAAACTCCAAAGCTTGTAGTTCTAACTTGTGTCTAACCAGGCAGCCTCTGAAGATTGCAACATGGACATTGTTCAGATGCTAATCGGTTTTCTCTGGACAATTCAGCTTTAGGGCTGTATCTGCAGTAAGGAGATGCTGAAATCATTGCTCTAAAGCATCAAACCTTTGCCACTTGCAATCATTTTTAGGTCTGAGATGCTCTGACTGCTTTGGTTTGAGGAACAGGCTCAGTACTTTTATTTGCCATGCACAAGTTGTTTGCTAATAAATAGAAAAAATTCTCAGCTGTGCATCAAGACCTTGTTGACTACCAAAATAACCATCTACATGAATGTAACAAAAATAAACAATGCTAGACCTTTCAGGAATTCTTGCTTGCTTCTCCTAATAGAGAGGTCACTTTACTGGCACATTCAGCATTCCTTACATTGTGAGAAATCAAGTTTACCCTATATTAAAAAAGCTGATGATAATCTCTTTGAAATATAAAGACATTCAGAGAAAAGATTTCCTCAAAAAACGTAAGTAGCTGCAGGATGAAAGTGAAACATGTTTGGGGAGTTGGAAGATGTGATGGTGATTAGTAACTAAAACCTTTGGGATGGCATTTTAGTAAGTTGAAATGATGAAGTGGTGTGTTCCACTTAAGGCCTGGAAGAAAACAGGAAGGCTGTTACTGATAAAAAGCAGCAAATGCTTTATTCACAAGCCTAAAAAATCTCCCAAGCTTTGCACTAAGGAAAGCAAAGTTTTTTTGATAATAGACCTACAGATTCGTACTAGTCAAAACATAAAAACAAGACATGATAAATGCATGTGCACTGACAAGGAAGAAGCAGCAACAAAGCTTACTGTCAGGGAGAGCAGGAAAGAGGTTCTGTGAGAAAGATGGAAAAGAAGCCAGGAAAGAGAGGGCAGAGGCCTTTATCTGGCACACTCACTGTTGCATTGTTGCCAAAGGTGGCAGCTATTTTGGTCACAGTAGATGGGAAAGCAAGACTGTGAAAAGCATACTAACCCTCATCAACACAAGCTGAAGGCAGCCAGACTCAAATGAGGAAGAAAATACCACTATTTATCACAGCAGTAGTATTAATAACTTAATTAGGGCAACAGTCATGTTTACCACCCCTTCTGCAATGCTTCTAGAGCCTAAGTGTGTTTAAGAATAGAAGCCTGTCTGGTCATGGGGATGGCAACTGTGTCTAAACTGTCTTTATAAAGATTCAGGCACCTGTGTATATTGTAGGTGCCAGACAGGCACAACTCTGTATGAGAAGTCATCAAGTGAGTGATCCTCAGCACCCTCTTGATCACCAGCCACAGCCAGACGAAGTTTTGGCTCTGCTCCTGCGATCCTGTAGAGCTCATCAAAAGGGCACGTGATGCAAACCCTGCCAAACTGTCCCAGTTTTGTACAGCTCTTTCCTATATTTTGTTCCAATATAACACAGCATGACATTCTTGTTGCCTCCTAAGCAGTATCCCTATCAATTTCCATTCAAGCATCTATCTGCGTCTTGTTTTATGAATGTTCTCTCTCCTGCAGGCAGGGAGCTAAATTTGACCTGACTGTGTCAGCACTGAAACATGAACACAGTTCCCAGTCTCCAAAATCAGTCACACAAAATACTTAGTCCTGCTCCTTGGGACAGGATACAGCGTAGAAGGAAGCCAAGGAACTGTCAACACAGAGCTTGCAGCATGATGAGGCCACAAAAAATGGTGCCATGTTCTAATTTCCTGGAAGGTGAAATTATTAATTCCAGTAGGGCATAATCACAGAGCAGTATAAACACATGTATGAATTTCAGATTTAAAAATTTTGCTAAACATTTCAATCAAGACACGGAGTTTAGGACAGTTACTACAATTGTAACTGCAATCAGGGAGCTTATGATGAAGGAACTGCCTTATTTGGCCCTTAGGTGAGACAAATCTGAAGCTGAAAAAGCCTCAGACCTCTTAGCCTAAATTAAAATATTCCACTGTTTCCCTAGTGCAAGAAAAAAAAATTAAGAAGTAGATAAGCAAGAGGAAGCTACTTGTCATCATGTCCAGAATAAAAGAATTTGGTATGTCAATTGTAATCCTGTTAAATCAAAGCAATTACTGTTCTCTACTGACAGCTGAATACACTGGGAAGTTGTTACTGCTCCTTCTCATTGCTGTAAGGTGAAGCATTTCCCCACCACACACCCTCCTGAGGATGGACAAAATATTAAATCAAGGTAGCAGTGGTTTTGTACCAGAACACCAATTCACAGCTTTCTTCTCCCTCACCACACAATGATGCCCTGTAGCTACAACTCCCTGCAGTTTAGGCCTAGTGGCTCCCATTTAACCCAGAACATTGATGCTGCTCTGGCCTAAACACCAAACTGCAAGTTGTTCACGTTCTATTAATCTTCAGGACTTCTGTCACTTAAGAACTTCACTAGACTCTTCAATAAAATCTGAGAAAAGAGAGTTTGTTCTATTGGCAAAGACTAGAACAGCTGGAAAGGATGAGAAAATCTTCATAACTTTTTCCTGGAAGAACAAGTTGACAGAAGTGGCTTTGATGTATCAAAATGTGGAGAATATTTTCAGGATACTTAAAGACAATTACATGTCCAATTTTGATTCCAATTTTTTTTTTTGCAGATACTGGGACAATATAGCTTCAGGAGAGGATGATGATTCCACTGATACATCCTGGGGTTTCTGTTTGCTTGGTTGATTGGTTGGTTTTCCCTTTCTTTAAAGCCAAGCAGCACAAATGAGCATAAGGGGCTGTTCCCATCCTCACAAAGAGTAACCAGTCTCTATGGATACAGTCCTCGTTAGGAATGGATGCTAGGCACCACAACTTAATGTGAGTTACTAAATCAAGGAAATCACTATTTAATGTGAATTACTAAATCAAGGTAACTGTGTTATGGAAAAAACAAACCCCATAAGAGACGGTCAAAACAATTGCAAAGAATGTGTGTGCAATTCTTTCTTTTTGCAACTGACTTCAGTAGCTTAGTTGTGGTGTGTATATGAGAGCAATATCTATCACAAAATGGATCTTTTGAGGCCAACTGCCTCTCCTGTTTTTTGGAGTAGAGTGCTAGTCAAGATCACTTCAGCTCCCCAGAGACTACAGAAGGAGATATTTCTCATTCAAGTAAGTGTGTCACTGCTCTAGAGTCTCTTTCAAATATTTCAAGGGAGCTGTAGCAGACTCCAGCTCTGTAACCCAGAGATTACCACGTGTCCTTTGTGCCCTTATCCCACAGGATTAGAGTTAGATCAAGTTCTTTATGTTGCCAAGGATGCTTCCCAGTGTGGCCAGACAGGAGGCTCCCTGGCAGCCCCACCGCACCTCCAGGGACTGTCACTGCCAGCCCAAGGTCCCTCCCCGTGGTGGCTGCAGGGAGCTGTGGGGTCCCTGCACACCCGCACAGCCACACAAGCTCCCCCCAGCTCAGCCCAGGGCTCCAGAGCAGTCTCACACCTCTGGTTCCTGCTAAGCCATTTCATCCCAGTGCAACAACAGAGCAACAGCTCAACCTGGTGCCTTCATATTGTGCATGGAACGTGCTGAAAGAGGTAGCTGTCAATTTCTTATCATTTCCTCCCAAAAAAAACCCCTCCAGGTCTAAACAATACAAAGCCTTCTTCATACATCTTTATAGTATGGTAAAGCCATAGGAAAAAAGAACAGAAAAATATAAATCATGGTGAAAGGAACTACTATAGCCTCAACTGACTGCTTCTTCACTCATGAAAATGTGATCTGTTTTTCAAAAGCAACTTCTATTTAGGAGGAGTTGGGGATGCATTATGCCAGTACACAAAAATAAACCCAAAACAACTGGGTCCAATGAAGCCTGGAAAAGCTCTTTCTTTCCTCCACAAGAGAAATATATTTTTGCTCACAATGATTAGCAAAAAATAAGGATTCTTCTGTTCACTGTTGAAATAGATCAATAAATCTTTAAAAAAGCAATCTTTAAGAGTCTTACCTCAGCTGTGGAAACAAAGGAATCTGTGGATGCAATGCTTAATGTATCTCGAAGGCAGAAATCATCTCCATTATCCTTTACAGTAATGTCTGTGTTTTTATCTTTAAAATTAAAAAAAAAAGTTTATTAGACAATCAGAAAATTCCACTTAAGTCTTGAAAATGTGTTTCATGTGTACTTTAACACAGTATTTCATTTGGAAGGCACAATGTTATACTACTGTAAGAGTAAATTCTTTTATGAACTACTAACACATATAAATGTGACTGTTTTTCTGCCTTTAAAGTGGATTTTCAAATATCATCCACAATGAACTGGAAGAAGACAAAAAGACTTGGCCAAGGTTTTGGCCTTTCTTTTACAGACTACTGATGATCTCTTTATCTTATGATATGACTTTGCTACATGGATCTAGATCCTCAGTCAAGTTTTTGACTTGGCTGTGTTATGTAACAAACTGCTCCATGCCCTAGCCACCACTTTTATTTTTCTAAATAAAAGTTTATTAATAAAAAACCACCACCACATTTTACTTTTACTTGAATTTGCTTCACTTTCTACTTTTCATGCCTTTTTTCACTTGCTGGTTCCTCCTGAGAGCAAGTGAAGCTTTTCATCTTCACTGCATCCTCTTTCCTCAAAAAGCTTCTTCATTGAAATAACACATCCAGAAGTATTTCCTACAGTACTAGAATTCTTAATGCCTTTAAAATAACTGTTATTTTTTCTTAAAATCTTCTGCAATACAGTTTCTCTCAGTTCTGCTTTACTTTATTCTCAGATTTCAACTCTTGCACTTCTGGGATGGTTTTATTTTCACCATATAAAAACACTTTCACAGAAGGATTAAATTCGTAAGTCGGTAAGTCAGACTTTGGCTTGATGTGACCCATCTTACATTCCCAGTAGAGCAGATACATTTATTTTGGGTTACTTTACCTTCAGACATTACACATGTGTTCCTAAAAGCCTGTTTTATCTCCAAGAGTCAGCAGCAACCAGCTACCCAATGTCATCCAGGCTTGTTGCTAAGGCACTACTTCACTAAAAACTCCATTACACAGCGGAGTGGCCAAACGCCAATTTACTGGGATGGTTTACTCATCACTTGCAATGCTACAAAGCCACATTACTTAACCATTACTTCGGTGGTTGTTATGGTTTTATTAGTTATGGACTTGGAATGACAGCTCAAAAACTGCACAGAACAAATATCTGTCTTTGGGAATATTCACTGAGGGGAAAAATGATTCAGAGTTTGGACAAAGATTTTACTAGAGCGAGTTAGGCAAATTGCAATCGCGACTTCACCACTATTCATATGAAGTCTGATTTTTTTCAGCTCATTCTTACTATTTCTTTCTTTTGACCTCTTAAAACCAAGAGGAAAAGTACTGGAGCTTAGAAGCTGGTCAAGAAACAATCACATTCTGAAATCTGAAATACTGGAACAGAAAAGCAAACTGTGGTTTGTAAAGCACTAGCTTGAGGTCTGCTTAGAGTACATAGGTAACATGATGTTTCTTTCTTATTTCTAACTCATTATTTGCATTAATTCTCTTCTAATATTACATTAGATGATTTTCTAATATCACTTTTTCACATAAGAGTTTGCTGAACTTGCAATAATACTGCTAAACCCAGGGTAGTACAGGCATCTATAGACGGCAGATTTTTTGGCTCTCCTTTTTTCAACCTCTCCTTTTGCCAAAGCTGCTTTTATTGTTATATGTGACTTTATAGCTCAATAACAAGAACATATCCCCAGACTGATTCTAAATAATTTAACTCTGGGTTATGTGGTTGATTACATATAAATGGGAACAATGCTGTTTAACTAAAATGTATTCCACATACATTAAAAAAAAAAATTGGTGTAAGCGAAGGAATCACAGCCCAGAACAACACAGAATCAGGGGTTCTTCCATAGATCTTGCATTCATCCTGTTATAGACTACATGAAGCTCTAGAGTTAATAAAATTCTAATTTAATCTATCTTTGTTGAAAAAGTCATAATTCCAAGTTTTCTAATATGGCCTAAAACTATCACCAAGCCAGTATGCTTTTAACATGTTAATCAGTTGAATATGGAGTATCTGTGTTTTCACTCAAAAAAAAAAATCTCAAAAAAAAATCTCACTGCTACAGAAAAAGACACGAAATTTGCATTTTATGAGGAAGAAAAAGATTAAAAATAAGGTTGGAAATGCTGAGTGAAATAATACCTTTGGCAAGTGATACGTACACACAAAGCACAGCCTCCCTAAAGAAAACCAAACAGCCTTGTCAGCTATTTCTGACTTTCAGGCCAGCACCACCCTAATACCCTAAAACATCCTTAGCCAAGCAGGTGCTTATCAATACCCAGGCCATGAAGGGAGCATGCTCTTATGAAAATTCACCATGGAATTTCACTAGGGTGAAAATGAAGTTACAGCTGGAGTACATACCAAGCAAGTACCAGCAGAACATTCTTAGACACAAGAACACGAAAAAAAAGAGACAGTGGCACAAAGAGACTCCTGGAATGAACAGCTGCAAGAGGAACTCACCCACCAGTGCCTGCAACTGCTCACACACTCATCCCTACTTCTTATGGACTCTAATAACTTCAGGAGGGGAGTACTAGCAAGTATGTGAGCTTCAAATATACTTCACCTATTTGAGGAGCCAAGGAGTTATTTTGGGTTCACTTATATTTGTAAAGAGGATGAAGTAGAGTTTCAGATGTTACAATCATGGATCTTGATTGTAGTGCCTTAAAATGTATCTATGGTCATTAAATTATATTATTACGGTGTTAAAACATTGAACAAGATGGAGGACTGCTAAAGCTTGTGAAATTACTCCTAGCTTTATAAGGTTTTGCAAACAACTATCTATTTAAAACTAAACAAGATTAAAGAAAAAAGACCAGAACCAAGCTATTTTCACATCTATTTACAAAGTACTAATCCAGAATAATTGTTTTTGTTCTGGTAGGTTTTCACAGTAAGACAGAGCACAGAGCTAACCCCCTAAACTCTCAAACATCTGACCTTCATAACTGCACAGAAATCAGCTTTTTAGTATTCAACTGGGAAGCATTCACCTTCACATAACATTTTAGAACTCTGAAAACTGTTTCCATGTTATCTTCCTACAAATCCTGAATGAAGCATGGCAGGAGTTCACAAGCGAGTTTGGCACTTAGCTGACACATTTAAAAAAGGAAAGCACTTACCCACTAGTAAAGAACTCACTAGGAGTTACAGACTTTAGTTCCAAGTACCACCATTAAAATCATGGTTCCCTATTCTGCCCAACCATCGCACTTCAGTGGAAAATTAATGCCGTTAATACATCACAAGCAGGAAAGCAGGATGAGAAAGTAGAAACTTTACAGAGTCTGAAGAGGAAAAGCCTTGCAAAGGAACCACTTATGAAAAGTCATGGTACCCTCAGAGCAGCAGGGGCCCAGTGTTCTGCCAGCCCACTGTATGCTCAGAGCCCTTCGATATGTGGCGTCCTGTCCAGTGAAAGGAATTACAATAATCCAGTTCAGACAGCAGCATGAATCAGTTCAGTTCCATGAGAGTGTGCCACAGTCTTCTAGCTAGTCGCAAGTGGCACAGTGGTTTGTCACCACTTGCTGAAACATCCAAAAGCAGCTTTATTTACATTTATAAATAGTGATAATTCTGAGAGTGCTGATCATCACTTCTACCAAGTAGCTGCTAAAGCACTACATGAAGTCTTACAGGATGCACCCAGAAAGCAGTGAATTTTACATCATGTAAAATTCACTGCTTTCATATTTATAAAAAGAATACAATCGCAGCCTTCGGTGCTCACAGACCTTTGTCAAGGTAAGCTGTGGCTGAGTTTACTGCTGAGCCTTCAAATAACATCCTTAACAGAAACCTCAGTAGTTTTCATGCAGGGAATAATCTTCTGCTTATGTGTGAATAGAGAGCCAAATCTTACTTCCTTGGAAAAAGTTGACTTAACAGAGCTTTCATAACTATTTCCAAGCACAACTATAATATTCAGGGCTCACATAAAAGCCTTCTACTTAAAACACACTCATATAGGTATAAAAAAGTCCATTTTCAGGGGCACTGGGTTCTCACCTAATCATCATTATGCAAAACCCAAGATGTTGTTCAGTCACTGTGTTCTGTATCACTTGGATGTTATTCTTAAGACAAAAGTACTACAGCTGACTAAAAGCTGAATTAATTGTCATCTGGAAAAAGAAGCAGTTTGCCTAAAATAATCTCATAATCTTCAAGAGATTTCTCCAAATACTTTGGAAAGAAATAATAACAATTTCTGTGATGTTGATAATAGTCTGACTATTTTCAGACATTCAAGATGCTGACTTTGTCCATAAA
The DNA here is from genome assembly GCF_000277835.1 of Geospiza fortis. NCBI lineage: Eukaryota > Metazoa > Chordata > Aves > Passeriformes > Thraupidae > Geospiza > Geospiza fortis. The sequence continues at coordinate 885,237 of NW_005054347.1, forward strand.
GTTATATTATCTGCAGAATACCATATTTAATGGTGTATAAAACAAAACAACATGGCTATTGCATTTATATCCTATTGCTTTCATTCTGCAAAGGTAAATAAACAGCACAAAATTACATGTGTAATCATTTTAGTCTCTCCATGTAAAAATCAAGTGTACCTGAGAAAGGAATGTAAGTTCAATTTATTTCCCATAATCCATGCACACAGGTACATCAAATTACAGAAAAGTATTAGGAAATACTATATAAATTTGATATTCTGGAATGGTGATAAATGAAATTATTATTTCAGGATTTAAATCTGGTAAAGCATTCTTCCATAATATTGATAACAGAGTTGGAATATTTTCTGATAGTTGATATTTCTTTTTAAGCAAAGAAAATACCAAAGGCTAAAAATATAATTTTATTATAGAGAATATGGCCTGTGAAAGCTGGCCATATTCTCTATAAGCTGTGTCTGAATCATCATAGCAGGATTTATTGTAAAACCAACATTTCAAAATGGAAAGACCTCATCATGAGAAACTCTACAATCTCAAGGAAGAGGCAGAATGAACACACACGGTGCTATGTTGCTAAAATCTGAATTTTAAGAAAACAAAGCAGTATCTGATATGTACTTTATACCCTGAATTAACACATCATGTGTACTGACAGCTAAGAAATCAGCTTAGTAAACGCAAAATAGATGTATGCATGTGTTTTTCTCTCTGATTTACCTCTCTGGCTTTCTGCTTTACAGACATATGATCTCAAAGCAGATTTGAGACGTGTATCTTGTGTAAACTACGTCACTGAGAGGTCTCTCCCTATCACACAGCCTTTCATTTCACTGAAAATGTAAACACTGATTCACAACTGCACATTATATGATTCTACTCTTATACAGCGTTACATTTTTTCACAATTTCTTTATTCTGAACCTAAATATCTTCCCTGATTTTAAGGTTTCAATCCCTATTCTTTATAGAAAAGTTTTGCTTCTGAGCACTCTACTGCTTTCAAGTTCAATAGTTCAGGTAACAGCTTCTGTACATTGATATGATTTGAGAAAAAAGATTTGGCAACCAAATGAAGTTTACTCAGTTGTCTAATCCAGACAGAGTCTGTTTGGGTGGATGTGCAGCACAAAGTTGTCACCCCTCCTCACAGGGGCACTCAATTCTCCTGCAGTTCAGAAAGCACCACATCTCTGCTGTCCACAGCAAAGACCAGTTTGAATTCCAGCGCTGCTTATTTCAAAGCTGAGACTTTGAAGCCCCAGGCTTTACAGCACAGCCCTGTGGAGCCTGCCAGACACCTCAGTCACCAGATTTAAACGTCACTGCCTTTTCTCAGCTCTTCACATCTCCAAACCAAGTGCAACCTACTGCTATTCTTGTACAGCCACCTTCTAGTGACAATGGAATGGTCTGTTCAACCCCATTCAGTGTGACAGTACATTAACTCATGGGGATGCAGAGCAGATTGAAGATGCAATGTCATATTTAGAGAAGAAGGAAGTACAAGGTTAACTTTCAGGCTTCCACATCTAGAAATTACTACCTTCAGTACCTTTCCTATGCCAGAGGCCTCCATAAGCAGGTTAGGTAGAAAGGTCCTCTCACCAGACTGACAGAGGAGTCTCAAAAGTAAATGAATTTCTCCCTTTGGTCTCAGTTCTTCCACACTTGTGAGTCAGTGGGCACTTAAAAGCAGGATGTTTGTACCAGTGCATTACCAAGAGTATTCCTTCCTTTTTTCCAAGGCAGTTCATTGCCCCCTTCTTGCCTTTCCCACTATGCATTTCTTCAGAGAGATATTACCACACGTAATGATGAAAAGGGACAATAATAACCAGCAACTGTTGCTCAGCTCCTGAAACTTGTGGTGTTTCTAATTGTATCTTCAATTACTTTTTTTCCAAATCAGTTTCTTAACATGTTATATGAAACTCAAAAGAGCAAACACTGTAGTATTCTGGCATAAAAACTACTTTGCTGGACACAGCATAAGAGTATGGGACCATCCAAGATGATCTTGTCAAGCTAAGATTTCTGGGGAGGTTTTTCTGGGGAGGGATGCTGACATTTCAAAGCAAGAAAGACAGCCTGACAAAAGGAACCCACACATTCATTTGTTCTTCCATTAAAAGAAACATATGCTGCCCAGCAGTTGATAATTCCACTTACATGTATGAAGACAGTATCAGAAAAATCTGATACCTTCTCATCCCTGAATTATCAGACTAAGACAGAACCAGCTATACAGCTGGTGATCCTCAGTAAAATAAACATCAACAGATGCAGACATACATTTGTGTTTTGGGCTCAGACTCTGTATTCAGAATGTTTGACACAGAAAAGCTCTGTAAGAACAGCCTAATAATCTCAGTGTTCCCTTCAATTTCAGGGCAGAACTATTTAACAGAACACTGCAGTCTACAGTGACACTGCTCAGGAATGTGACTGGCTTCTGCAAACCCAGCTGCACACAGATATGGTTTAACAACTTAAATTTCTAAGACATATGCTTAACTTTAAGCAATAAGACTTAAAGAATATCTGGAGTCCCTCACTGACTGGGACCTACTTGTATTCCACTTGTCCCCAACAATGGGAAGGAATGAGATAAGAATCCTTATAAGGTTGTACTCTATGTAGAGTTCTGAATCTTTAGTTTACTAAATAAGACCAATTATCAAACTTAAACTAAAAAACCAAATTAATAACACTATAAGGTTGCCAAATGCATTAGTAACATATTAATGCTTGAATCATAATGCAAGTAATTATTAGAGCAACCTGAGCCAATCACCTAAGCTATGTACATTCTTTGTTATTCAAGCTTTGCTTTATTTTCCCTTACTCTGGTTTACCACAGATAACTAATACATTGACTAGACAGCAACTTTAACGGCATCTGTTTGAGCAGCTGCTAATCAGTGCCAAGCCATGTGGAAATATGCATACATTTACCTTTAAATACTCACAGCCTTTCTCCATGTAGAACAAGGGCAGCTTTAAATAGCAGGAGAGAGAATAAAGCCTGGTGTGATCGACATGTGCTCTTGAATCAGTTACACCACAGCTCTTTGCTACAAAACTGGATCATTAGGTAAGGTGGGACATGTGCACAGTCCAGATATCTCACAGAGAATTGGAGACAGTAATTTATTTAAAAAACACCCTGTAGTTTGAACCATCAAAAGGGAAATCAGACACATCTCAAAACCAGTTACTTTTGCTAAGAGTTTTAGCAATTAACTGCACAAATAGATGCATGAGAGAAAAATGACACATAAGTAAATAATTTTGCTCCTTCCATTGTTATTGTTCACTTTTGCTGTAACTTTCCACAAAAATAAATTTACTCCCACATAGTTTCAACTCTGAAGCATTTCAAGCTGAAACAGAAGTTTAAGAAAATTGTAAGATATTAAAAGACCATTAGGAATGAAATGCTTACACAAGCTACTTGAGCCTTCCAGTTATAGGGTAAACAACTAAAAAAAAATGACACCCCAAACGAAATGCTTGGCAAATAAATGCGCAGAGGTGTAGTGATGGGGCATGGCTCGTGCTAGGTAACAAATCCTGTCAACAGCAATTCTTGAAGACTGTGCTGTGTGGATATACCACAACCTTTTATGCCACCTTGACGGGTCACAGTCTTCCACTTAAAGGGCAGCAAGATTTAAACATAGTAGACACATTCATTAAGAAAAGTTCTTAGTTTTTGGGTATGTCCACATGCACACAATGTTTTAATTTCAAGTCCTTGAAAATATACTGCAGACAGAAGTGTATCTATTTTAGTTCTAACTAGTGAATTAATAAAACTATAGTGCAGAGATCTGTATTTGCTGATTTTATGATTGTGTCAATATTCCATTTTGATATTGAGCGCCAAAGCAATTGGAAAGCTCAAAGTGTTGTTTCTGCACTTCCAAGACTAAGCTACCAAGCCAAGAGAGTTGATTTCCTTGGAAGTCTCTTCAAATTCTGAACTATCACTGCCTTTATCTCCCTGAGCCTGTTCTGGCTCACTTTTCTTCATTTTGCCCAAAAATGTTTCAGACAAGCCTCTCTTAAAAGCACACTGCAATGCAAAAAGAGATTGTTTTCAGTGAAATTCTAAAAGAGGAATTGGCCCTATGGACCAAAACATGTTCCTGATCATCAGTTTATATAACCTCACACTGCCAGTACTCCAGCAAGAAAAATAAACACTTATCCCACCCTCACTCCTTGCCATCTGATTTTTCCTACCTCTAGAACATTTATACTCACAATATATACAAACTAATAGAAGTTAAGTGCATGTACACCTTTTCTAGTAAGAAAAAGAATTTGCAAATTATAACTTGTTAAGAATGTATCACAAAAACATGAGAGAGGAGAAATAAATAAAAAAAACAACAAAAACCTCCTGCATTTGGAGGCCATTTTCCACTTTTATATAACTTTTCAAAATGCAGGCAAGCAGTTATTAATTCAAGCTCTGACACGTGAGGAAAATGATTACTTTACTCAAAAAGAAGGTAAATATGTACTTTTAAAACATTTTTTTTTTAAACTGGGAAAGAGACAATTGCAGCTGCCCACATATTGTAAAGAACAAGAAGAATTAGTTGAGATGCACTTTGTGTTAGGAGGCCTGAGCAAGGATGCACAAGAACAGCTAACTGAACAAAGTCTGGGAAATAAAATCATTGGTGGATTGTGGCTCCATTATAAGCAGCTTTTAGAGCTAAAAGGAGGACCAGCTTGTATTTCATTTGAAGACAAGTTCCCAAGGGAGAGAGACCTCTTAAGAGAGGAATAATCTGGTCAGAAAAATGAGCAAAGGTGATTTTTATAAACAACAGTTAAGTCCATGTCAGACCAGCAAGTTTTAAATGGACAAGGCAAGACAAAACATGGCAGGAGTCAAGAAGTGAGAGAGACAAGGGCTCAGACAGGAGTTTTGGTGTGGACAGAAAGAAGACAGGGCTCGGGGATGCCATTTAAGGGAAAGCAATGAGGTGTATAAATAGCCTGCACTGCTGGATCTAATGGCAAAGCTGTTGGGCAAACAGTAATGAGAGTCCTCAAAAACCAGAAACATTCTTTCTCATCTTACTGGAAGTGCTTTTGGAAAAACCTCCAAGCTAACTGACCATAGTAAATGACCTTGACTTCTCCATTGCTGGGTCAGTGAAGAGTAAAATAGAAATTCTTGAGCCACTGTTGAAAAGATTTCAGCTTCTAGGATTAACATAAAAATACACTCCATGTTAGCAAATAGCTACAAAAAGATACATATTACGAATAGCAATATTTTCCAGCAGCAGTAACTTCACTGCATGTCTACGCAAAGCTACTTTGCATTTTTAGTAGAGTTTTGCCAAAACTCAGAGTATCACTGAGAAAGCCAAGCATTATAGTATTTTTATAGACAAAAATATTTTTGCTTCCGTATTAGATTGAACTTCTAATGACCAATCTTACTCTGCTCAAGCACTGTACCTCGGTGCTTTGTGATAAGCAATAAGGAATTTTATGGACAGCCATTTAGAAAGGAAGTGTTATTAATATTGGACAAAATGCCTTTAAAGGGAAGATTTAAATATTACTGATTAGGGAACACATACAATCCAATTCAAACATCTGCACTTTGACTATCTCTTGGGTGTCAGAAATAAGGAGTTGCAGCAATAAGTTGCAATATGAGAGACCTCATGTTTTAGCAGTTATTGAACTTCAACAAACGGCAATAGCTAAAAATTATGTTCAAAATATGCATTTTTTTTTAGAAATAGATTGGAATAACTTCTGTGGGCTTTTCCTCAGACTTAGAAACATTGTTTTCTTTCCTTTTCATTCATTAGTTGGGATGAATACATTTTCACATTTAGAGAAAAAGCTGTTTTCTTTGTTTTGATTTCAATCCTGTTCGAGCCACTAGAAAAATGGTTAGGCCTTCTCCAAGAAATTAAAAAATTATTTAATGTAAATTTATCTTGAAGGAACAAACCAAGCAAAAGTTTCCAAGCTAACATAAAAAGTTACATGACTTTAAGTTATTTTACAGTATGTAATACCAGAGCTCACCTAAGTGAAGTATTACAAACTGCTCCTCATTGCAGATTAGGAATTATAGCTAGAAACATTTACTGTATATAGGCAAATAAACTACACTCAAAATATTTTTTTTTCCAATAACATTTAGAGGAAGGAAGAAAATACAGGCTGTAGATATTAATCCATGGATAGGAAGACATTACAGAAGTCTGTGTTAATAAATTATATAAAAATGAGTTTTCAACAGCTTCAGTGATTATGCAAAGATTTTTGTTGGTTTTAAGAGCTGCTGAAGAAAAGGTTCCTAATATGAAAATCAGTTCTCCAAACAGTTTTGAGACTAGGTTAAAGGCTGCACTTATTCTCTCCAAAATGCCAGGCATATCTTTGACTGTGAGAAGAAAATTAAAAAAAGAAACAGACAAACCTTTCAACAAAATCATCCAACAGCACAGACCTTCGTGACAGATTTTACTGTGGTAGCTCAAACACCTAATTTGTTTTAAGCTGTGTAACTGATACACAATAAAAAGTAAGCATTATAAAAATAAAAATGTATTAACACTAAAACATTTTAATATTGGCAAAAAGTTTAAGGGCCAGTGTACACAAGTCCCCATCAGTTTGAATGCCTGCATTCCTTTTTACAGTAGAAATTAAAATAATAATATGAAGTATTAGGAATTTAGCACTGACAAGGAACAATTTGAGAATTTTCCCCTCTGACCTGAAATTCTGCTTGTAAATAAAGCTATTGTTTCTCTCCCAACTCTTTGCATTCCTCCCAAGTTAACTCGACTAACATTTCAGTCTGCTAGGAAAGATCTAAATAGGAAAAAAAAATGCAGAGAGCCTTCTTCAAGGGCAGACTACTGAAAGTCCTGGAAGCTTTTAACCCTCTACACACCTTTACATTCATCAGTCAGAAATAACAGGATGAATATTTTGTTTCACAGTTTTGTGCCAAGTGCCTCCTTTCTGACGGAGTGCAGCCTCATGGCTGCCCCAGGACAGACTGTTTGTAGGCTTTCCATGCTGGTTCACAGTACTCAAAGAGGCACAGCATAAAAACAACCACAGTTTAGCCCTACATATTTATTTATTTTCATGTCCAGAAGTACTTTTTCTACAGAAATCCTATTTTAGCTTCCTGATTTATATGATAATACTGAAAGTCTGGTGGAGAATGCAACAACAGTGAACACAATGGCATTCCATTATTTCATCTATTTAAAATGCAAGTCTTTTCCAGGGAGGTATTAATAATTTATAACTCAACAACAGCTTACCAAGTTGAGAATTATTATTTGCAATTATTTTTATTATTATTACTCTTAATAGTATTCTACTCACGGGGAGAAAACATATTTATTTCTACCTCTGTCTTCTGCACTGCTGAAAGCTGAATATTTAGAAATATCAGAAGTAGCTGTCCTAGCAGGCAGAAGAGAGGCACTTCAGGCACAGCACATGAAGACAGACAGTGGCTGCAGTGATGAGCTCTTGTATTCCAACAGGCCCCCAGGTAACTCATTCCTGACTCTCCCTTGTGACACATCACCACAGCCTCCTCCAGAAGGCTGCTCCTTGGCAAACTGTTTCTCATGCACAACCAACTTAAAATAGCAAGTGGGATCACAAAGTGAAAAGCAAGTCTGTGGTATGATTTATCAATGGCAGCACTAAGATCTAAATTTGATTTGGTAGAGGGATATGTTGGGAAGAGTAACATTTAAAGGTTTTGGGAAGGAGCAGCATCTCTGAACAGTAGATAAATAGCAGGAGAGCAGTTTCAGGAGCTCCAGAAGTTTGATAGAAGAATTTACAGAGAAAGCCAAAATTGAGAAATTGCTAAAAATTTTCACCTCTCTAAATTTCCTTCTGAACAAATTTGGAGTTCCTTATAAATCAAATTATAAGCATCTTCCATTCTTATAAGAACAAGAAGTGCCTGTCAGGCATTTATGTAACACTTGATAGCATCTGTCTAACTGTCAGAGCCTCAACTCCAGCTGTGGCTGGTCACAAGCACTTCAGGTAGAGGAAACAGAAGAAAAATCCACAAACCATATCTATCTTTCCTATGTATAAGAGAAAAAAACCAGAGCTAAACATCCTCTGATTATTGTAGCTGGTGAACAGTTGAAACCCTGAAGCACATGAGCTGGTTATAAATGTTTTTAATGAGCTGTGTCATCACAGAATGGTTTGGATTGGAAGGGCCATTAAAGACCATCTAGCTCCAACCCTGCCAACACTAGATGAAGTGGCTCAAAGCCCTGTCCAGCCTGACCTTGAGCACTTCCATGGATGGGGCAATTATGAATTTATTAAAGACAAAGGCTTTATCTTATTCACTCCAAAGCTCACAGAAGAAGGAAAAATAGTAGCAAGGGGAAATAGTTAAATGCCAGAAAGACCACACTGACCATTTAATCTTCCTCTCAAAGAATGAAACATCCCTCAAAAGAGTACTAAAAAAAAATCTTGCCTCTGAAGTGTGTTTAGTGTGTTGAGGATAGCTTACTTTAGAACTTCACTTGTTTCACTTGAACAACAAGAAATTTGACTCTGACAACAAGGTCTACAAGTCCCCCAGCACCACATACCTTTTCCATGTGTAAGCAGCTATTCAGAACAAGTCAGTCACCTCGCAGTGTTTTCTTCAATAAGGAGCTGACATGCCCAACAAGAACCACAGATTAGCTTATTTTTTTCAAAACATGGAAAAATTTTATGGCTTGTTTTGAGCTGTCTAGAATCTCCAATCTTCTGAAATATTACCAAGAGAACTGGACAGAGTATTCTAAAACCACACCAACCCAAGACTGCATCTCTGCCTCTATCCTGCTGCTGTTCCTTGCACACAGCCAAAGGTTAGAAGTTTTTTTTCTGCAGCAATGTGCCAAGAGCTTACACTGATTATGTAACTTTCCTAAAGTGGTTCTTCATGATTTTTCTTTTAAAATCTCTCACTTATATGTACAATTCATACCTGCCAGGATTAGTAGTACAAATGTAGTTTGTTACTATTTGAAGAGATTATTCAGATCTTTATTAGTAACCTTTGCTTTTTGTTAATTCACTACTTCAAATGCCCTAAATTATAAATTTTTATCAACTTCCAGCTCTACAATGATTTTATAATCAATTATATGGCTGATAAAATTACAGCATTTGACTAAATATCTTCCTTAAAAGGTAAATCTTTCTTTTAACAGCAGGCAGAAATATAAATAAATGTTCACGTCAGCGAGCTAAATATTATCACCTAATTTATGCTATACCAATTCACCAAACTGCAGATCTCTCAAAAACCCACAGTCCAAGAAAACTTACCTGCTTTGAAATTGTATCAACTGGCACTAATTAAATACTGTATTATTTTGGCTGTGGTAACAGAACAGCAAATTAGCAACTCTTTGTTTTACAGGTATGACATGCTGGAGATTGTTCCAAATGATTAGGAAATGCCCATTTATCTCAAAATCTTAAACAAACCAACAACTCCCATTCCCTTTTTCCAAGATAAGTGAATAGTAAACGGTAGATTAGGATGCTTTCTTTATCTTTAAGAAGTTTTAGGTATAAATCATCCAGAAAAACAGCTCTCTTTTGCCACAAATTATAGCCATTCCTACATAGCACAGGACCCTCCAATTCTGTTTCTGTTCAGAACCATAGTTTGTATTTTGCAGCAGGGTATTATTCTTATTCTTAGTAGTGCAAAGAAGGCTGTACTATCTTTATTTCTTTTGACCACTGAGATTTCATAATTTTCTTGGACTTGCTTATTCTTGTGACTCTTGAACCCTTCAAGGCATCACAAGTGCTTCACAGGAGATTGTCCTTCTGATTTTTTATTAAAACATTCTGAAAAAGTGAAGCATCCTTTAATATACTTGCTGTTCAAGTCAAAAAATCCAGAAAGATAATGATGCAAAGCTCCAAATCCTAAACACAGAAAACAGTATTCACTAAACCAGTTTATTACTTTTTTCCTCACCCATCTGGACCAGCACAAATAAAATGCAAATAATTTAGTAACTCAAGAGATCACAAACTACTTCTACAAAGAAGGTTTGAAAGGAATCAAATTCTCATTCTTGGTAAACAAGAATTTAGTTATCACATCTGAAAAATGAAATATTCATTGTAAATACTCCCAGGGTAATCAAACAAAACAATAACTAAACACGTTGAGCATTCACATGAAGTCCTTTGAGTACATTTTATTAATTTGGCCTGAAGACAGAAATCACAAATTAAATTCTAATTATAATGGATATACAACGCAACTTGACTGATGGTTTCAGATACCAAAATGAAACATTCAAATGCTTTTTTGCTTTAAGGGCTACATTTACAGGTGTATGCAGATGAGTCAGAAAGCCAGCTCTGACCCCAGTGTAATTCCCCCCTTGTCAAGGCTGTGTTTGGCCGATGCAGGAGAGGAGGGCCAAGAGAGGACAGCACAGCACAGCACTGCCACCTCCTGCCAGGCAACACAGCTCCTGCCAGACTGAGCCAGAACGTGCTCTGCCTTTCAACTCCACATTCGTTTGAGAACAGATACTTCATCTTGAATTATGAAAGGGTACAACAGCATCCATCTTTAATACCCAATTCTTTCAATAAAAATAATCAAACTATCTGTAGTTAATCAGCATGTCAGGCAGAGCTTAGTCACTCAGAACTGATATATTTCACTCAGCAGAGTTAAGACCTTTGCTAATGGACATCCGCTTCAGATTAAGTCTTTCTAGTTTAATTTTCAGTTTTGGCAAAAAAATTATGACAAAAGCATATCAAGTTTCATAGTTCAGAATATGCATAAAACCTCTGAACACCCATGCTATAAAAAGGGTCATATATTCTTGCTGTATAAATGTTTAAATACCGACAAGTTACAAAGAAAACAATTTCCTTTCAATTCATTGTTATCTAAAATAGAACCACTTAATCAAACACAACGTAATAATATAAAAAATGGGGTTTTTTTGTTGTTGTTGATTTACTGATAAATATAATTTTGCTCAGTGGATATTTCAGTCCTCCCCTCAAGAGCCATAATTACAAGCAAAAAAGATGTAAAGTAGCAGTACTCACCAATATCATTAGCTAGAGCAGCAGGATCAGAGACCCCAAGGGTGGCTTCAAACTCTTCCTGAAGACGATAAGCTCTTTGAAGAAGAGATTCAAGCTTATGAATGAATTCAGCACTAATGATATCCTGCAAGAAGACAGACATTAGCAGCTTTTCTATTTGCTTTCAGCCTGGAAGATTCCTTTGTAAAATCCAAGGATATTAAGCCTTCACAGAACAAACCGTGACACATTAATTTCCTAGAAAACACACAGGGACACTGTCAGATGAAAACTTCAACATGCACAATATATATACTTTTCAGAACACACACATAGTTTATTTAGAGTAATAAAATAAATCTAAAATTAAATATAATTTAAAATTATCTATGATATTTGCTGCACTAGAAATAATGAAAGTAACACATCTGTTTATTTCAAAATATTTTTTAGCATTTCGTTTATAAGAAAGGAGGAAAAAAAATAAAGTTTAAGCACATTGTTTGTGAATATGCACAAATTGATTATTTTTCCCTGAGACATTTATCTTTGGCAAGCAGATACCCTCTCACATAATCATAAAAGAAAGACAGGACCCAAGGGATTATGGGCAGGGAAGTTGTCTGCTTGATAGATCAATAATACTGTCCAGAAGCAAACACTGATGCATCAGCAATTGCCAAAAGATAAACAATGCTGGTTCTCTTCCCATGCCCTCCTCCAAATAACCAATCAAAAAAGTCAGAAGAAATGAACTCAGATCTCCTTTAAATACAATACCACTAAACTGGAAATTGAATCAATTGTCAAGTTTGGCAATTGAATTTGCAAAGATTCAGGTAACAACACAGAACAAATTGTCAGGGCAGTATCAGTAGATTACAGATGGGATGTACTCACTTCTACACTTTCTTCTGCAATTGCATCTCCTGCTCCCAGCTTAATGGAACCACAGATTGCTTCATCCTCAACTTGCCTGTTACGAAAAGTCAGGGCCTGCTCCCAGCGCCTCAGTGCCTCCTCAAACAGCTCCATACCTAGGGCAGAGCAGGAACAGCTTCAGCTGCACTCACGTTTTACAGCCACAGGAAAATATGTAGCTAAAATAAGCATAATTATCACAGAGATGTAATCTGAAACAACATCACTTCCCAGCCTCTCTCAGTATATACCCAGTATACATTTAACTTCTTTTTGTGTAAAAGAAATGTGATCATTTTCCCCATGTGTCAGGGCTTGATTTTAAGGACTACTACTGCAAACAGTAGAGGAAAAAGTGTTCTAGAAAACTAACTTTAGATCAAGTATGATTTCATTATTTTATGGAAATGTTCTCAGACCCTTGCCAACAGGACACTGAGAAAGAACACAGTACTATTTTGTGTCACTTTGCCATAAAGCCAAGAAATAATTTACATTCATTGTAAGCAGATGGTGAATATTCTTATTACAACTTACCCATCAAATACAAATTTTCAGGTGTAGTCACTGGAATATTGACAAGTTTAAGGTCATCTTCATCTGCTTTATCCCAGGAATTAGAATTGGCACAAGCACAACTGTGACAAGAGGTGGCACTCTGAACCTTGGAAAACAAAAGAGAGTATCCTTAAAACCACATTCCTGCCAGAGTACATTACATCCAAGCCATCTGCCTAGAAACTGCTTTTACTCTGTGGTAAGGACAGTGGTTTCTCAGCATCTCTAGCTCCTGTGCAGTTCATTCAGAAAGCTTCCTTCAGCTCAGTGAAGCCTTTAGATGCATACCCAATACAATTTAACAGACATTCAAGAGCCTTAAAACATTTTTACTTACCGAGGCCAGGCTTTGAACTGAACCAGAGTATTTACTGAAAAGTCCTCCATTTGCATAGATACAGGACTGAGATCCTTTTTCCTTGGCAGAGCTCAGAGAAAGAGTCAAGTTTTGTCGACTACTGGAACAACTAGAACCTAAGAGACACATTTGTTTTAAAGCTCTTGCAAACTCCATATTGCTTCTTGCCCAAATCTATCAAGAATTGCATTTACTCTTTTCAATAAAATCCAGTTTAGAAGCAAACAACAATTATTCTTTTATTTACAGTTCTACTTGAGAAACTACACATTAGAATTCACTGTCTATAACAATAACTATGCATTTTAGCTTAATTATTTGCCTATTCTATAAAAAATCAGATCTGAATTTCTCCATATTGAGATACATACGCAAGAATGGCAAAACCCATTGTTAATACACTATTGATAAATAGAATTTTAATCCTGGTTCATGATTAAAACTTCACCTTCGACAAGATGCCCAGCTTCTTTATAAGAAAGATACTGTAATTTTGTTTCTAATTTGACAAATTCAAAATTTAAAGTCTAAAACCTTGAACCTACTCAGGTGTTCCATCCTATGGAGACAATTAGTGGGATGGAGCACCTCCCCTCTGAGCAAATGCTAAAAGTTGAGGTTATTCAGCCTGGAGAAGGCTCCAGGGAGACCTTACTGCAGCCTCTCAGTACTTGAAAGGAGCCTATAAGAAAGATGGGAACAGACTTTTCAGCAGGGTCTGCTGCAATAGGATAAGGGGTTATGGTTTAAAAACTAAAAGAGGGCTGATTTACATTGGATAACAAGGAAGAAAGTTTTTCCAATGAGAGTGCTAAAACACCAGAATGGATTGCCCAGAGAAGCCATGGATGCCCCATCCCTGGAAACTCTTAAGGCCAGGTTGAATGGGGCTATGATCAACCTGGTCCAACTGAAGATATCCCTGCTCAGTGCAGGGGTTGGACTGGATGAACTTTAAAAGGTCCTTTCCAATCCAAACTACTCCATGATCAAAGGAAAATAGTTTGATTTACTACTACAGTTATGCATACCCATCCCCTCACACAACTTTCTTTCCAAGAAAACAACGAAAAAAAAAAACCCAACTTGGGGGTTCCATGACCTACCTTTTTCTGAAGCAGCTGCTTTGGTACACTCTAATACGAGATGAGCTGGCTCCCATGGTGGCACTTTCTTGTTTTTCTTTCCACGTCTTCTTTTAAAGTGATGGGCCAGAAAAATCACAGATATTGCACTCACTGCTGTTACTGTGAAAAGTTTCTTTAACCCTGGGGAAAGCTTTATCTGAAAATAAAAGTGTGATTTAATTGCACATATACATACTGAGAGGCAGAGTGCAGCACCAAGAACTATAAGGTATATTGCAAACCCACAGACTATGGGGATCTAAGTAAATGACTTAAAAACAAAGATTTAGGCTTTTAAAATTTCTTCTTAATGCCAGGAGAACACAGGGCTTCAAGTAAATCTCTAACAGCAAAAAATACTGAGAAAGGAACTCACTTTTCCCAAATACACTGCTTCTTGCACTGTGAAAGAGTGGAAGATCCTAATGCCAACATTCATGTGGTGTTTCAATTTGAATAGAACATGTATTTAAACACACTTCTCTTGTATCAAAAGCCATTAACAATATTTGTAACATGCAAAATAACAAGGAAAGTGCCATTTAATTGGAAATCACAGTTCACATTCACAAAATCTTCTGGAAACTTATGCTGCTTGAGGAACAGAATGCTGGGAGAAAACCAGATCCACAGTGCTTGGGCCTCATATGGTGTTTGTGTAACACGATTCCTCATACCAGAGAGAGCACACAGAGCACTCTGGCACTCCTGGCTGCTGTGCAGTTGCAGGACTATCACCACTGTGCAATCTGAAGAAACACTGAAAGCTTCTCTCTGCACTGAGTTTACATTCAACAAGTCAAGCACCTTTGACTGGTTGAGAACCCTGCCCTTCCAGGTACCATGCCTTGACTGAGGTCTACAACAACCCCTGTACTCCATGGAGAAAAGGAAATGCCTGGAACACAGCACCAACACAAAACTTACAAAATTTACAAAATTTTCACTGAAGAGAGTTAACAACCCGAGATTAAAACCTCTAAGATCACAAAATTCAATGTTAAAACATTGCAGTTTCAAAGAACCACAAAAGGATTTTTCTAAATTTGTGTGTGCCTACAAACATGATCATAAATTGATTAACACTGAAATGAAAACCTCTAAAAAGAGGAATGTTAATAGTTGCAGATAAGGGAGTCGCATGTGGCATTTTAAAAGGACATGAGTATGCTGCCACATGAAAAAGAAAAGAGTGATTTTGCAGCAAGAGTTTTGAAATATTTAATATATAGAAAAAAAGTGAAAATGAGCATATGCAGCTAAGACTGAGAATATCTTATCCTGGTTTTAAATGCAGTAAAAGAAAAGTACTTATAGGGAACTGTGAATTATCCCATAGCTTTTGCTTATAAGTGTGATTCAATACAGTCATATTAAAGACTTAGTTTGAAAAGCAGAACTCAATACTATTATTCAAAGTTTAATGACAGTTATGTTTAGCTTGTAAATACCAAAAAAATCTATAAGAAAAAAAAAGGCAATTTGAGAATTTTGATATCTTGAGAATCACTGCACTGTTACAAAATGGAGATATACAGACAGTGCAGGCAAAGCAGATGTACGATGATGTACTAAGCATTTAGTAGCAGAAAAAGACAAAAAGACACACTTATTTTAGTGCAGTGTTATAAACAAACGAAACCCCAATGTATTCTGTACAAATTTGATTCACAGTCACAAGAGCACATACAACACTGCAATAAACATCTAAATGTATAACAAAAGTAACAAAATTTAGATAATGTATTTATTACCTGGTTAAGAGAATAATACCAGGAAAGGGGAAGATGAAACACCCGTAAAGCTACTGTCTTCAGAGAAAATCGTGTCTCAGTAACAGCTTCTTCTGACATGGCTCCTTCTCTCCCATACCTCATTAAGCGAAACTATCTTGAAAACAATCACGGATGGTCTCTGGAATATTCTGGCGAAAGAAGGATACATACTCTGAAGATGTAAAGGATACATAACTATGGAAGGATGCATCCTTCCAAAAAGAAGGATGCATAACTTATGCAACAGAAGCCCAGGACATTTTTTTTCTACAAGCAAGCTCAAATCTCTTCAATCACAGGTACATGACTTGCTTGATTGATGCTTTTGACTAGAGGCAAGACTTAATGTGGTGACAGCAAATTTGCGAGTTCAGCTTAGGCCCCGTTTGTCCAGCTGCTGTGTGCAGATGTGCAGCTGCACAACGCCCAGCACTAAGGAGGGCTCGCTCTGCTTTCATTACCGACCGCTCCCGTACTACAGCCTCTAAGCCACGCACGGCAACAACCCTGCCTCTGAAAACACGACTGTTGGTAGAACATATCTGCCGCCTGAAAGAATTAAAAGATTTGTGAGCAGCTAGAAAAAGTTTATCTCGTTCAGCGCCTCGTTTAATTGCAGACACACCAGCAGACACAACCACTACAGCCTGACGTAATCTCCCCGACGCAGGCACACCTCTCTCACTCCCTGATGCTGAACACAAGGCGAAGCCTCCGAACCGCGACTC
>NW_005054347.1:902813-915124 GCF_000277835.1 Geospiza fortis
TTGCGGCTGTGCGGCAGCGGCGCCGTGGGCACCGCGCAGTCCCTAAAGCCGGTAATTCACCGATAAATGGCCCTGTTCGCTCCCCGAGTTACCCGTGCGGATGGATCGTCGGTATGAGGGCTGGAACAGCCTGCGGGAAGAGTCCGGGGTATCACCTAGTGGAAAATCACTGCAGGCTTCTGCGCTTAGGCAAAGCCCGAGTTAGGAAAATCCTCTTAGAGATGTAGAGGTTAGCTAATGGGTTTCATAGTTAGCATTTAGCGTGGTGGAAGAAAGAAACGAAAAGAGTGGCCTGTATGCCCTGAAAGCTAATATAAAATGAAAACTGTCTAACCTTGTAAGAGGATATACCCTCAACTCCAGAATATTTTTAACTGTCTTTTCTCTGTGGGAACAGTACTTAAGGGCAGAAAAGGAATGTAATGAAAGTGACTTATCAATTTGTGTCTTGCTTGAGTGGGTAGCTCTTGGTGCCTGAGGAGAAAGGTTAATGAGCACACTTTTGTCATTTAGTGAGAAAATACCAGGTTTTATGCTAAATAGGTATAAAGTAGGTTCTCTACCAGAGCTGGAATTGGTGGTGTCTTTTTTTCAAGAAATGGGCTGCACTTGTTTCTTGTTGATAGGTTAAAAAAAGATAAAAATACAGAGGGATGGGAGATAAAATTCAAAACTACCTATTGATTGATGGAATGTAAAGGAACCTAGATCAAGAAATAGGAAATATGAACCTTAATTTGACACACTAAAAAGACTCATTTTAAGTTTGGTAAAAATGTCATTCATGTACAAAAGTAATTGAAGGAATTTCTGTAAAGTCTCATTAAAACAATACTGATTTTTAAAAAAGTGATAAAAAATGTATCTTAACAATTGGTATATGCCTGAGGCTATCACTTCAGTGGGCTTTTATAGCTTTGAGTGAATGCTGGTGGGTTTTTTCTGACGTGTGAAAAATATTATTGTCGTAAGTAATTACTGAACTTCCAGACCTCCTTAGTATTCTGAGTAATTAAGTGTTCAGGTACAAAGTTGCACTCTGTGTCACTCTTGCTTTGTTGCTATAAAATATAAATAAATGTTAAATGAAATTGTTCCAGTGCATCACTGGTAAAATAACTGTGAGTGCAACGAAGAAGCCTGAGCTTACAGATTACTGGTTTGAGATGCTGTTATTCAGAGCTGTACTGACAAAATAATAAAAGCCTGTAATGAAGACACAATTGCTCCTTCATGTAATTGATGTCTTCAGAATAATCCTTTTATTCTTAAAATCTTCCATCAGCATTCCCTTACTGAACTCTGTAAAATGATCTGTTAAAACAGCTCCATATTTAGAATATCAGTGGAATACATAAAACATACAATTGTTTTTTTCAATATCTGTTGAAGTGTTAACTACTGTAGCTAAGTAGTAGAAATCTTTAATCCAAAAATTTTTGAAATAATTTAAAATCTGTTTTGTTTCTTTAGGAAATACTGGGTTCGTTACATGAACCAAAGATAATTTTCGAGATCAGTTGAATTCAGTAGTGTTTGATGGGAGTTTTCTGTGGGTGTGATAGGCCTTCCATGGTAGGCACCACACAAGTCTGTGATGCTGTGGAATTCTGCTGAATAATAACCAGGTTGCTGGTCATGATGCTTTGAATTATGGTCCACACTTCTCTGATGGCTCAAATTTGTTTTTCTTAGGGAATGAAAAGACTAGTCAGGAACACAAAAAAACCCGCCAAGACTGGACTTGAAGAGAATTTTTTCTTTGAAGTGTGAGTCTGGGCATGCTCAAAGCAAAATTCTGTTGATGAGTCCTACTTTGGAGCATTAATTGGTTCACTTCATGGGATGGGTTAGTATGAAGCATTGAGATAGGTGAACTGCAACCTCTGAGGGGAAACAATGGAGAGAGCTGGCAATAGACTGGGAGAGAAATTCTCTCCCAGACCTGTGGGAAGCATTTGATGAAATTGCATGAGTGTGATCACGAGCAGTTGGTGTGGAAACAGGCTGAGAGAGCTGGGGCTCTTCAGCCAGGAGAAGAGAGGGAGACCTTACACAAGAGACTTGGAGCAGGACTTTCAACAAGGACAAGGATAGGATAAGGGGAATGTAATAGGACAAGGGGAATGGCTTTGAACTCAGAGGGCAGGTTTAGGTTAGATATTAGGAAGAAATTCTGTCTGTGAGGGTGGTGAGGCACTGGAACAGGTTGTTCAGAGAAGCTGTGGATTCTCTATCCCTGGAAGTGTCTGAGGCCAGCCTGGATGGGGCCCTGGGCAGTCTGATCTAGTGAGTGGCACCTCTGCCTGTGGTAGAGGGTTTGGAACCAGATGATCTCCAAGGTTTCTTCCAGCCCAAACCATGCTATGATTGTGTGATCTCACTGGGATCATGAAATGGAGATATGCTTGGAGTGCAAGGGAAACTACAAATCCTATTGGATTATTTTGGGGGGTTTTTTTCAAGTACTGAAAATGCAGAAAAACAATTTTTGGATGACGCCAACGCAATGCAGAAGCTGGTGTAAAAGCAGATGTGATAATGAGCTGCAGGGGAAGAAAAGCAATCTCTTCACATGGAGTAGGAAGTGGTGAAATGGAGGAAGGTCACTGAGCAAGGGAGGGGCTACCCTGGGCTGGCTAGGACTTAGGTGAAGGATGAGTCATGGGTTTTGAATTAATTTTACAGTTTTAGACTTTAACATAAAATTCTACAAAATGTGTTTCTGCAGCTATGTGTATTAAGCTACCAAGGTTATGGCAGAGTTATCACAGTGCTGCAAGATGGAAGGAGGTGTGTAAAGAAATTGTTAAAAAAATATGAAAGAAAGGCCACTCAGCTTTGTTCATATAGTGACATGTGAAGAATTTGTAACATGAGCTACACTTCCACAAGAGATGCTCTCCATATGGACAGGAATAGGGACCGCATCCACAGGGACATGAGTTTGAACAGCTTTGGCCTTTCTGATCATTGTTAGAAGAGAGATGCAGATTGCACCAAGAAACAGAAATTGGCATGAGCAGAACTCCTGGGTTTAGGTTTGTTCAGGACTTCAGGTTTGGATTTGTGGAGTTTTGTGTATGAAAAGTTAAATACAAATTAAATACAAATCTGGCAGCATGAGGTGAAGTCTCTATTCATTGCTTGTATTACTTGTAATAATGCATTCAGAAAGCTTATGCCATAAAAAAATTAAGCCTAAAGCTTTACTAATCCATTGTATCAGTCTTTTTAAAGCATTTGTATGAAATCATCTCTCTGCATTTAACGTGCTCAGGGCTTTATTTGAAACTCACTTGTCCTTTTTAAACATTTTAACAGACCTTGCACACTGTGGGAGATGTAACGTGCATTCATGTTGCCATTTCTGTTCTGGAAGGGAACCTTGCAGTTCAAAGAGGAATTGCTAATATGATGGAAGTTGAGGAGGTTTGGCTTGAAAAACTGTTGCCTTATTTGAAGTGTCTTTCAGTAACTGTGCATATAGATTATAGTCAGTTGCTGAACTGAGGAAGTGCTTCTCCAGCTGGAGCTTATGTTTTAGAATAATGCATTTTAAATGTCATGCCAGTGGTCCTGGAAGAGAATTCAGATCTCATCTAGAAAAAAATCCTAAATTATTAATTTACTGTAGTATTTTCAGTCTTGTGAGATAAGTTCTGGAATACCTTATTGAGCAATTGTTAACATGATATTAAAAAAGACTGAAACATATATACTCATACTGAGTCTATATATACAATTATATATATAATAATTGTTACTATAATTGTAATTGTTTATATATAAAAATGTATTTAAGTGTATATATGTATGTATATACATACATGCATGTAATACGACATGAAGTATCACATATTATTCCATTACAGATAATATGTAATACTTCAATAATATTACCTCTGAAACAATGTTTATAGCAATAAAACAGACTATTTATACACATACACACACATATATAGAAAAATGACCAAAGGGAGCTGAAATGGCTCTTGATTCGAAGGGATCTTACTGCAAGGCAACAGAAGGAAAAAGTAAGTCAGACATGATAAGGTGAAAGTTTACCTGGGAGTGTGTCTGAGATGCCCCTTAGGCAAGGTTTGATTTCCCCACTCGGTCAAAGCTGCAGGGTGCTTAATATTGAAATGAGTGATTGGTCCTTTAGGTGGAAGGAGCAAACCTAAAGCTGCCAAAGCACACAGGCAAAGTGGAAAGAGGTGTTGATAACAGTGCCAGAGGATGCAGACAGATCAAGGAGGGTACATCACTGAGTTGAAGTTTAGTTGCAAGTCTTGATAAAGGAGCACTACCTTGGACAGATACTGAGCAGAACAAGTTAAATTTTTTTGGCCTTTAGAGAGATTTAGGCATCAATAGTAATTGCTTAAGTGACAAAACTGAAACAAAGTTATTGGATAGTCCCTGTCTGAATGAGTCAGCTGGAGTATTTATATAAAAAGAACATTACAGAGTTAGTATTTTTATTTTCCTTCTGTTGTTTTCTATGCAACTGTTGAAATAATAATAACAAAGTGATTGTATGTAGCATTCTTTATTTCTGATAAGTTTCTATGTCTACACCAGAGACCTTGGATGGGCAAAGAGAACAAGATAAAAGTGTTGCTGGGTGTTTAGTGTTATGTGTGAGTCACAAGTTTGTCTCCTTTTGATATATAATATGTCGGAATCTAGAATGTGTCTTTGTAAATAAATAAAACCAAGATAAAGTTTCTCTATCCTGTGATACATGAGTCTTGTGTTTCTGCAGTTCAGCCTTCACAGCTTCAGCAGTGTTGCAAAGATCCTTTTTCAGAGCATACAGGCAAAGCCACTGTCAGTTCTAGGTTGGCTTGAAAACTAATGTTTCTGTCATTTGGGTGCCGTGGCAGAGTCCAGAAAGTTAAATGACCCAAATCACCTCTGCTCCATTCAGAATTCTTTTAGTTTATGACTTAGAAGTCATTGGATTTCATTTTAGAAGTTAGCAATAGTTTTGGGCTATTGGAATCTCTTTATAAAGTTGTTTATACTAAGTCTAAAGAGGCACATTGTTTTAAAAGTTATGTATATGTTGCATATTAGATATCTAGTATTGCTGTCTATTCTAAGGAATTTGGTTTTACTCATTCTTACTTCTCTTGACAGGTGATTCCCTGGTGTTGAAAATTGCAGCTACAGCATCTCAGAAAATACAGCTTCAGCCATGTCATCACCCAGCAGCAATTGTCCACACCTGGAATCAGTTGGTGAGATAACAAAGGAGGAATTGATACAGAAATCTCATGTGAGTTGTAGCAATTCACTTTCTTCCTATCACTGTTAACTGGTCAGGATCTTTAGGTCCACATTTTAGTGCATTATTAGTTATAAGGTGCATTTAAGTGTAAAGCATGGGTAAAAGCTCCACTGCTGGAATAGTAAGGTTTAAATAAAGTGTGAGAAGAATTGTGGGATTGATGAAGCTGAAAATCTATTTTTCAGCACTTAAAGAGCACCTTTGCCACAATTGATGTTTTATTGGAATTATTAGTCAGAGTTAGCAGAACACCAAGCTGAACTTCATTTTCATTGCCATTGCAGCATTTAGTTGTTCAGATTGTCAATGTAATATAGCACAACTGACTTCAAGTAGAAACTGCAACAAAGAAATTTATGCTTGAGTTTACTTGGGTAACAGTTCTCTTTTTGATGGAGAAGCCACGGTTTGAGAAGCCTCCCCTCCCTGAACTCTTGGTTTCAAACTAGTATTAATAAATGGAAAAAGGAAGGATCTTGTAGCTAGTTTAAGTAGCTGGGAGGTGATGAAAAGTGAAAACTTTTCTGTCCATGGTGCTTAATTTCTATAACAGAATTTGCTACTGAGGAGTACAGCATTTTCCTCCTGTTGCATCTTGTTTCTATAAACCTTTGCAGGTGGTGTCTGCAAGAAGCAATATTAATTTACTAAAAGTTCTATCGCTAGAATTTCTTTTTATGTTAAATTTATAGGAAAGACCAATTATGAGGATTATTATAATTATGTGATAGGGTGATATTTATGCCTTACTTAGAAAAGCAATTTTTCGTTTAAGTTGAAAATTCAAAAGATAAATCTGAGATTTTAGTCAGAAAATATGCTGATCTTGAGATTATGGGAAGCAAAAACTACATTGGTTATCAACATATCCCTTTTTAAAAGCTAACTTTAAAGCCTTAAAGCTATTAATCTGATACTAAGCTTTACAGTATTGTTTCTCATTTTGTCTTGAAGTTGTGGTTTACTGGTGGAAGTGAAATAAAACTTGCTTTTGTGTTGAACTTTAACAGGGCACTTGTCAGGACTGTAAAGTCAGAGGACCCAACCTTTGGGCATGCTTAGAGGTAAGTTGTTCTGCTGTTCCACAGTAGAGTAATTTTCTAGTAAAGATAAAGTTGGTAGGATTTTTTTAAAGAAACACCTGTAATGAAGTTCTTGAAGTTAGTTTGTTTAACTTATCATTTAAAAGCAAAATTTCTTCTGTAGTTCTTTATTTTTTAAATTATTTACCTTCTATCAGGTAGATAACTTCTTGTAATTTAAGAATAATATGCTTAAAATGAGGGTTTTTTATAAGAAGGAAGATAGCATATTAGTGTTTTTACTTGAGTTATGATACTTTTTAGCTGTTAAGTTTTGAAGATTTTTTAAAATCTTTTCCCTGGGTTGGTAGATCTAAAAAATAATATATTATTCCTGAATTAATTAAATTACTTTTTATAAGCCTTTCTTAGCAGTTGTAGTCATAACATCTAGTAGTAAATGCAGACATTTTACAGAATAATGCATACTCGGACTTTTATTCTTAAGCAAAACAGAAAAAACTCCTTGTTTTGAAACTCCCATAATCTTGTATAAACATTCTCCTTACTTCGTACAAATTTCATGCAGTCTTTACCCTGCATATACATCTGTCATAAATTTGCTTTTGCCTGCCTCTGCTTGCTATCTACAAAAAAACTGTAATTTTCACTGTATTTAAGAAAATACAAATATGTTGCTGACGAATGTATGATCCCAACTGGAAAGTATATAGTTAACTTGGTTTTTAAAATGTCTTGTGAGTTCTTTGGACTTTTTGCAGATGTTTACAGATATTGAAATTTTGCCCTGTGGGCTTGACTTCATTTAATGGCAACTTTAAGCACTGTCAGAACGATCTCTAGGCTAATGCCTCCCTTTAAGTGTATGTATGAGCATTTTTTAAAATGCCCTTCATTTGTGTCCTTTTAGGTGGACAGTGGTAACAATTAAGAGATCAGACTATTTTGCTCCTTCTATCAATAGCAGAGATGAAGGGGAAAAGAAACAGTGTTTAATGTCTTTTGTTAGATGACCTGAAGTTTTAATTATGTATAAACAAACCTCTTGGGAGTGGGGAAGAGGTGTTCAGGGTGCATCTACCTGGCAGGTGGGAAAATGCTGTGAAACTTAAAACAATGTTTTTTATTTTTCACATAGAGCTCTTAGACTATTACTGAAAAACTAAATTTTATACTAACATTTCCATAGGAGAGTCTTGTAGTTGCAGTAGGACACTTAATGTCATGCTGTGATGTTTCTCCTCTTGGATGAATTGACATCTTGTCTTCACCTTTTTCAGTAGAAAAACCTGGTGAGATCCCAGCATGTAAACAATCTGTAACTTACCAAATAGCTGTGATCATTTAATACAGAAATTGGCCATGTTCAGCTACTATTTGATTGTATAAATTAACGTGCTTAGAGTTACACAGATAACCTGCTGTACCCTCCTGTGTGATTGGCCTGACTCATGCAAATGAGGAATTAGCACAAATTGCTTGAAGATCAGCAGCTGCAAGATTCCACACTCAACTCAGTCAAATATGTTTTGCAATGAGCATGATTAAAATTGGCAATTATTTTGCATGTTATAACTAGAACATGGCAAGTTCTTTGCCATACAGTGCTGGAAACTTATGCAAAGATGAAGAGGCTAATTAGTTGTGAAGTAATGCTCTGATGAGTAGGCACTGCAGATAGGGACATGCAGGGATTTTTGTATAAACATGTCAGGCTGTTGCCATTCAGTATTTCACCACTCAGAGACTGGATTAACTTTGTGTTTTCTGTAACAATATTTACCAAATAAGGAATTGTAAAAATACATGTCAGTACTATGAATAAATATATAGGAATTGCCAAAAAATTATATTCTACGCATTGCCCATTAGTGCGAGAAGTTGAGTTAAATCTTGCAGCATTCTTTTTTGCTTTACGTGATATTTATTCCACTGTTTTCTGTGCATGTCTCTTGGTTTGTGTAGGACTCAAGTCCTACAAGTTTGAAACTTGAATGGATTTTAAAGGGATTGGCAGTATATTCCTATTCTGTAAACCTGTTTGACACCATTTTTTAATTCTGTATACTTCTGTGTATCTTGCCCAACAGAACAGGTGTACGTATGTTGGCTGTGGTGAATCCCATGTTGATCACAGTACCACCCATTCCCAGGTATGTGTGTTTGCTGGTAACACAGTTCCTTGAAGCAATGGGGTTAAAGAACTTTTATTTCAATGGAGTCAATAACCTATGTTAGCTAACTGTGTGGAGGTTTGATTAGCTGTGATTGTTTTTCATGTTATAGAAGCAGATCTTGCTAATTTAGGAGTATGTGAGTTTGCAGGTTTTGTGCAGCTGCATAATTATGCAATTCTTCTAAAGAAGATGATGCAAATGAAGAAGAAAAAGGACAATTAATACTGATGATTTTCAAGATGCACAGATGAAAGACTTACTGAGTACCTCAACTTATGTGTAGTACTTCACTACTTCAGTCTAAATTTCTGGGACTGTGGCTGCCTGATGGGTAAAAGGAGGAAAGTTGCATTAATGGACAGCTGAAGAGGTGCAAGATAGGGAGTATAAATTACCAGAGAGAGGTGCTTTGTTTCTGCAATATGCTCCTTGTTTCAGATGAAGAAACTGTAGGCTGAGCTGAGCATTTGCTTTTCTGCTATGTCCTGATCTTGGATCCAGCTTGGTGGGAGCAGTGGAGTGTGTGCACTCTGTTCCCCAGCATGCCAAGTTCTGCCAGGGCTGGGCATTCTCTGCATAGGTTTGGGTCTTAAACTCACTGTGTGTTCTGGGCACACACGTGTGCAAGGGGAACACTTACCAAAATGAGATATTGTGGGCACAGAGAGGTGGCAGTATTATAAGCATTTCATTTCTGAGTTGCTGATTTTGAGACTAATGAAATTCTTGCCATCAGTTTACAGTTTGTCAGTAAATGCTTCTAAAGCTCCACACAGCACAATTTTTGATCCCTACAATTACTGAAAAGCCCTGGTGAATATTACAATGAAAGATTAGTTTATACAGGGGTTTTACAAGAAGTATGTGGTGTTATGACTGGATTTTAGAACCACTCCTGACTTTTTTTTGCTTTTGTTTTGAAGCAGTAACTTGAGAAGAGAGAGTATTTATACAAATCGATAGTGCATTAATATAAATCTATAAATACTTTCATGGGTTTTTTAATCAGCTGTTAAAGTTGAATCACAGTTCTAAAGCCTTTACAATAGACTCAGAAATTAGGTGTTTCTAGAGTAGTTGGGGACCAGATGGTCCCTGAATTTCTTGGAGCAAACCAGTAGAAATAAACGTTGTAGAGGAGGTAGCTCCCATTGTGGCCAGTTACAGATATTCCTTGAAAACTGGTTCATTGTGAATTGTAGCACTTCTAACAAGAATAAGAAGGCTTTCTTCTTTTTTTTTTAATTACAGAGAGGCATGTTAGATATGACAGTGTCTTAGATTCTGATTGCATTTTATTGCTAGTTTGAGTGATTTGTACTAAAAATTGTTTGTGCTAGAATTTAGTAACTAAATTGCTCTTTTTTATTTCTCTAACATGCATACTTGTGTCATTGTTGAAAATCCTCGAATTTCAAGATATCTATTCTAGCTTGCATGTAGCAGTGCATTTAGTTATTCCCAGTTTCTGAATCCCAGTTGTGGTTTTTATTCTGTTTTAGGAGACAAAGCACTGTTTAACTGTCAACCTTACTACTCTCCGTGTTTGGTGTTACGCCTGTAGTAAGGAAGTATTCCTGGACAGAAAATTGGGATCTCATTCTCCGCTACCAAGTACAAGATTGTCTCACCAAGCACAAGAAAACAGTGTGCAGGTATTTTTTAACCCAATGGAACAAAGGCAGCTGTCGTTTTGCAGTAAAAATTGTGTTTTCTCTTAAGTGAGAGACTGACTTTTCCTCCATTCTTGTGGCTGAACTTTCTGTTAACTCCTCTATATTTTCATAAAACTTTTTTGGCTTTACCGTCATCAATAGTGTTCACTCTAATCTTTTTTTTTCTTAGATAAGTGTTGTCTTGGAAAAAGTTAACTGCAGTTGTTTGGAATAATGCTTGTAGCTGAAAAAAGAAATGTTATTTCTTTATTGCGTGTGTAATGTAGTTACATAAATGTGACAGGTAACTAGGTTAAAAGTCACAGGTAGAAGTACAGTATTTCTAAATGTGTTCTGTTTGAGGCAGAGCAGTAGAAGAGAGATCACCATGCACAGGTTGAACAGAAAGATGGGCAGTTTTTCAGTCTGTATTATAAATATATTTACTTCAAAGTTTAGTATTTAGATTTAAATCTGATAATTTTCTCATAAACTGCCAGCAGCTCAATTGGAATATCACGACTGGAATTTAAAACATTCTGTTTTCTAAAAATTCTTGTCACTTGATGTAAAGCTGAGTTCAGACTTCTGAATTTCTGTTCTATTATATTTAACCTTCTTTAGTTTTCCAACGAAACAGGTATAATATGCAGAAAAATCAGTGGAACTTACAAAGTCTATGAAGCATTTTCTTCGGGGTTTTTATTTATGTGCTCACAAAAAAAGCCTGTAATTCAATAAATGGCTGCCTGTCTACTAGTTTGTTTCTCTATTTGTACATTTTTCTTTCAAGAGTTTAATTTGTCTTCATTAACTGTAGTGAGCCATCTGGTGGCACATCAAAAACACCTACATGAACTTAGGTGATAACTCCTGCCTTAGTTCTTCCATGCTGGCTGCTTTGTTATCCAGGGGGAAGAAATGCCATCCCTGGCTTTGTTTTGGCTCTTCAGCTGTTGTTATAAAAATCACTCAGAGATCTGATAACAAAAACATGGGGGAGTTCA
Source organism: Geospiza fortis (assembly GCF_000277835.1). NCBI lineage: Eukaryota > Metazoa > Chordata > Aves > Passeriformes > Thraupidae > Geospiza > Geospiza fortis. The sequence goes on from NW_005054347.1 coordinate 913,995, forward strand.
TAGTAAACCTTCTCAGGGTACCTGTGAAATTCTGGTGTTCTCACTTCCTGTGCAATGAGATTTCAAAATACATTTATGTAATTTTCTAGTTGTAGATTTGTTGGTAAAATTACACATAAGCTTAATTAAGTGGAAAAGTGATGAATTACAGTAAATATTCTTTTCCTCATTTTAAGGATTTTAAAATACCCAGTAATCCCACACTGAAGATTCCATTAGCAGCTGTATTTGATGACTTAGATATAGAAGTGGAAGAAGATGAATTGAAGACCAGAGGTAATAAAAGCAAAACTCTGTGCATTATTTTTCTGCTCCAACTCAGGTGTTTATTTTTAGTTTTGCCTTTCTTGCAGCAGTCTTTCTTACCTTCAGAGCAGAGGCTGTTGCCTGAGTTTGGCTATTGCCAAAGCATGTTGGAATAGTGTTCAGTGCAGTTGGTATTGTAGCCACTCTGGTTCAAGTAGGCTTTTTAAAAATCTGTTCTACTGATTTTGCCTCTTTGCCCTAAAAGATTCCTGATTTAAATACTTCCCTGCATTTTGAATAATCCTTTTCTGAGCTTGTAGTATCCTAGTGTGGAGTTTTGGTTATTTGTTTTCTCCTTGAAATAATTGATTTCATGTGCTGCCAAACTTTCTCATATCGAAGATTACCCCACCCTAATACTAAATCTAGTGTAAAGATGAGAATTAGAGTGATGAAATCCTAAACAGCAAAGCTAATCCCAAGCAGTGAAGCTTTAATCTTTCATTTCATAAGAGAACATAATAATTACTATTTCTTTAAAGCCTCTAACGATTATTGAGTATTCTAAAAACTATGTGCGCATTTGATGGTAAAGAAAATATTGCTAAGTACCATTTTCTCAGAAAAATATGAATAGCAGATTGTTGAGCTGTTATTTTTGAGATACCATTGCATATGTCAAGGCAGTTTGTTTTCCATCAGTGATGAGAGAAAAGTTATTTTAATTTATGCACGTGCCACTTTTGCCTGGGCAAGAGTTAATTATCTTCAGAGTAGTTGCTATGGAGCTGTGTTTTTGGATTTGTGCTGAAAACAGGTTGATAATGTAGAGATGTTTCAGTTATTGCTTAGCAGGGCTTACACACAGACCACCTTTCCTCTTT
>NW_005054347.1:915134-919557 GCF_000277835.1 Geospiza fortis
GAGTGGGTTGGGGGTGTACAAGAAGTTGGGAGGGGACACAACTGGGACAGCTGACCCAAGTGATCAGTGGGATAATCCATAACATGTAGCATCCTGGGAGAGAAAGAAGGAAAGATTGGGACTTTCAGAGTTAGGGTGTTTGTCTTCCCAAGTGATAATTACTCATGATGGAGTCCTGCTTTCCTGGAGATGGCAGAACACCTCCCTGTCTGGGGGAAGTGGTGAATGAATGCCTTGTTTTGCTTTGCTTGTGCAAAGAACTTTTGCTTCACCTGTTAAATTGTCTTTCTCTCAACCCATGAGTTTTCTCCCTTTTACAACTCCTTGCCCATCCCAGCATTAGGGAGTGAGTGAGCAGCTCTGGGCCATTGTGTTTTTGGCTGGAGCTAAACCACAGCAATGGCTCTCATTTCTCCTTCACTCAGCTACTACCAGCTTTCCCTCTCCTAAGTCTGCTGGCATTGGTCAGAAAACCTGCCTTGTCCCTTCTGTTGTCTGGCACAGCCTTACAGGATGTGACACCACCCCACTAATTTGCCATCTGCCCTTACATCATTACACCATGTGTTCTATTCCTAGTTAGTTTCTCCAACCAATGTGTCTATTTGTGTATTTTTATCTCTTCTTATATTATTAATATTTTGGGGAATGTAGCTTACCTTGCAGTAATATACAATTAGAATTGCATTAAAGTTCCCAGTAATGATGATGTGACTGTTAAGACACTTATTCAAACTGAAAGGAAGAGTCGTCTTTAGCTTTAACTTTGCTCCTAAAATTTCTTTTTAAATGCTTTTGATGAAGTAAACATTAGAATTTATCTTCACAAGAAAAGAAGTCTGTTTGAAAGCTTTCCTTGCAATACTACGGGCTGGAAAAATGCAGTGAGAGTATCTTCCTGAAGTATGTGCTGCTTCTAAAAAAACTGAAAGAAAATCAAAATCCTCTAACTGTTCTTGCTTTCCAATTTCAGTATAAGAATGATTGTTCTCTTTGTAGCAGAGTTTGGAATGCATGTTCAGATACAGGAAGCAGGACTATATTTTCATTCAGACAGAAGGACATTTTAGAACTTAATTTTGAAGTCCTGTCTATTAGAAATTGTAACTAAAGTAACCCAAGTGGTTTTCAGATATGGAAAGATTTTATTTAGTAACTTTTATTTTTCTGCCATAGACCAAAACTACCAGGAGAGTTCCTATACTTCAAGAATTGTGTAGTCATCAGTACTGATTGCTGAATGTTTGTCATGATTTTTAAATTTTGGGTCTTACTGATTCTTTGCTTAGAAATGTTATTGTTCTCTCATACAAAATCAGGGTTTTTTTGATGTATTACTTCATTAATGTAATACTTTAGTAGCCATGAATAGTATAATTCATAATTATGGAAAGAAAATATGTCAATTTTAACTTTCATGTGTGTGGAAAAAGTATATGTGTCTATCTGTAAAGAATGTAAATAGTATGACTTAGAAAATAAACAATGTAGGAAAGTCTGAATTGAGCAATCTGTTAATAAAAATAAAGGTGTATCATTGGAATAGAAAAGGACTAATTGCAGGACTAGCCTGGGATAATCACATGTTGAGTAGTTTTTGAATATTGAGTGTAATCTGATTTAGTGTGAATTTGGAACAGAAGAGTGAAATCTTGGAGAAGCTTTTAGTAATATGATTAGTTACAAATGCAGCATAGCAGCATTTTAACTGAACAGGTAAGTCATTAACCTGAAGTGAAACTTTGGTGTTGAGAAACATATTTTAAATTAAAATCTGCAGGTGTCATAAACCATGAAAAGTTAGTAAGATTAAATACAATCCACTTTCCTGAAGTGTTCTTTAGTCAACTGAGATCAGAACACTTAATTACTACTTCTAGTTAGATTGGTATTCATTTAGGAGTCCTATGTTTCTTTTAGTTGCAATTCTGCATTATAATTGGCATCCCAAGTGTTCCATGAGTATTTGGATTAGTATATATTTTCTAGGAATTATTGGATTAACAGATTTGTATTTATTCTGTTTTCCAGGTCTAACAGGATTAAAAAATATTGGAAACACTTGTTACATGAATGCAGCTTTACAAGCTCTTTCCAACTGGTAAGGAAAATTATAGTTAATGCAATTTTCTATTTGCTTATGCATGCTTTTTTTCCAGATGGACTTAAGGGGTTTGGAGAGGTGCACTACCATGGAGGAGGACATGGATTTGTTGAACCTGTCTTGTATACTGCAAGTAGTTTATTATGGTATATGGGCCACTCAGCTTTTTCTCTGTTTCATTCTAATGCCTCCTAAATAAGAATAGATGCAGTTTTAGAGATCAGAAGAAAATCTGAAAAAAGCTGCAGAAAAAGCAGAGGAAATGCATAAGAATAAACTCTTAATTCAAGAAAAGAGATGTTAGGATCAGAGCGTGGCTGTACTGCTGAAGTTGTCCTACCAGGAAATGTTTGGTTGCAGCATTTAAGAACGTAGGAAGTGGAATTTTCAGTCATAGAATAGCATTACTCTTATGGTATAATCCTGTATGAAATGCAGATTTCCTCTTGTATTTTAACAACTTGAAAAAATTACTGTTTTCTTCTTTTTATTCAGCCCACCTTTGACGCACTTTTTTCTTGACTGCGGGGGCTTAGCCCGAACAGATAAGAAACCTGCAATTTGTAAAAGTTACCTCAAGCTGATGACAGAACTCTGGCACAAAAGCAGGTATTAAATCATTTTGGTGATGAAATGATAATAAATAAATTCCAGAGTCATAAGGGATGCATTAATCTGCCCTGGGTTTCTAATTTTATTTTATGTGTTCCCAGAATTCCTCTTAAAAAAAAATTAGGAAGGAAAAACTGACTTGCAGGGCTTAAGCACTCCTTATAACCTGTTATTTTTCATACATACCAAAGATAGGACAAGAAATAGATTGGATTACAAGGATTTAGCTCTTAAAAATGCTTATATTTGCCAGAAATACATCTAAAATATTTAGCTAGTTTATCCTCTCTGCATCCTTCTTCCCATATCAATATTTTATCAGTTTCTCTTATTTCCTTATATAGAACTTGTGTAATATCCAGTTAAGAAAATACTTCAAAATATAAATACAGAAGTAAAGAAACAGTAATTGTGCACAGAGCCAAGACTATGTCTGATCTGTCATCTGATTGTCTGACAAGAAATGTACCATAAAAGGCCTGATACAGTTGCTGTTTCAGTTGGGTCACAGGTGTTTAAAAATCATGTAGTTAATAATTCAATACCAATATTATGTTTTGCTAAGATTAATATTATTGGTGTTCCATTGCATGTAATGGTATGATCCCAGTAAAGATTAAAAAAATCTGTTTAACTGCTTTCTTTTCCTGTGTTTATGTATTCACTACTCTTTTTTAGGCCTGGATCTGTTGTCCCTACTGGTTTATTTCAAGGAATTAAAACTGTTAATCCAATGTTTCGAGGCTACTCTCAACAGGTAAAACTTTCCGATGTCTTTTAAATCTGCCTAAGCCATAAAATTATCTCTTAATCAGAAATGTAATGCTTAAGATACCTTACTTCCTATATTTGTTTAAAGCAAATGCAACATGAACTTTCGTTAATATGACTTGAATGTAGATCATCTGAAATGGAGTAATCAGTAGTTAAGTCATGTTTTATATTTATTTATATCAAATTCTCAAAAGGCCTTCAATGTAGAATAACTCCTTTCAGGAAAATTCAAGTAATAATATCTGAACTTCTCCTTTGTGGGAAATAATGCTGCTAATGTTTGAGCAGTCCTAGCAAATAAAGATATTAAAAAATTAAAAATAATATAACAAATTTTTAATATATGTCTGTCAATGATGTTTTAAAAAAATACACAGAATGCAGTTTTCATTTAGTGTCTTGGAAAAAAGCCCCACCATTTGTGTGTTACGGGAACCTCAGGTTGGTAGCTTGTTAAATGGGCAGGGTTCATTTTACAGGAAAGGCGTTCTTCAGTTGCTGCTTCATACAATATCTTGGTGCATTCATACAGTGTGGAGCACTATCATTAAAAGCTTTAGGAGTAGGTGAAAAATTTAAACCTTGTAATTAGAAAAGCTTACTAGTGTCTTCTGGGAATCTGCATTTATTAATAGGAACTTTGCTGGTTCCATTAAGTTTCATATTTGTGGAGTGAAGGATTAGGACACATGTTTTAATGTTCAATTGCTGCATGAAGCTGTAAAGTCAATGTTTAAATACTGAGCTTAATGTTCTGTAATCTGCTCATGGTTTCTGAAGTGCCACCTAGCTTTCTGAAAAAGCAGAAATTCAGCCTCGATAACCAAAAAGAAACTGTATGGAAACTTAATTCTTGTAGCTTTGAACGCTGATGAGAACATCTTTTTCCGTGCAGAGCAACACTTAATGAGCACCTTTTTAAATTACGCCTGG
>NW_005054347.1:919567-947984 GCF_000277835.1 Geospiza fortis
CCAGCACTCTCCTAGGGCAAGTTGGGCAGCCATGTCCAATCTTCAGGGAGAAAATTACGTTGATCAATGAAGAATGTTTACCTCTTAATCAGTGTCTTGACGTTTTGGTTAATTTTGGGTTTTTTTAAAGGATTGCCAGCAAGTAGGCATACTGGGTTTTTTTTCATTACCCAAATCCAAACTCAGTTCTGTAAGTTGCAATTTTTAAGAAAAGAAATGTTTTGTAGGCAGCGGTTTTGAGCTTTATAAGTCATTGCTATGATAGATGAGAATGTTGAGCGGCAAAAATTACAATTATGAACAACCAGAATACAAAAAGGAAAACAGAAGAAAGTAAAAGCAGTAGTAGTTGCCAACAAGAGGCTTTTGTTTTCTCGCATACCTGCTTTATTGGATACTTTCTGTTGCCAAGGACCAGGCAGCTGCACTGATTGATGAAATTTGGTGGCTTTCAGGATTTCCAAACACAAATTAGACCTGTAGTATTACAGCTCTTTACAGCTCCCAAACACATTTGGGCAATCTTGTTGAGGCGTTAGAAGAAGAGTTGCAGTATTGTTGGCAGTGTGATGCATTGGAAAGACAGGCTAAGTAACATCATAGTAATTTTACTTCATACCCAGTGAAAGCAAGGTTCTGGTTGATTTTAATGGAGCATTTTATCTCTAAAGTGCTCCACTACAAGCAGAGCTGGGGTCTGACCACGTTGCTGGTACTTGTTTGAGTTACGTTTATCATTCCAGTAAGCTATGGCAGCATTTTTGCTGGTGCTGTTAAAGTAATTTATTTTGGGAATTGGAGTGTTTTGGAGGAAACTTGTATGATAATATTACTTGTGACATGCAAGAAATGCATGCAGGAAACATACATGGTCTGGAAATGAAAGTGGTTTTGGACATCAGACCTGGGACAGAGGAACTTTCTTTATTCTTCATTAACAGCCAGCTTTCATTTGAGCTATCTGTATCTTTTATGATGTGAATATCTTCCAGATAAAATATCTTTTCTGATGTGAATATCTTCGAGATAAAATAGAGTAATATGGTAAAACTTGTTCAAAATTCTAGGACGCACAAGAATTTTTGCGTTGTCTCATGGATTTGCTGCATGAGGAACTTAAAGAACCAGTTGTAGAACTGGAAGATGCCCAGCCTATGAGTGTTGAAGAGAGTATGGAAGAAGATAAGAGCCAGTCAGACTTAAGCTTTCAGCCCTGTGAATCCTGTGGTAACTGTGATAAAACAGAAAATGACACAATTTTCAAACCTGTCTTAGAGGATCTTGCAGAAACAACCATGTTAATTCAGGATGATGATAACAATTCAGTCACTTCCAAAGACTGGCAGAAAGAAAAAATATCAAGCAACAAACTTAAACGAGCAAATTCTATGGAAGACTTGGAAAAAGACACAAACACTGCTTCAGAGACCACTGAATTTTTAAATAATCAAGGAACTGTCAAAGTACAGATACACAGCAGATTCTCAGGTAATGCATTGCTAAAGTGCAATTGAAATAGTCAAAATCTTAGCCAGAATATCTGTGGGAGTAGAAGTGAGTTGTAGAATGTAGTAGAGGTATAGGTCAAATAGGGGGTAGGTGGTTTTACTTGTAAACCATGTCCCTACTTAGTTAGTTCTTTCAGTTTAGGTCTTCTGAATTTGATTTTAATTCCCTTGGCAAGCTAACTGTTTGTACTGGGTAAGGTTTCAGATAGTGGGTTTTTTTGTTTTGTTCTTAACTTCAAAGGAACTGAAGTGGTGCTACATGCCTTAATGTCCAGTGGCCTGACAGTGTGGTTAAATAAGTTACATGACCACTGTGTCTGTTCATTCTGCAGCAATTTTTTTTCACAGAATTTGTGCAACTCTGAATTGCAGATTACATCAGTGACGTTCACATGAATGACGTATCTGCTGCCCAAACACCATCCTCAGCTGAAGGGATGAACACACGCTTATCAAACAGCCCTCCAAAGTCATTCCCATCATGCTCTTCACTGGCACAAGTCCACAAAAAAGGTACATTCTCTTTATTTTCTCCTTCCTGGTACTGAATTACTCCATATTATAGTTCTCCTTGTGTTTCTTATGTCTTGTGTAACAATGCAGAGTTGTTCCCAAGGGGGTTTTAGCCCTGTTTCTGGTGGGGAGAAGGGAATGTTATATAAGCTGGACATGATTATTCCCTGTATTTCTATAATCTTCTGATTCTTTTGAAGCATGAGTAGTATTTGCCTCTATTTTAGGAAGGCAGAATATTATTTTTAGACAATTTTCTCAGTTGCACCAGTTTGGAGAGAAGAGAAAGGTATGAGAAGTTAATTACCCCCAAAGGTAATGCTCTCCAGAGAATAAACTCATTGGTTCTTCAGCAGAAGTTCAGGAAATCACCATTTTAGTCAATTAAGGTTTAAGGAGTGAAGTGTAATTGTGCTGTAGATAAACCTGTAAATGCTGGCTGCTTCATGGTAGTTAATGTCCCTGCAGTGCTGAGTATTTCTCTTGGCACTGCAACAGGATGCCTTTATGAGCATCTGGAATATTTAGACTTCTACTGCCTTTACATATAAGACAGTGCTGCTTTAGGGCATGAGGAACAATATATAATTTTATTTTCCCTGATTTGTCTAACAGTAGATTACTTTAAGCTTGTGTTTCAGAGCATGCTTTTAAGGCATTGCACCAAAACCAAACCAAAAACAAATACAACTTTACTATTGTGGTCCTGCTTCATTCAATAGCCTGTGCAGATAAGTTCTGAACATTGATGTTATCTTTTTAATGCTTTAGCACTGGTGTTGCATGACAGTGATTTAATGGACTTAAATCATTGACCTCCTTGGTTTGTTTGTTCAGCAGTTTTGATGCTGCATCTGTGCTACTGTCTCCAGTTTTGGCTTCACCATTACAGGAGGGTTTTAGACAACCTGAAGAGAGTCTGTTAGAAGAGATGCTTGGTCCCTGGTGCTTGCCCAGGAGAGGTTGAGAGACCTGGGGTTTCTTAATAAGCAGCTGTTAGGCTGGACTCCAGTTGTACCTTTAGTCTGCTTCAATCCTCTGTCATCAGTGTTGTGATACAGTAACCTTGTGATGCTGCTCTTCAGTCCATCATGTTTGAAACTTCCCAAGAAGATCTGATCAAATTAAGTATCAAATAAAATGTTCCTTTTTATACCTTGGGGGATTCCTGCCAAGATAAATCCATCATGTAGCACATAGGCTGTAGACTTCAACACTGACAGTTTCAGTTTTACTTACAGAGGCAAATGTTTCTGGTGATTGTCCCCAGTGGCTTGAGGAACCCACATGAATTGCCTGTAATGGCAGTAATGTGATCTCATAATTCCTAAGAAATATTTAGTAAGTAGAAAATAGGGCTTGGCTCATAATTTAACTCTGAATGTGAGACTTCTAATTATATTACACAAAGCTGAAGTGTAATCAGAATCCACTGATTTGCCTTACTGCAGCATTTTACTTTTGTCATTTTATAGTTTCAACGGTATCGTCACCAAAAAGGAAGAAGCGCAAGAAGTACAGGAGTGTTATCTCTGATATATTTGATGGGACTATAATAAGTTCAGTCCAGTGCTTGACCTGTGATCGGGTAAGAAGAGAAAGTTCTGGCTTTTAATATGTTCTTTTCTTAACTGCTTTATGAATACAGTCATTCTCTGGTAACTTTATATTGTTTTGTGGCAGATTTCCTCAGAAGGTTGGGGTGTTTCATACTCGTTCTCTCAAATTGCTGGCTACTACCAGCACTTTGTGTTTAGAATAGCTTGTATTCATTGAGCTGAATATTTACTCAGAACTGAAAAAAAACATTCTGAGAATTGGTTTACAGCAAGGATGAAGAAAGAAGCTTGCTCTTCGACTTTATTTAGGTCTCATTAGTTTTTAATAATGCTCTGAATATCCTGATGCGTACATGCTACTGTCTTAAGTTCTCAGGTACCTGATGTTTCAAAGAAAAGATGAGACAGTGATCTAATATAGTGCTGTAACTGTCTTATCAGATAGATTGAGACTTACAAAATAAGTTCTTTCAAAAAATCCAAGTAAAGACACTAACTTTTGCAATGATATGAATCATTGGTTTCTTTCTGGAGTTGTCTTAGGATAATCTGGTGAAGAAATTAAAAAAAACAAACAAAAATTTCTAAAATGTGTTTGATGTTTGACTCTGTGACTATGTGATCTCTAAATGAAGTACAGGAGCAAGAAAATGTGCAGATGGGTCTCCCTTGCACCTTGTCCAGTTACATCAGGTCAATATAATGTCAGAGTAAAATACTGTGGAAACAATGGACTGAAGCTTTCTGAAACTATTTTGTGTAACACAGCCTGAGGCAAAAATCATAGGACTTTATATGACTGATCTGAAGAAAAATAATGATGACCTAAAAACATGTTTCAGTGATAACAATGTGCAAGTTCATTCTAAAATGTTATTTTTTTGGTTTCTCTTTTTTAGAAAATGAATTCTTGTTAATATACTTTTTTATAATTAATTTCCTACCTAGTGGAATTTTCAGTGATGCAGTGACTTGGTAGTTACTAGTGAATTGTACAGAATTCAGTTTAATTAACCATTTCTCTTCAAGCTTAACTCCATTGTGTTTCATTTGTTTTCTTCCTTAGCTGTCTGTAACCCTGGAGACCTTTCAGGATCTGTCCTTGCCTATTCCAGGTAAGGAAGATCTTGCTAAACTCCATTCTGCAAGTCATCAGACATCTCTGGTCAAGGCAGGGTCATGTGGAGAAGCATATGCCCCCCAGGGATGGATAGCTTTTTTTATGGAATACTTCAAAAGGTAAATAATATTTACCTTGTTTGATTCAATTCTCTATTTTGAAATTCTAGTTTCTGCTCTTCTGGCAGAACATTTGTTGGTTTTCTTTCTTTTCTGTCAATGATGTTTCAGGTTTGTTGTCTCATGTGTTCCTAGCTGGTTTTGGGGTCCAGTTGTAACCTTACAAGATTGTCTTGCTGCCTTTTTCGCCAGAGATGAGCTCAAGGGTAAGAGGTTAATTACCTGAGCATGTTTCTTCTGTGTATTTTTGCCTCCTGTCACAATGAGATGATTAATATCTTCTTAGCTTAATGCAGTTAAGCAGAGGCCACCTGTTAAGGTGTAATACAGTCAGTCCTTGTTCATTTGGGATCATTCATTTCAGAAAGGTAAGCTTCTAATTCGACTGAGTATTTGAGATAAATGCCTATGAAAGCTGCTTTAGAAATGTCACATCAGTCTGAATTTGGTTTAGTGCAATTGTATCAACTGAAGACTCATAAAAATTTCAAACCCACAATATTAATATTCATTCTCATAACCTCAATTTGGACATAGTAAATTATTTCCCTTTTAAATTATATAGCATTGCCTCTTCAGATTATACTGTACTGCTTCATAGTTGAAGACATAAAACATAAGAACCTCTCCTGTAGTTGCTGTCTCAACACTATTATGACTGTTAAATATTGAATGCAACCTAAATTCCCTTGACACTTTATTCTATCAAATATACACACTTAAAGGATAGCTGTTTGGATTTAGAGAATGATGGCTGGTTTTCTTCTCCCTGATGTTTGCAGGTGATAACATGTACAGCTGTGGAAGGTGTAAAAAGTAAGCTGGCTTTTACCTTTGTTTTACTTTGTCTTAATTTGAGGTTTTTCTGTTAGTCAAGAGACATTTATTTCTGTTGGTTATGTCCCAATACTGTTCATCTTTTGATATGATTTTGTGTTCTGACTGTCAGAAATTCAGTATTCCCAAGGAATACTTCCCAGGAAGCACCAATTGACCCTACCACATGTGCTTAATTCTTTCTCATGCCCTTCCAATTTAGATGTAAATTGGTTTTGTTTGACAAAATAAAAGCCTTTAGCCCTCTCTAGTACTAGCAGCTTTTCCCTGATATGCAGTAGCTCACTAAGGTGTGTTAAATAAATAAACTATGGCTTTAAATACTAAAGAACCAAGAAACAGAAGTGGTGTGAAGACTGCTTGAAGCCCTTTATCGTACAAGAACATTATTCCTTCTTGTATGTGCTGTAGATAATTTCTTAGAAGTAAACTTAGTTCATCTTTTTTTTTTTTGTCTTTTGTTGGATAATCAGCTTTCATGAAGCCTCAAGTTTTTTCCTCTATGTTAAGAGAAACTGTTAGCTAGTTGGGACTTGATTGTACTTGCTGTTTTTAATTTTTCAGCAGTACAGATTGTCTTGTCTTATGAACCATCCTTGTTTGTATCATTTTGGCTACTCCATGTCTAGTCTACATTCCAGAAATATTTTGGGTTTACTAATGCAATGTTCAGCTTTGGCTTTTGCTGATCTAGTGCAATAAAGTAAAACCTTTTCAGAATTAATTATTGGTTGTTTTGATTTGGTTTTTCCTTTGCTTAGGTTAAGAAATGGAGTGAAATTCTGCAAAGTACAAAAATTTCCTGAGGTACTGTTACAATATGCACTTTAAAGCATTTTTTCTGCATGATTATGAATGTGGTAAGAGTAAATGAGTTGCACAGAGTAAATTGTGTTTATAATGCTGTGTGATGGAAGTCTACCTTTATATTGGCATTTGTTAAGAATGTGAGCAACATGGTTGTTCACCCTGTAAGAAAATGAATCTTGTACATGACAAGTGGAGGAATGGGATTTCCCTATGTTATTGCTGTTGGTCTGCAGGCAGTAACAGCATTTCTAGTCTGTGTTAGTATATATTCTACTGTTTATACTGTATTCACAGCATTAAATACCACAGCCAGACTGGAAAGCTTTTCTATAGTGACATTTGTAACTTTGCATTTAGAAAGTAATCCAGTCTTACACTTCAAAGCATGAGTTGATATCTGCAATAATCAGGAGGAATTAGTGTCCCTCATTACAAGATTGTGCAATATGTGCTTTGAGAAAAGGTGCATTTTTCAGTGCTGCATCAATGTGAGTAGCCACAGCTGATTAAAACACAGAGTTTATTAATATGCTTGAAGTCATAGGGAAAACTATCCTTTTTGGGATTATTAAAGGAAAAGATGGTACACACAGTTTTTAGGTATTTAATATCAAATAGCATGTATAGTTCTTGACTGAATCTGTCAATCCTTATAGATTCTGTGCATTCATCTCAAAAGATTTCGACATGAACTCATGTTTTCCACAAAAATTGGGACCCATGTGTCCTTTCCCTTGGAAGGCCTTGACCTTCAGCCTTTTCTTGCAAAGGACAGTCCAGCTCAAATCGTGACTTACGATCTCCTGTCTGTCATCTGCCACCATGGAACTGCCAGCAGTGAGTATGGGCTGATTGTTTTATCTTTGCAGCTGGTACATCAGCACTCTTCTTCAAGGATGATAACTGTATACTGAAGGGTAAATAGATAAACAGAGGTAATTAGAATGTGGAAGAGGAATACTGTGATTTTTACCTTGATCTGGAAGATTTAAGGCTTGCTCTGAAAGAGTTGGCACATATTTGAAATTAAATGGCATACCTAAATAAAATTGAAGGTGAAAAAATTTAACAGGTCCGGGAGTATTAAGTAAGAAAACTATTGAACAACATAAATGTACGGATAATGTTGGCAACAGATGACCAGTTGATCAGCTGCTCTACGTAATTGCCTTTCATGTCAGTACTTTAATATTTGGAAACTGTTTACAAAGCACTACAAAGATACCAGTCATTTTTTAAAAATACGGTTTTTTGGATGACCACTACCATTTAACCCCAAAGTAGATGGTAACTGCTATTTGTGGGTAATGACGAGTAGCTGAATAAACATCTTATTGCTGTATGTCGAGGTAATTTCTGCCTAGATGATTTCAATATTTATAAGATTTGGAAAATAGGAGGAAGAAAACATTTAAGCCAGAAATTATATCGATTTTTATGGAAGTTACCCCCTCATACTTCTCAGACTTAAAGTATCCATGGTTTGATTTTTTTTCCCTTTATTTTTGTTTTACTGGATAGTTTTTCAGCTTCTATTTAGTCCTTGCTAAGTTGTGCTTCACGTAATCAGTTTAGCAGATATTTGATTATTTACTTATTAGCAGTTATATACGAATTGAAAAATAGTAATAATTTTAAATATATTAATAGTCTTTGAAACATAGTTAGTTATGATTGTGTTATCATGTAGCTGTTCCGTATCTGTGCTACTTTCTATTATAAAGCATACAGAGATTTGAAAAGAGTTTGTTGTGGGAACTGATGAGGGTAAATTGTTCAGACAATCTTACTCTGAATGTTGTGGTTCAGGAGTATATTAAACAACATGCTGCTTGAAGAGTGCAGCAATGTGCTAAAAGTAGTTCAACTCACCACTAGCTAATAGAAATTTTAAAAAAAGCTGATGTTGAGTTTGACAGGAGTAAATTTCAAAGTCATATCAGCTAACGATTCTGTTTCTCCCATTTAATACTTGGGGGGGGTTTTATTACTTAGTTCATTTTCATGTGTTACAGAGTAAAATGGCAGCTCTAGGCCCTCTTTGATAACTCTTGCTTCCTGCACCCTAGGTGGACATTATATAGCTTATTGTCGCAACAATTTGAATAACTTGTGGTATGAATTTGATGACCAGAGTGTCACAGAAGTATCAGAATCCACAGTGCAAAATGCAGAAGCGTATGTTCTCTTCTACAGGTAAGAAAGACATGAAAAGTACAATCATACCCCTGTGAGTCACATATGTAAGTAACTTTTTAAGCCATTGGGCAGCTTTCAGAATTAGCTGCCCCGTGAGAATTAAAATGGAAGAATTTGACCAATGAGAAAAGCCTATGCTGGAGAAAAACTTAATCCTTCAGTTATGTCCTTAACACTTGCTCTGTAAGAGCTAAAGTGTTGATGTTAAAATGAAAATGAAATCTGCATAGTAAGAGAACTTTAAGCATCAATTAGGAACTAGCCACCTTATTTTCAGTTAGAGGAAGGGAATTTTGCACACAGGGAGGTTTTGGCACACAGAAAGTTTTTAACTGTTAGAGCTCTAACTGGAATTGTCCACAGTCTTTATCAGATGGATGGGATGTAGGACAATAGAGGTTTTACTGGATTGTAATTTAATCCATTTTATTATGCATTTAATTCAATGCTATTTATAGGCTATTCTCTTCCTGAGAATTTAAATGAAAGGTGAGAAGTCATGTTATTACCATCTTCAGTCTAGGGAACTTTTGTGCTTGAGAAAATAAAAGCAATTCAGTGTTCAGATTTTAAATTTCTGGTACTATGATCAAATTTCCACTAAAAGTTGGCTGCAAAATACATTGTGTCAGGGTTGCATAAAAAATGAGATGTGTTGTGAGAATGTTTGAATTTTCATTAGGAGCACTCCCACCCGTCACTATTCAAGTGGAGCCCATGAGTCTCACTTACTGGGCCTTTTAATAGGAATTTGGAAGTCATGCCATATTGCCAAGAAAAAACACTAAATCTTTGATTGTGGGTTAACATATTCAAATAAACAAGAAAAGAATAGCATTAATAAAATATGGTTTTAAAAAAAGAATATATCCACAAAAGACTACTACTGGCCTGGAGAAGAGAGATTCTGTTCCATCTAAAACGGGAGAGCAGAGTTACTTCCAGTTCACAGTGAGAAAAGTAGGAGGATACAGGAAAAGTAGGGGAATTTCCTCATCTGCTTACTGTGTAACCCTACTTGTGAAGGTAAGGAAGGAGCACCTGGCCAGGAGTGCAGCTTGCAAAGCTTTATCACAAACGCTGCAGAGAGGAGCTGAGCAGATGGGCTCAGCCCTTGGGTGCTGCACCAGCTCTGCAGCGCAGCTGGCTTCTGTCCTGCAGCCCAGCTGTTTGCTTTCTTAGGCTGTGCAAACTGGGGAGTACAGGCAAGGCCCAGGTAATTTACTCACAGGCAGAGTTTTCTTTTCACAAAGTAAGTTATCTGCACTGGACACAGGATCTGTATTTGTTTAATGATTTCTGTTTCTGTAATAGAAAGAGCAGTGAAGAAGCACAGAGGGAGAGACGGAGGATATCAGGGCTACTGAATATGATGGAACCAAGTCTTCTGCAGTTCTATGTTTCCAGGCAGTGGTTAAATAAATTCAAGACTTTTGCAGAGCCAGGACCAATTTCAAATAATGACTTTCTCTGTATGCATGGAGGTGAGACTGTAACTGTGAATCATGTAAGAATAATTTGTCAACTTCTAACAATAACAGTAGCGTGTACTTGTTTTAATTAAAGGAATTTGACTATACTAAGTTCATATTATAACTTCTTTGGTAAATTATAACTTCTAAGTAAATTCTTTCTTATTTTAGTAGCTGACTAAGTAGAAATTATACTGTGTGAAGTTGTCCTAATTTTTTTTCTTGTCTCTGCACAGCTGATTTCATTTATAAACTTTCTTGATTCTTAAAGAGGAAGAGTTCCTCTTGTCTGCTTGCTTCTTAAACATGTATATTCACATTTTAAAGCATCCTGTCACTATATCATCATCCTTAATACTTTCATCTGCAAGTTGAAATTATTTTCTCAGCTTGGGGCTATAAGCAGTGAGAAGGTTTGAAAGCTGCTTTGGAAGAAATTGATCTGATGCAGATAATCCAGTGCATAGCAGTGTGAAAATCAAGTAGTAATTCTGTGTATTTTGTATAGGAGCATAAAAATTTTACCTTGTGCTAGAGGTAAAAAAAATAAAAATAAGAGCATTGCAGTAAGCAAAACACATTTGGGGAAATACCTGTATTTGAGTGCTAACAATCCAAGAAATCATTACTATGTAGTACCTATTTTCTAATAAAAATACAATTGCAGTAGATTGGAAGATGGAAGTGCTGCCCCTGTTGCTGAACCAAAATTTTAACACAGGATGATTGCGTCCCTGTAGCCGTCTGCAGGGTACCTGTGAGCCCTTTGGCTTTCCCTCTGCAGGGCTGCAGCAGATGACTCTTGATGTACAAGTGCCCAAGTACTTGATTTTCTCTGTTCCCAAGAATTCCTGGATAGTCTACTGTTGTTTACCATGTACTTCAACTCAACACTGCTAATTCTGCAAGCCCCTCCATTTCTGCCTTCCTCAAAATTTCTCTGCTCTCAAGTATTCATGCTGTTTGAAGTAATTCCAAAAGGTCTCCAGCAAATAAGTGAATTTTGAGTAGGCGGTTTGTTAGTGTTTACATGCATAATCAAGATATTTAATTGTCCTGACATTTTAACTGTATACCTGAAGAAGCTTTTTGAACTCATTATGTAAAATGGGTTCTAGCCCTTTAATTTTAGCCATTCATGTAGTTAGTTTGCTTCTGCTTTTTATAAGCTTTTCAGCTTTTCATGAAAGGCTAAAATCAGTGGTGTCTCTCAATGCAGTGATAGATTATGCCTAGGTAAAACTTATTTAATGTAATTTCATAAATGAATTCATTGAAAGGTTCTATTTTTTATTTATTTATGGACTTGTAACATGGTCTCCTCCCCTCACTAAAATCCTCAAGTGTTTTTTCATTGTTTGAGGGGTTTGTTTGTTTTTGTTCCTTCTGCAGGTGTTCCTCCGCACAAAGCTAACTTCATAGAGGACCTCGTTGTAATGCTACCTCAGAATATATGGGACAGTCTGTATAGCAGGTAAGTTTGGAGCTGTAACTGGGCAAAAATCCAGTGATACAGTTTGAGAGCCACATGGCAGCATGAGACTTTAGAATTAGTGGCTCAGGAAAAAGACAGCCCTCTGGGCACCCAGCTGAGTGAAGGGGCTGCAAACAGCCAATTTATATCATTTCTTTATGCAAAGTAAAAGACTGCAGAGAGTAGTGTGTTATTGGGGTAGTGCTTCAATATTAAAGCAATAAACATGTATGGTATGTATGAAATAACACAAAGTAGGTCAGCAAAAGTACACTTTGCAGAGGTTTTTGAAAGAGCTCTCTGTATCAGCTTCCTGTTCTCTTGTTGGCTGCAGACAGCTTTTCTTTTATGTTGGCTTTGAATCCATGGCCTCAGCTGCCAGTACTGCTTCAAAATAACTTATATCTGAGTGTTCTGTGTTACTGCCCCACACTTTAATGTCAGTCAGGTTTGAGTGCTTGCTTACAAAGCAGGAATTCTTATAAGCTATGCCTTATTCTAAAGTAACAAAAAGCTGTAGAAGAGCTTTGCTGATGGCTTTCAATGCTCTGTATTGCACTTGCATGAAATATTTTTAGCTGTTAATTTCCTCTCACCTGAACAATATGTCTAAGGGTGGTGTTTTAAAGTTTTGGTGCACACAAGTAAAAAATAAAAACAATGGTATTTGCAGTTATTTCCCTTTTCCTAGATGTACTGGATTTTTCTTCCATTATTCATTTTCTGTATGTAAAAATAGCCTTCTCAGGAGCAGTGCCCCTGCAGACTTTCATGGATATAATTTCGTAGAAGAAAAACCTGAGGGAAGGGTCAAGAATAACCTATTAAGAAGTAAAACTATAAGTTTAGAGACTGGGGTCAGGGAGGTAGCAAAGCTAATGAAGAGTCTGCAGTGGGATGGAGGAGCACGTTTAAGACAGAACTGGCTGGAATTTCCATAGGTTGTTTCTTAGAATAGAATTAGAATCTTCTTTGGTAAAATCACACCTGGTGTATATAGAACAATACTTGCTCACTGACATGGTTAACCATAGCAGCTCCTTCTGAAGTCTGATGCAGCTGAGTTTGAGATTATTTGTACTGGCATGAGGCAGTCAGAACTTGCAAGATGGTCTTAGGATGGAGAACAGAATATTACTAAGAAAATAAACTATGGCTTTTTGGCATCACTGTGACTGGCATGTGTCAGCCTTCTGTTCATACTGGCATTTGCCACGTCTGCAGGTGCATGATCTTTTTACATGATGTTTTCCACAAGGCTGATTGTTTGGGCTTTTTTACTTTTCCTGCAGATACGGAGGCGGACCAGCTGTTAACCATCTGTATGTTTGTCACACCTGCCAAATAGAGTCTGAAAGAATTGAGAAAAGAAGGAAAAATGAATTGGAAATGTTTATACGGGTAAAACAGTACACACTTATCCATTCTGCTACTGGCCAACACCTGACATTCATGACTAGACCCAAGGGATTACTAGAATTGCACAAGGGATTCCTGTAACAAATGGACTTGATTAAATATCTCTATACCTATATACCACCCCACCTCTCTTAATGGCAGCAGTAATGTTCTTCTGAAATCCCAGATAAATCTTACATGAAAATGTACTTAGAGAAAATTTTAATGTGTTTCTTAAACGGCTTTGTTATAGTATGGAAACAGCCACGTGAGCAGTTGTTCTTTATACACTGCCAGTGGTCTGTTCTGTGTAGTCTGATAAGCTTTAAGTGCAATAATGCTGTGCCAAGAAAAATTTAATGATAATCATTAGTTCTAATTTTTAAAAGAGGCATTAGAAACATAAACAAACATAAGTAATTCAGTGTGAAGTAAATATGTTAATATTGTAATGGATCTGTAAAATTAATATCAAGGAGCTGCTATATTTTCCGTGGTTAGAGGATTATGTGCTTCAGTCTGAATGGTCAAAATAACTAGTGGGTAATGATTTTGATGTTCTTAAACCCAAAATGTGTTTTGAAGTTTTCAGTGAAAATAAGTGCAGAGATACTGGAGTTCCATTTCTGGTATTTCAACTCATGAAAGGAAGAAAAATAGAACTGACTCTGTTTTTTCAGTTCTGTTTGTCCTTTAATCACACTTCAGAGATTACAATATTTTCGATGTTTTCTAAAATTTTTAGGAATTTTCATTACTCTGGATTACCATGGGATAGAAATTAGTAATAATGACATTGAGTCAACCCCATTTCCTTTAGCAGTCAGTGTCTTCCCAGTAAAAGCAGTGATTATATGTGCACTGTTGTGCAAGTATTGTTACTGGTTAGTACACAAAAATTCTATTGTTCTCTATAAAGATGGCTTTAGGGAATGATTGCAACACTTATTCTATATGAAACCTTAAGAAGTTGTGTTGATGCTTTAGGTTTATGACTTCAGAGGGGAAGCGTAGCTGTGTTATTACAGAGCTAAAAGGATAATGGTTTAAAGGTTTAAGTGACTTTTGCTTGTTTCTTTATAACGTTGTAAAAAGATCTGTAAGTCATGAAAAGTCCCAGTGTATTAGTTCACTGTGCCTTGCTTGGAATTGTAGTGCCATCTGCTCAGAATACTTGAGGAAAAAGAAACACAGATGAAGATACAGTTCATCACACAAAGAACTTTCCATAAAACTATGGAAGAAAATTTTCAAAGCAGTTTCATTTTACAAAAATAAGATCTCTGCTTTTTTTGTTAATTGAAAGTTCAGCCTTCACAGTAATTATCTATTAGTGTTTGATGAGTAAGCACTTGTGCTTAAGAAGAACTTGTTGCTGTTTTTAGGATATAAAAGTAATTTCTCAGCTAAACAGTAAATCAGCTTTTAATATGAAGGCTACTGCATCAGAATCTCATCTTGGGTGTTCACCAGCTGTTTACTGTTTTTATGGTCAGTGATTCTTTAAAATGTTCTATTACAGTGTAATGGTATGGTGTTAGTATAGTTCAAAGAATTCAGTAGTTTAAAGAAATGAAAGGGCAAAAACCAAATTTTTTTTTCCCTTGTAGCTTAATAGAGCATTCCAAGAAGAAGAATCTCCATCAACGTTTTACTGCATCAGCATGCACTGGTTCAGAGAATGGGAGGGCTTTGTAAAGGGTAAAGACAGTGGTAAGTTGTGCCCCATTTCAAAAATCTAGGTAATCTTCTGTTGCATTGTTTGTTTCTGCTTTGGTAGAAAACTGTAGATAGCAAAGGCAACAAAGGCTCTTAAACATCTAAGACGCAGGTTTTATAGGTTACAAATATATCCAGATTACAGAACATAGTAAAATAATTTACAGCAATGGGATAATGGGATGGTGTTGGGAGGAAAGTTGCTTGTTTGCAGGATGTTTGCTGTTAGTGGCAGCAGGAAAATTGGATCTAAGTACAGGAGGGAATGGATTTTGTTGTGTAAACTGATAGATAATGCTGCAGCTTCTGGAGGAAAGGTGACCTTGTCAAATGTAAACTCAGATAGCTCAGTAACAACTGTACTGATGTCAGTTTAGCTGACTTCAGATGCCTCTAAAGTTTTAAAATGGAAACTGATAAATTGTTCTACAATCTTATCAGAGTCTGCTCTGGGACAGCTTTGGTAAGGGTAAGAATTAGGATTAATTTGTGTTTTATGTTGCTTGAAGACTTAACTGTAATCAGGAATGCTTTGGAAAACTTGCTCTTAATTAAAATGTGATTAGCTTTTAACAACTTAGAATGTACTGTTAAACAGTAGAAGAACAAGTAGTAAACAAATTATCTGTTTTTCCTTTCCTTTGCAAATAGAACCTCCAACGTGCTGTTTGTTTTCAGCTCTCACAATTGTAATTATTTTTCTATTGCACTAGATCCTCCTGGCCCCATTGATAATGCTAAGATTGCAGTAACAAAATGTGGCAATGCTGTGCTAAAACAAGGTAGGTGTCCAGTATGGCTGCAGCTTTATGCATTTGCTGGAAGTTTGGGAAATTTATGATTTAAAAAAAGTTGTTTATTGTTACAATAAAATGAATGGCAGTTTCTAATTAATCTGTATTGTGCCCATTTTTGAGTAATCATTTTATTCTTAAAGTGAAGAATTACTATATGCAATAGACTAATCCAAGTGCAGTTGAGAGTGTAAGAGGTGTTTCAAGAGTAACTTGAAAATGGAGAAAGTGTGCTTTGGTTTTGTATCACTTGGTTTGATGGGGGTTTTCTTAACAAAATTGGGAGACTCTTCTATATCTGTACATAGTTATTTGAATCTTGAAACTTAATTTGAATAGAAAAACATCTCACAGAGAGAGAAAAAGCACTGTACATAAAGTCTGTTGTTCATTTTTCTGCCAGTCATTTGATACTGTACATTGCATCTTAGAGAAGTTTTTGCGAATATACAGATTTCTTCATTATTCTTCAGAGTTAAACGCTCGATATCATTTATTTGGAATTCATAGCTACAGAGGAAAACATTCTTATATGACCTGCTTTAGGAAGTCTTTAGACTTTCTAGGAAGCTTTAAATTCATTACAGCTCAGCATAAAAGAAGAATCTGCATCAATAAGATTAATGTTTATTTAACTGGATTTTTTCCCAATTTTGCTTAATGCCTCAGCATACACTAGATATACCAATAGACCTACCATAAACCTCACCAACTGTAGAATGCCACGAGTTTATTTTAAAAACAATGAGTTTTGGCACTCATTAGTTTTTTAGTGCATTTTAAGGATTTAATTAATTGAATGAATTTGAAATTTAATTAAAATTGAAGCAAATTAGCCAGTTGTTGGTTTACTTTCAGCTACATTGGTGCAAGTTAGAGCTTGGGTAGAAATAAAGACGAATAGGATGTAGAAAATCTTTCTAAGAACTTGTAAGAGGTGGGAATGCCCCTAAATAGGGTCCAGTAGTACACATTTCTGTGATCCAGTGCCTGAGTTCATTCACTGTGCCTGTTCAGTTTAACCTGACTGGCTGCAGTCTGGATGAGTGAGTGAAGATCTACTCCTGTGCCTGCAGAGGTGGAGTTGTTTCTTGAGAGCCTAAAGGTAAAAGAGTAAAAGTGAGGCATAACATCATTAGTACTGTCATGGGATCTGCATGGTGACTTCTTAGGAAGCTTTGCATAGTTGAGTTTGTGTAGCTAAACAAACATGCTGCTCTTTGTACCCTTCCCCTTTAGAAACTCTAAACATATAAAGCCCCACTGCAGCAGGTGATGAGGACAGAGAAGTACAGGAGGTAGAAGTTTGTAGTGCTGACTTCCTTTTTTAAAGTATGAGGCTGCTGAAACAAGGCTTAACAAGACATTAATAACGTCTAATAAGGCTGTCAGGGGAAAGTTGCTGTCAAGCCGGTTTTGATTTGCTAAAAGAAGAGGAGGCTTATTCTGGTAGAACAGAAATGTCACCTCTCTGTGGGTTAATGTGAGGAAATCACTCAGTATCAGACAGATCCTTGTATTGAAACCTAGAGGGGAGATGTGCTGATGCATCTTGTCTTTGCCACTGGAAAAAATTGTGGACAATCAGAAATGCTTGTTGGATGCTGGCTTGAGACAGGAGACAGACCTCTAGCCAGAGCAATGGAATCATAAGCAAAGACTTTAATCAGTGAATGAAATCAGGCTGACCCATCAGTGCTACAGGAGTATTGCTGGAGCTCTTATTATTCTAATAATAGTCTTTTGTCTCTGGGAATTTCACTGTGCTTCTCATACTCTTATTCTTTACTATCAATATTAATTTCTCTGATGAAGCAAGAATCTTGAGTCCTTGAACTTTACTGTGTAATTGATGTGACTGCAAGTCCTTATAATAATATGAATCATTGTTTCCTGAGTCCCAAGATTTACTGGCTATGAGCTTGATTGGTAGATAGTTAGATAAGATATTTATTATAGAATTTTCAATTTCTGCAATTTCTGCATAATTTAGAGCAGATAGTTGTAAGAATCAAGAAATTGGTAGATAGTTAGATAAGATATTTGTCATAGAATTTTCATGTGTTTTCTGCAATTATTGCGTAAATTAGAGCAGATAGTTGTAAGAATCAAGAAGTACAAAACTAACACAAAATAGGTAATTGGGTTTGGCAGCTGGTGCAAGATAAAGCAAAACTAAAGGTTGTAGTGTTAAATTTGGATCTGAATGCTTACAGTTTTAAATTTTAATCTGGAATTTTTTTCCTTTTTTTATCTGTTCTGGACTTAGATCATTAAAGAATTATTCTAAATAGTAATTAAATCTTAAAAATTTTTCAGGTGCAGATTCTGGACAAATATCAGAAGAAACATGGAATTTTCTTCAGTCAATATATGGTGGAGGTCCAGAGATTATACTCAGACCACCTGTTCCTCCAGTAGAACCTGATATATTGCAAACAGAAGAGAAGATTGAATTAGAAACTCATGGTCTGTAGCTATTGAGGAAAAGATGAACTTGTAAGGAATCCAGCTTCCTTACAAATGCCCAAAACACATTCCTAAAAGTTTTATTCTCTTATGTCTGTTGGAGGCACAGCTCACTGGGCATTACATTAACTACAGAATAGTAAGTTGAAATATGTATTGCAATTTGTTTAAATAGCGACTGTTTCTCTGTTTTGGAAGGCATGTGGTTTGTACATTTTGGAATCTTTGGTCCATGGGAAAAATGTAATTTCTGAATTTTTTGCTAAAACTCAAAATCCTATTATATCCTTAGACTTGAAAAACAGGGACAAATTTTAGAGATGTTCAGTAACCCTTCTGATTCCTGATTGGGCTTCTGATATCTACAAACTTTTGCCTGTCTTAATTGTACAGTCTTGACAAGCCTAGGTATGTGAGGAATATATTTTAAATGGACTGTAATCAAACATAAAGAAAAAGGATTTTCATTTCCTAAATGCTCAGGAAAAAATTGTCTTTTACTTTGCACTGTAAGTATATGAAATGGCTAGTATATAACATCCAAATACTTATTGTATTTGAGTGGCTCAAACATTAGGGTAGACTGAATAATGGTTTAGTCAGCAAATGTCATAACTTATTACTACTAAATTTTACATCTTATTATAGTCTTCTGTAACTCTATAAACCTGGCTAGTGTCTTTAATAGTATATGTGGCAAAAAGATTTAGTCTTCTCTAGGGTAACATTTGAGAGCATGAAGTGTGAAATGTAAAATTATTATGGATATGAGTGATATAAATTTCAGAAAATTAAATTGTCTGGTCTCTTGAATTACATTCGTAAGCATTTATATTTGAAGGATTTTATTGTATTGTTAAGAATTTTCATTGGCATGATGACCTTTAATGTCAGAAGCTGGATAAAATGTATATATTGCAAAACTTTATTGAATTATTCATATTGGAATGCAGAATGACACTTGCTCATGTTTTTGCCTGATATTGTTACCAAATAAGCAGCATTATTCAAGACTGGATCAATAAAAAAACCAAAATTAACTGTGGAATAGGCGGGGGGAGCTTTCCTAGATGTTTTTCATTTATTATATAAATACAAAAACTTTTGAAATAATGCTGTGGTACTGCTCTCACACCCATACAATTGTATTTTTTGATCATTTTAAGTTTAGACAATGATGTTGACAGTTCTAGTTCCAAAGTAAGAAAATGCTGACATAACATTCCTCTGAATGATTTTATATGTAGTTTAAAAACATATTGGTTTGAAGGATTTCATGCTATTCTAGTTCAAAAGCCATCTATAACAGCCTAGAGAGAATATCCTCTAACAGTAAGTATTGGTAAATGTGATTTGATGTTAGTAGATAAAGCATCTTGAAGCTAATACCACATTACCCCTGTAATGTATCAAGTGCTTACTGCTGACTTGTGTTTCTGATTAAGGTAAAGTTAACTTGTTTATGGACAGTCATTAGTAACTTCCTGATGTTGGCCTGTGAGCTACTGTCTGACTGTCTGATTTCAAGTCTATTTAAAGTATTTTTTTTCTTTTTTTTGATAAAGTTTTCTAGCTTTCTTTGATTTAAGGTTCTTTAACATACTAAAGATAAAGAACAATGAATAGAAGTATTTTTCCTACATGATGTTTTTAATTGGAAACTCAGGAACTATTTCCTTGGTTAAAGCACAGTAGAGTGATCAAGCTTACAAATTTATTCAGTGTTTTCATTAATAGTCTGGATGGTAGAATAGACTGGCCTTGTAAAATTTGTAAGGGAAAAATGGATTGAGTGTTAGGGGCATCAGCTTGTCAGGGAATGAAGCAGTTCTGTGTTGAGTATTCTGAGTATTACAGCAGATCAGACTACAACTTAAGACCCAGTGATACCAAAACAAAACCTGTTCTGGGTAATAGTAACAAAAGCATCAGATGTGAGGCACAGGAGGTAATTATTCTGCTCTACTTGGTGCTGTGTTTGTTGTGAGATTTCATCTGTACTGTTCCAAATTTTGAATGCTATATGATGATAAATACAAGTTGAGATTATTTAAGGGAAAAGCAAGAAGACTCAGTGTTGAAAAAAAAGTAGTTTTCTCCCTTAAAAGAATGCTGAAAATGCAAGACTTCCAATGTGTAAATAATTGCTGGATAATACTGAACTTTTTTTCTGAGATAAGCAAAGATATTTGCCTCAGCTTTAGCAGTGGGGACGTGTGCTGGGTTTAGGAAGCTGATTTCAGAAATCTAGAAGTCTTCTAGTCGGTCTTTGCTTCTGGGTGTCTGATCCATAGTTCAGCATAATCTGTGATGCATACAGGTCAGTAAGGAGACACTTCACAGCAGCAGAGTTTGTGCAATGCCTTTGTCACTGTGGAAAAAGGCATCTTCACACTGGAACTCTGTCATGCTTAGAAAAAACCAAACCCCTCTGTTTGCAGAGATAAATAGATGTGTTTTAAGACACTTCCAAAGGGATGACTGTCTTGCTTTCAGCCCTTTGCAAGCTCTACAAGGGGTATTATGTCACAGAAATGGAAGTAGTCCTTTAAAGGAAGGCAGTGTGGGAGAACTCCAGATGGATGGCTTGTGTACGCTGGAGGGAAGGCAATAATTCAGAGAATAGGTGAAGGAGAGGCCTTTACTGGGAAAAGCTGTCATGATTCATAGCAAAGAAAGAATGCATCTCAGGAAGGGCCTGTGGAAATTATTTTTTTCCATAAGCCTTTCACCAGACTATTTGGATTCTTTGTTCATTTGTTTCAAGTTGAGGAAACACAGTAATGTGTTTGTGTGCCAGAGAAACTGTCGCTTCAAGAAGGGAAAAATCCAGTGGACTCCTTGTTGTAGGCCTGGAAATCTAGATATGAGCTGTTAAAAGCCTTCAGTTCAGTCTGGTAACTTGAATCCTCTCTTCTGGGGAAAACTCTGTGGTGGGTGTCAGGGACTTAGCAGCTCAAAGCTTGATTTCTCTACATTTCTGAAGGTTTTTTGCAATCAGTGTAACTAATTGTTCATTTGAACACCTAACATCGAGGAGACTGCTTCAGATACTGTGTAATGTAGCTGAACAGTGTAATTAGAGGGAAAAAGAATAGCAGAAGAGCTACTGAATTACTCAGTAGTAAAATAAGGCAGTTTTGTAATGTGTTTCAAAGGTGAGAGCTAAATAGTCTGGCTGCTGAATGATTTAAACTGAGGTGTCCAGAAAGGTGTTCCTGCAGGTATCATCCAAGCTGATCCTGTGTATAGGGATACATATATACTTATGTCTATTAATAGAATTATACATACATATTTATATATATAGACATGTCTTTGATATATGTATATTAAAATGCACATCATCTACTTCTCCAGTATCTTAATTGAACTATGGCTAGAGTCACTGCAATAATTGTTTTGGGCTTTATGCTGGAATAGTGACCTCGAGTAGCTACATTTGATAAAGGTTGTTTAGTTGACACTCAATTTACTGCTGTAGTGGGTGTCAGCCCTCCCATCAGTAATGGCTTGTTTCAAGATAAGATAAAAAAGCATAAAGTGTTAGAAAAAGTGTTTGGCTATATTATAATGTGGATGAAGAGGTTTTCATTTGTGAAGCAAAAGTTCAATATACCCACAGTCCAATAGTCCTGAATTTTTCTTATGAAATCTAATGTAATTTGATATGCTATGCTAATGCATTATTTAAGAATTCTTCTTCTCAGATTCAGAACTTACAGTGACTGGGTTTTTCCAGCACTATATATCCTACTTTTCCTAAAGCAGAAAGCATTTATTTGTAATGATACTGCTAACATTTGACTTTTTTTTTTTTTTTAGCACCCCGTTACTCATAATATAAGTTCATTTGGAAAAGCAAGCCTGGGATTTGTAAATTTTACTGAAAAACTTAGATATTATCTGCTTAAAAGGGACCAAGTGCTTTCTTCATATTTGCCATACAACTGTTTTATACTGAACTAAGAAAATTCTATTTCATTTATTCCTTTTGAATTCCCTATATACATCTGGCTTAGTGCAGTCTAAGCAGTTTTCTCAGTGAAAACCTTTCAGTCTTCATTTTGCCCAGGAAATGAGCAAAACAACTAGGCTTTCTCATTCTTCCTAACAGATGGCTTTTCTGGCTTCCCTCTATACTTAAGCCACCCAGAGCTGACAGTTAATAGCAGGAAGCAGCATAAGACTTCTGGGTTTCTGAAGTGTCACAGAGAAAGACAAATCACTTTTAGTGTTAATTCACAGAAATTAATCTGGTTGCAAACAAACTTGGTTTATATTAGCCTTCAGAATCTTAGGAGATTAGAAAATAGCCTTGTTCAGTAAAATTTTAGAAGTGCTATTCTCACTAACAATGAAAAGTGCAACTTGTTTTCTTGAATATGTTCTATTATATATATATTACAAATATATATCTGTTTAAAACATACGACTTGTCTTAGGTTAAGCTTCAGGCTAGCTTTAAGCCATTCAACAAGGTGACAAGTCTGCTTCTCCATAGAAACCAGTGAACACTGCCACAGCAAGATAAAAGATGCTTATGCATCTCATGTTACACGTTTGCTTACAATGGCAGTCGTGGTTTTTGCAGAAAGTTGGAATTACTTATTCTGTCTCAGAATTTTTCTCTCTTCTGTGTGTCAGCTCAGACATGCAGCTAGAAAAAGAAAGTCCATTTGTGAGAAACACATCACAGAATTGTCCTGTAGGTTTTCTGCACCTGGACTAATAGTGGTACAACATGCAAAGTCACTTGATGGCAAGTTTCCCACATAGGTTGCACATGGGTGTATGTGTGGGCTTTAAAAAAATGCAGTAAGAACTTGATCACTGAAATAGGATGTTTATAAGATGAATAAGCAAGTAAATTCATTTTCTGTTCTGACTTGTTCAAGATTGAGTTGATTAGCTAAAAGTTCAAGTTCTGATTGTTGAATGGACATGTAAAAATACAGCTGACACTTGACTGGCTGATTGATATACGAGTATAAAATGAATCATCAGTAAAAAAGTAAAGCTGGCATAATAGGAATACACTGGTTTGTTATGCAGTTTTGAGATGCCTTTATGCAATGCCAGTGAATCTTAAAACACTTTTCTTCCTAGTCATTGGGAGCATGGGAGGCAAAGGAGTCATCATCCACAAAATATTTTCATAACACAAATGAAGTTGAGAAGATTTCATTTCCAGATATGTTCCTCCTTCTTCACTTGGAGATCACAAGCAATTTATTATACATTAAAAAAATTTAGTAAGATCTGCTTTTGGAATAACTTAGCACATGAGAAAGTAAATCTAGGAGTACTTTGTTGAGAAGAATAAAGAGGGCAGAAGAGAGGAGGCATTTGATTCATAAGTGTAGGAAAAAAGCTTAGAATAAATTGTCAGCTGCCAAAAATGAAAAATAGCAATTTTTGTTTCATTTCTCACAGGACACTGCCAAGAGCTTTTCATGTTCATTGTTCATGAATAGTTTTGCTCAGAAATGAATATTTTTCTAGGTGACTAATTTTTTTCTGTCTAGTGTGTTTAATGTTAAACATGTTAAACATTATAAAAAAAGATGTCCTGGTTACCATGGGGATACACTGTTTTTTTTCCCCCTCCTTCCCTGGGTGTCTGTTAAAATGCCAAACCCAAATGAACATGCAGCACTTGCTCACACTGTGAATGCATGTTTGTTTCCACCACTGCACACAGTGTCTCTTTAGCACCAGAAGTAAGGTTACTCTGAGATTTTCAGTTATAACAAAAGAAATGCACTCATGCATGCCAAAGTGCTAATGAACTGGCAGCTATTAATTCACTTAGACAGTATTTTCAATTAAGTGTTTCATGTAGTACCAAGGTTTACAATTTAACTGTAGAAGCAAGAAATAAAACATGTATTAGCTATGAACTCTGAGTGCCCTGTCTTCTGAATGAATTTTTAGTAAGGGAAATATGCTCTCTTTTACCTCGTTTGCTTGTAGTATAATTAATTTGCTGTCCAGCCAAGCAGGGTAGTGGAGATAATCTGTATTTTGAACTTGATCAGTAGGAATCTGAGCTTCATCTGTGACCTTACCTTTGCACACTCAAGTGCAGAGACTGGTCTTGCTAAGCTCTTTTCTGTAGGTGTTGGAAAAGGTTCAGGGAATAGAGGCAGTCTCTGTGCTTCTGCTCTGCTTTTGAGTTAAATCTGAAAAGGGTCTGCTGTCATTCTGGATTTGAGCCCTGACCACGAATCTCTTCTTAAACTGTCAGTGGTGCTGGTGTTCACTCCTATGTGATGGCAGTTTGTTTGAAATTTTATTTAAATCTTTCACATCCTGTATGAGAGGGCCCAATTCACAAGCTTGTCACTGAAAAGCTTTTCTGTTTGGGCCTAGAGGCTAGGCAGAAGTGTGCCAGGTCTGTTTATTTATTTATTTTATTTAGACATTTCTATCTTACTTGAAAACTGCTAATTTATGTTTTTCTGACATTGAACATTCTACATACTGTTTAGTTTTGAGTAACAATAGAGCCCTTTATTGTGTTGTAAGACCTGAAGGAATATTAAGGTACCAAAACAGTAACAGGCATATTCTGTGACCTGAGGCACCTTCATGTAGGTTATGCATAATTCAAAACATTAATGCAGAGCCACTATTACCTGAGAGTGCTCCCAAACATGTAACAAAGGGATGTGTCTGAAGGAGAGAGGAAAGATAAAAGGGATTGTTTGGACAGAAGTTGATAACATCTGTAAGGACTAAAACTCCCTGACAAAACTCACTCCAAGTCTGCTTGATGGGGATGCTCCAGGGAGGTAAATGGAGGTGATGTGGGCTTCAGGGTTTTAGTAGCCTTGGGCAAAACCACTGTGCCTATACAGGTCCAGCTCACCCTTTCATCCTGTTTTGTCGAAACTTCCCTGATTCACATAGGTAAAATGTTCCAGAACCTGGCAGTCTCTGGATTGTTGTTTTCTTGAAGCCTGAGTCAAATTTCAGACACTACAATAATAACATGCTTGAAGAAACTGCAGTAAAGCAAATTAAAAAAGGTACAGTTGGCTGAAAAAGGTAGCAATATTTCTATTTTGAGATATAAAAACCCACTTTTGAGTAGTAAAAACTAAGAATCATACATTCTGAAAAACAAAGATCTTCCTTTTGGTGTGCAGCTTTTATGTTCATTGGGTTCCAATCTAGAATGTTTTTTTTAATAATGCACTACAATCTTGCTGTCATTTCATATCAACCTGACATTGAAGCCTCTACTGAAATTAGAAAAAGCCATTTAAATGGGAATACTTCATATGTGAGTATTTATGCATAGTACTCAGTATAGTCTAATTCAATTATTAAAAACAAGTATCAGATTACTTCACTGCAGCTTCTTAGACCAATTTGAATTAGATTGTCTCTACTTTAAATATACAGACAGAAAATGTGAATAATAACTTCCAAAAATTCATTTAACTTTTGTGATTGGTAACTTGCTTTTTCAACATGAAATATGACTAATTTCAGTAACTGAAGTAAAATCTGCAATAATCTGTGTGGGTTGTAAGACTCCTGAATTGTCTAATATACTTACCCTTTATCAGTGACTGGAGATGGTTCTCTTTAATGAAGAGCTGATATTTTATTTCCCCCTACCTTGTTACTACCAAAAAAAAAAAAAAAAAAAAAAAAAGGGCATAAAACCCAGGCATTCCACACTTAAATGCATCAGTAGAGTATGGCTTCAGGCAGAATAGTTCTTAAAGGTTAGACACAAAACAGAATTGTTTTTCTAAAGGATTTTGCTTCAGGTAAAACCAGTGGAAACATTTCACTGAGGGCAATCTAGCCTTTCTCATATTTATTCTTTATATATGGTAGCTTTAATGGGAAAAAAAATCACAATGTGGAGGTCTCCAGGGAATTGAGCAGGCAGAACTGAGCAAAACAGAGGACCTATAACAATACATGACATGACTGTGTAAGGATGTGTCATGTATTCAAGCAGAAAATTGTTTTAACTCTGTTAATTTTTTTTGTTTCCTTTGTCTCAACTATCCTTCTATAACTGTATCTTCTGTAACTATCTACAAGAATGCAAGTACTTTTTCTTCTCTTTCTCCAAAGTGCCACCCATAAAGTACCTACAGACAAAATTATTGAGGTGATAAAGTAATTAATGCAGAGGTATCTAAGTGTTGTGCTGAGCCAGCTCTCATCCAATCCAGGATGCTTTATTCGGTTTGGGCCATGGAAGTTGACCCAACAGAACCTAATCTGGCTTTAGGAAAATTCTCACTGTCCAAGGCTTGAGTCAGATGAAATAAGCCTCTGGATCTGAATTGAGCCATAATCTCCCTTGTCCTGCATGCCCTCTTGACGAGCCAGTGTAGATCCAGAGCTGTAGCCAAGGACATAAGCCCCGTTTAACCAGAGACGGGGCAGGAACCAGTAATAGCTTGTTAATGCTCTTTGGAGGGCATGGGGGAAAGAGAGCAGAGCGGCTGTCAGAACTAACCTAGATGTCCTTAGGCTCAGCTTCTCAATTGTGCTGAGTTCCAACGAGTGAGTTTCATTAATCTTTTGTCAGGAAAAAAAAATCACATATTATTTGCTCTAATAATAGGAGAAGCAATTAAGCAATTTCATGGATTGAGGTGAGTGGGAGCAGTGATGTTGCTGCTGAAAGCAGGAGCTGTGTCACAGCTTCATCAAAGCTGGAACTTGTAATGTTGGCAATTTTCCATGCACAAACGTGAGCTAAGGCATCCCACAAGCATGGAGGGATATAAAACTTCTGCTCTTGTAGAAAATGCTGCTATGGGAGGGGTCTGATCTACTAATTTATAGCTTGTCCCATTGTAGCTTGATGAAAAGTTGTCATTAACACCATTATCCCCTGATCAGAATAGAGGGTGTTTTTTTTTGTGGTTTGTGTTTTGTGGTTTGGGATTTTTTTTTCCCACTACCAACATTGATGAAGCCTGAGAATTTGTTATTGCCTTATAAATGAGTAATATTTAAGGGTGCCCATAATAAATGCAGCTACCAGTTACTGGTACAAGATAGATGCTGTAGCACAGAGGAAGCTGCAGCCACAAGAACTGGAGATGTGACATCGTTTGGGTAGAGTATATGAGGAACAAGGGACACCAACTGGAAGTGAAAATGTGTTGGAGAATGCACTGTGGTGCTGCTAGGCAGGAGTATATTCCTTTACACTTAGGAATGATTTCAGAGCTGCTATAGGATACTGTAGAGAAGGGGATGCAGGATAGCACGAGTGGGTGAAAAAGATTTTGAACTGTGTGGACATCTGAGTAGATTTAGAGCCTCGGGCAGCTTCAAACAAAGCAGGTTTCTCCAGGTTTTAATGTAAATTCTCTTGGGTGGAGGTGTTAGTGAACCTGATCTCAAGCATTACTACACTTGGACTGCTTTCTCTTCTTTGCATATTGTTAATTTTCCTCTGGAAGGTTAACAGAGCCAAACTACACAGTTAGGTACACAATGGCTGGATTAAATCCAGGGAAAAGCAGGGAGGGTGCAGAGGTGGGGCAAGAGCCTGAGGAGTATCCCTTTCATTAGCAGGAACCATGAGCTCAAACATCACACCATTAACAGGTTAACAGGTCTTTGTTAACCTTCCATCACTAGGCGTCACTGCTTCTTAGGCAAGATGGCAGAAGCTAATATTTAAGTGTGAATTGAAGACAAATCCTGGTGTAGGGTGTGGTTACAGTATAGTCGGACTGGTTTAATCCTGTTGCCAAAAAGTTGCTTCTGCCAAAGGAGGATTGCCTGGTTCCTTGCCTCTACTGGCAGCACTCCCTCCCCCATCTCTCATGCTGGGTCTCGTCAGCCCCGTGGTGAGCCAATGAAGTTTAATTTCTAGATGAAAACGAACACACCAGAAACAGGAGCAGCTTCTTGGTGGTTTAGGAAATCCAGCTGGTTTACCGTGTGTGTAGAGGAGCAGCAGAGTGGGCAGTAGGAAAGACTGTGGGGCAGGGGTGGGGGAAGTGCTGCCTCCCATGTGAGCAGCCCCTGGAGTCGGACAGGTCTGTTGCTCAACTGCGTCTTTGCAGAGGCACGGGAATCTGAAAAAAAACCACCATCAAAACACCCAATCGATTTTGCTGAGAAGCAGCTGAGCAGAACCCTCAGTTCTCCTGTGGAAGCACTAAGGCTTGTCTGCAATGCAATAATATCCTCAGCCATTGCAGCTGTTCAGCTAAGTGAGCATATTTCTAAATGGATTGCAAGGCAGAGCGCTTTAGTGCACACAGGTGCTCCTGCAGTAATGAGAACACCGCTCCTGCTCGGGCACATGCACAACAGGGCTGCGAGAGAGCGGCACAGAATCGAGAGAAAATTTCCCTCTCTCTCTCTCGTGGGATTTCTATTGGTTTGAATTTGATCGCAGAAGACTTCCAAGTCAGCAAGATGT
>NW_005054347.1:948028-948753 GCF_000277835.1 Geospiza fortis
GTAGGGAAAAGTGAGAACTGCTTGGGAGCGTGGAAAAAGCTACTGAGGTTTTTCTGCAGACTCTGCAGAAGGAATGTCTGTATGACTAGACTTGCAATTTGGATAATTAGGATTTTATTAAATGTGCTTTCTTTACAAAAGTATCTATCACTTGAATACAGTCACTACCTTTAAAAGCAACTGAAAATATTCTGCAATACTTAACTCTGTTACAGACAACTGTTTTACCTAAGGATTTTCCAGCAATCTAGAAATGTTAATTATTATTAAGAGAAAGGTTTTTTGAATTTCATTAGCCTTTAACAGAAAACGTGAGTCACTGTGTTTCTTGTATACACAAAACTCTTCCAAATGCATTTTAACTGTGGTGTTTCAGGAAAAAAGCAATGAGAAGCTCAAGAATAGTCAGAGACAGACAGTGGTTTTGTTGTCTCTGTAGGAGTACAGGTAAATGATGTATTAGAGCAGGCTGTGGGCGGTAGGTAGTAGTAACTCTTGGTGATCGCACACCGCTGGGCTGAGAACCAAGCAGCACTACAGGAAGACATTTGAAAGCACAATCGATTAATATTTAGTCATAACCCAGAGGGCATGAGTACCCCACGGAGCCTGTTTTGCGGCACAGCTTGAGCTCAGTCGGGACACCGTGGTGGAAATTATTCAGGAGCTGCGAACCGAGCAGCCCCGCTCTGGGGGCACGAAGCTGGCACTGGGGGCAGGATCAC
>NW_005054347.1:950002-985904 GCF_000277835.1 Geospiza fortis
CCCTCGTGCCCTGCTGCCCTGCCCTGTTGCCCTGCCCCGCGCCCCTGCCCGGGCTGCGCCCCCGCTCCCGGCCGGGTTCTGCTGGGCAGCCCAAGCGGTGCCTGCCCCGCAGGGACACGGGCGCTGATGGCTGAGGATGCAGGGCCCCGAAAGAGAGCTCTTGAACATCCCAAGTCTGCTCTCGATGGAGGCTGTGATATATGTCCCGTTACAGCACAAACTTGTAACATGCAGTTCTGTTTTCTCTTGTATTTAAAAAAATTATTCCAGTCGTATCCAAGTGTCCCAGCTCAGCAATATTCCCTTTGTCTCCTAATCCTGATCTCTTTCAAGGGAGAGCATATGGTTCTTCTTCTTCCTTATGGTGTTTTGCATTCTGTCCTTGTTTTTATCCAGTAACGTTGGCAGGTTTTGTAGTCTTGGAGTATTTTGCTAATCTGGTTCTAGGCTAACACATAACTGAGACTAATTTTTTTTTAAGGATATGTTTTTGAGGCTTTGATGCTCCAAATTTTATTTTGTAAATATGCTTCTAGTTATTATTAAAAAAACTAGAAGTTCTTCTGTGGTTGTACATGTATTTGCATGTTTTCCATTGATATTGTCATTATATTGTACCAGTCACTACGTAGTGATTGTTTACTGAGGCTTTTAAGTGAAGCTCTACGTGTACCCTGTATTTTACATTAAATACTGACTTGTGCAACCTCTTAAGAACATGCTTTTTGGGTGTATTTCTAACCTGTGGTTAGATACTCGCTTCCCATGCTAGCTGCTCCAAGGACTGGTCATCTAGTAGGGACTGGTAGGTTTGGGGTTAGGAAAATGGGATTCTTTACATAAGCAAGTGTAACTTCTGAGAAAAGAAGTTGACAAAGTGCTGTTGTAGTTTGTTTTCAAGTATCTTTTAATCTTACTGTACTCTCTTTTGCCTTAATAGTAGTAATACTTGCTTAATCAGAAGTGGGAAAAAGTGTAGGGGAAAAATACATGGTGTTTGTTAAACAGCAGGGGAGAAAAATGCATCTCTCTAAAGAGTATGTGGGAAAAATGTTCAAAAAAATAACTGTCAGGTGAAAATTGTCGCTCAAGTGAGGAAACTTCCCATTACCTTAGTAGGGCTTAGCAGTTAAGTCAGTTTGACATGTGACTTCTAGCAAGTCATTAAGAACCTAAACAACTTTGCTTTCAGGCTTTTTCCAGCACTGTCATGTTTGTTCCATTAAAAAATTCTGTGCTTTGAAATACAGGCTTGAATTTAAAGGCTTTTTGTGAGGAGTGTTATGCAGTGCAGCCGTGTGTGTCAGGAAGGAGCAGCAGTGAATGACCTTACATTGAAATACTGCTGATCATTTCTGTTTCTGGTTGTTTAGTCTGTCATAGGTAGTTGTTGCAATTCTCAGTTGTACCACTGTTAAGTGAAATGATTTTTCCTTTGCCTTGCATACTCGAAGTGTATAATTGCTAAGTGAGAGGCTGTATTAAATAGCTTAATTATTGAGGTATTTAGTGATGGAGCTCAATCATGTGTCTTGTCTCATCATTTTTAACATTTCTGGAAAAAGAGAAATAGCAAATGGGATTCTTTGCCTTGATGTTATTATGGATTTAATATGCAAAAGTAACGAGATCTTTATTTCACAGAATTTGGGAATGTGTCCTAATAAGGGCTTTTGTTCTACAGCTGAACAGCATGTGACTGCTCTGATGTTTATCAGTGTTTCTAACATACTTGTGTAGTGAGATTACATAGTGAGATATGCTGTCCTTAGTCTCATACAGAATGAAGGCTTTACACTCCCCGTATTTCCAGGAGACTTAAAGTTCTTGTGGGGTTTTTTTGGTTGGTTGATTGGTTGGTTGGAGTTTTTTGGTCTATTTGTCTGTGTTTGGTTCTTCCAGATCATTTTAGGTACTTAGGTTGACTTCTGATCAATAATAGTTGTTTGGTTGATACAAAGTGGAAAGACTTATACTCTGCTCTTTTACCATAAGGGAAATAAGAAATGTGTTTCTTAACGTTTCTAAAAGTACTGGGGAGGCTGGAACAGAAGTCTCTGCAGTCTGCCCTGCTTCCAGTTGTGCTTTTTTTCTTGTTTTGTTTTGGGTTTTTTTCTTCTTTTAAATTATATTTCACATTTCCCCACCCCTCTTTAAGATCTCTAGGACTAATCTATTGAGGTTTGCTTTGTTTTGGTTTTTCCAGAGTCTTTGCATTGTGTGGGAACTGCTGATACAGGTCTCTCTGGTCATAAGGAACCAAATTTCAAGAGAGAATTTATTCATCAAGTATTTGGCACTTGCATCCATATATAGAGATTGCACTCACAGTTCCAGAAATGCAGTACTGTAGGACCTATTGTTCCCTTTCTCTCAGGTTGGTTTAAAACAAATTGTATTATTCCAGACAGATATTTGTAGACCTTGTCCTTAAAAACCTTGAAGAAGAAAAAATCTGCCACTTCTGTAGGTGTGAGTGAAGTTGCAGAAACTGAGAAACTTTCTCACTTCTGTAGTGAGGGTTTATTTTTTTTTAGTTTCCAAATTAAGTGTTCTTTGCTGCAAGTCATGCTGCTGCTGATAAGAATTGGCTCCTGGTAAACTTTACTCTAACACTTAAGGGTATATTGTTCCAGTTTTAAGAACACTGTAAACATGGTTTGTGGTTGAAAAACTGCTGTGGTTGTAAAAGAACCATCATGGTAGTTGCAGTTTTCTGAAAACCTTCCTTCTGTTTGAGTAACTCTTAAAGACACTTCAGAAGTGCAGAGCTGAACATTAAATGGTGTGTTGTTATTGGACACTTCTGTTCCAAACAAAAAGACTTTAAAAAATATTCCCTTATGAATGCAGCTTTATAATCAAAATACCTAGGGTTTGTAGGTTGATAATTTGTATGGTTTGTATTCAAAATTTGAATACTAATTAACCGTTTGCATTTAATTGCTTTCCCTTATACAGGCAATTGGATGTATCTTCTGTCCAAAAGCTTAGTAGCTTAACTTACAATAACTGTTCTTTAGAGTTACTTCAGTGTTTTGATGCTTACAGTGAATTCAGTTAAAGACAGACAAGCATAAAGCTCAATGAGTCCAATCCCCTGCCCTTGGAAGTATATTGGGATCATTCCCTCTGATGGCAGAGCTCCTCCTTGTGTTGCTTGTTTCAGCAGCTCCATCACTCACCCCATGGTAAAGTTTTACCTGATACTGAATTTCAGTATTTTTGCTTTGCATACAGCTGACTGCTTTGTCTCTTGTTGCTTCAGAAAAGAGTTGATTCTCCTTGTAGCAGTGGTTTGGATTGCTATTAACTGCTCTCCAGTTTTTCTGGTCTTTTGAACCTCATCACAGGACAAAGGAATATGAATGTTGGCAAGATAGACAATTTGATTGTCCAATATTTCAAAGATGTTTTTAGTAGTTCAGATTTAAATACAGTATTTAAACACAAATATTTGGTTTTTTTGGGGGGTGCATATGTGCTGACAAAGTATCAGTAAGAAGTGTAAAAGGTCATCTTTATATGTTAGTAGCAGAGAAGTGGGAATATAATAGTCTCTTGTCATGAGAAGTAGCTGATTTTTTTTGCCTAAGAAGGATGATTCTGATTTTGTTAAAAACACTTCAGTTAGAAAATTTGGAAGTCAGAGAGGAAGGGAGTGTTCCTGAGAGTTTACCTGTTGGTACCTAAATTATAACATCCTGCTTTTTGTTGATATTTTAGTTTTATTAGCATATATATATGTCCATGAGAGCTGAATTTTTCAGAGCTAGCAGTGCAGGGGCTTTTTGTGTGAATTGAAGAATCTCTAGTTTAGGAAGGAAAAACAAGGAGCCCAGATTGCAAACTGGAGAAGCTATGCAACTGGGTTACTGTGCCACACAGAAATGAATTAAAGAGGGAGGAGAGTGACAGAGCCTCCTGTGTATGTTTGTGTTTGAAACATACTCTGCCTGTGCAGTGGTGTTGAAGTTTGGAATGTTATCTCCACAGCCAAGGAATTTGAAACACCAAAGATAGATACTGTCAGAGGAGTTCTGCTATGCTGCTTAGTTACTTATTAAATAAATGTTTTAAGAACATTGGAGATGAAGGCATGGGTGTGTCTTTTGCAGTTGTATTTTTGAATTTACTCTTGGTCTTTTTTTTTGTTTTGTGGCCTGGGTGATAGAACATAGCAGATTTACTAATTGCCAGGACAGGACAAATCTGGGAGTTAATGTAAGCATTAGTGTGAAATAGTCTTGGAAAACTGGATGAATGACCTGAACTGTATAGGATGCAGTTCAGTAAAGAGAAACACAAAACAGCACCTTTGGCTAGAAATAGTAAATTTAAATATGAGAAACACTTGGCTGGGCAACAGTTCTGTAAATAAGCACCTGAATCACAAAATGAACACAGTGGAGTCGTGACAATTCTGTGAAAACCAGGATCTCGGTGGGATTTATGAACAGGATTGTTGCATGTGAGAGGGAAGTTGCTCTGCAGCCTCAGTGTAAGGTCTCAGATAATGCAGTGTCTCTGTTCTTGTTACTCTGCTTCCAACAGATTTGGACCAGCTGAGAGTATTTAGAGAAGAGTTGCAATAATGACCTTTGAGAAGGGACTGAAAGAATTGTACTTGTTTAGACTTTAGCAGAGATGGGGAGACATAATAATAGGCTTCAAATGTGGTAACAAAGTTTGCAACAGAGAATAATGTAATAAACTGTTCTCTCTAGGTGGGAAAAGAAATAATAGTCCTGAGGAGCATTAAAAGAGATTTTGATGTCAGGGAAAACTTTCCAGCTTCAGGAAAGATTATCTATCCAGGACAGATAATCACAGGGTTATATATCTGAGGGAAGTAATGGGATATCTATTGCTGAAAGTGCTCTAGAAAAGGTTAAATAACCTCCTTTTAGAGGTGATTGAAGTGTAGTTCTGTCCTTGGCACAGGAGATAAGATGACTTCTTAGCATTAGATCTCTGGTCATTTTTAGATTTTTGTAATATTGCTGGCCATGATTTAAAAGAGTAAAACAACATGGTGGAGAAAAAAAATAGTGATGTAACAGTTGCAAGATGTAGTAAAAAACCCTCAATCAAATATATTCATTAAAGGATTTTTGTGAAGTATTTATTAAAGCCGTCTGTAATGTAATATTGAAGGTAACTTTAATAGAGTTTTCATTGTAGATTTAATATCTTTGACTTGCCTTTAGGTGGTTTTAGTGATCCAAAAGAAAGAAACAGAGCTAGAGTCAAAGTCTTTCAGAAGACTTCATTGAAGAGAAGCAAAGCTCAGAAGATCAATTCTAATGAACCAGGGAGTCAGGTGCATTCCAGGCTCTGAAATAGAGCACGCCATGCAGCTTCACCTCTCTATAAAATCGAGATGACAGTGAATATCTGAGACATGGATGTTGGGGGTTAATCACCACTGATCAAGTCTTAGGGTTCCTGAAGGGTTTGTTATATAAATATCTTGTTATTTAAAATCACTTTGTGTTCCACGTATTAGGAATAGATTTCAGTCTTTTATGCACATTGCTGTGTAATAGCAGTATAAATAAGCTTGAACAGAAATGTGTCCTGTCTACTACATATCCTAGTTTTATATAAAATTTCTCCTTTGGGACTCTTTTGCATGATTTAAAAATATTTGATTACACTGGAAGAGCTAACCTTGATACAAATGAGTTAAAGCTTTTTAGAGTTAAAAGTACTGAACAATTTGATAGAACTTTCTGAACTAAATTCAGTTTAATGCCTTATTCTCCATTTTTTTCTGTTCAAAATCAACTGTCTGCATCCCATATGACCTTGTTCAGGCATTTCTGATTTTTGAAATTTGACAAAGCTGCCTCAGGGTTAAGGGCAAGTGAAGGATAGGCTTTGTGTCACATATGTCTGTGCTCTGGAATTAGTGAAAGAGTTAAAGGGAAACAAATGTCACATTCTGAGCCATTTCAAAAGAGTGTAGAGGGTTTAGATAAAATAATGCTTTCAATCTATTATAGCCTAATTGTAATTAGACTTCTGGTACATTTTTCGATTTCACCATTTATATGGATTAAAGTTTATGTGTATTTCCATTGCACAGGCTATCAGCATTGTCTTTGTTATACTTGATGGCAAATTGTGACTAAACCATCAAGAAACAAAGTGTTGCTAACTGACAGGGCACTGGGTTTAGATCCTGGTGTAGTGTTTGCTTATATAAACCTGGAAATCAATAAAGGAAGAATGCAAACACTGTTCCCCATATTAGACTGATGTCAGAAAAGGAATTGTTCCTTTTCTCAAGTATATTAAGTCTTCCAGGGATTTCCCTTCTATGTATCACTGCAGTACAGAGGGTTTTTTGTAGCCTATTGTAAAGGGATCATGGTATCTCATGTAGTAAGGGCACAAAGGCTTAAGTCTTAGGCAGTTGTGCCTATTCCCTAAGCTCCACCTGAAGAGCTGGAACGGAGGTGCAATTGTCAGACAGAAGTGCCTGGAAAAGGCAGCTTTAACCTGGAGTTTGGAGCAGCTGTTCCTGCAGAGTTGACTGGAGTGGTGTATAGGTGGTGACTGACTAAAGATTTGGAGTAGAAAGCTGTTAACATTTCAGCAGATGCCATGGTTTCTTTGCTTTGGGTTATTTTCCTATTTCCAATGTAAAAAAAAAAAAAGGCAACTTCAAAAATTGAATCTTATTAATAAGTTTGAAATTAGAATATATTAGTACATGTTATCCGCCCATTACCTTCTTTTCATTTACTTGTGCTTTCAATGTACATGTCTTTAAAAGTCAGAGTACAACTAGCAGCAAGTTTTACTGGTTAGGGATGCATGATTGTATTACTTTTGTTAGTAACTAATCTAATTGTCACTTGAAAAGATTTGACAATATTTCTATGCCTTGCTATGCTGCTAGCACTGTTCTTTGGAGGTTTCCTTAAAAGCTAGACTTCAGGAAAAAAAAAGCTAGCTAAATGTTCTGAGGTCTTCTCAATCCTCACTTGTCAACATTTCTGGTTTTGTTTATTTAGTTATTTAACCTTGGGAAAATAGGCAAAATGAGAAGCCAGTATAGCTTATTGGGGTTTTTTTATTTTTAAGCAGTGTTTTGTTTTCAGCGGAATTGTGATGTTTATTCCATCAGTTTTCTGGAAATTCTGCTATATTCAGTGCATTCTAAAAAAAGCAGACTGAAAAAAATCTTTATTCACAGTATTATTGTAGAGGCTGCTATAGTGCAATTACGTTTCATGTGCGTGGATACTTTTAAATGCACCTGTGAGGAAGTGGTTTCTAACAGAATAAAGTGTAGTTACATAATTTCTCTTAAGTGAGGTCAGGTGAGAGTTTTTCTGGATCATGGGAATTCAATGATCCTTTGTTAAGAGGATTCCTAAAATACTTCAGATGAAAAAGGTTCTTCATATATCTGCTATCTGACAGCCAGTGCTGAAAAGGACAATGAGAAACATTCACTCCTTGTATGATGTCCTAGTGCAAATAAAGCTGCCCACACCTACCCCATCTCAAAGTGAAGTCTTTTTCAGATTTCTTGACATGTATTTTGGAGGTCTGAATTGTTGAACCAAAGTGAATTTTGCAAATCCTTGAGAATCCTCTATTCTCATAAGTTGGTTGCTTTTTGGAGTATAGTTTGCTGTCAGGACCATTCAGATTATACAAGTGTACAGGAACAGATTTGTTGCTATTAAGATCTTGATAGGAAGTCTTCTGTTGTTGTTCTAACTGCACCTCAAAAAAAAATCAACCAGAAACCTTTGCCAGCAATACAGGTAACAAATTTCTTCTTAATATTGATGAATTTCAGTTACATCTCTCATGATCTGAAAATATCTCTGGTTGATTCAAGCCCAGAAGCAGTTTTATTGGAAATTCACCTTTTACATGAAAGGTTATTTTTTTCTTTGATCAGAATTCTGAATAAATAGAGAGAATTTTTTGCCTCTCTTTTGGGTTCTGGAGGTAAAAGCAGGCCAGTTACTGTCATTTTATCCTGTGTGACTCATGTCTCATTGATTTTCCACTTGAGAGGTAACTCTGGTGATCAGACCTTGTGTACTGCTTTTAGGGTGTATTTCATAATTGAATCAGTTGCAGTTAGATCAGCTACCCTTTAAAAAAACTTTTTAGATTGGTGGATGTCTGTATTTACTTGGCCAAAGAAATTCCCTTGAAGAAACTGTCCCCAGAAGTCAGGAGATTGTGAGAAACAGGAATGCTCTGGAGAAGCTTACTGTGTGATATTCTTGGTACCATTTTCAGTTTGGATTCATGTGTCACTGCAGCTTTGTTATATGACTTGTACCAAATAATCATGTGGACGTTTCTTCTCATCCTGTCTGTTCTGTCAGCAGGCCTGATTTGCAGACGTGGCATGAGCTCCAGTTTAAGTTGTGTTTGCTTCTCTTCCTTTAAATGTGCCCTTCCTTTGTGTGGGCTGTAGCATGGCTTCCCTGCTTGATTCACTCCTGCAACTGCCTTGAAAGGAAAGTTTGCTTTTCTAATACTTAGAAATTAGCTTCTGTTGAAGTGTGGACAACTATTGCTTTTTTGACCTTCACTGACCATACTTTTCATGATGAAATGTCAAAAAGAGTCCAGGGGTTTGAATCAGTAACAAATAAGAATACAGAAAGTTTGCAGGGATTTTTTCCCCTCAGATGCCTCTCTTTTGTGCCTCAGACTCTGTTAGTGAAAACTTGCATCAGCTGGATTTCAGTTAAGTTTTCAATAGAATTTTAACAGATTTATATTAAAGCGAACACTTAACCAGAATGAAAATAGAGTAAAAGACGATGCTGTGACCTCTTGCTGTGTGGAAACAGACATGAAGAATGTTTCCCCAGCATTCACAATTCCAGAATAATACAGGTTATAGCTGGATATATAGCTATATATAGATGGAAACAATAACCTGCTGGAATTAGTCCTGTGCATCAGTTAGAAAACACTTCTATCCTCAGCATGGAAGTTTAGAATTCCAAGATAAGAGGAGCACCCGTGCTGCTTAGGCTTACAAAGCATAAGGGAGAGCCTGAGAGAAGGGCTTCACATTACAGCAAACCTGATCCAAGGACTGTCTGTCACCAAATGCAAACTCATGGGCCCTGTTTTCCACTGGCACCTGTGCTTATTTCACCGTTACAGGGAGCCTGTCTAGGAAGCGAAACTAGAACAAAAATGACTCTTTTGTAGGGACCTGTGATTTCCAAATCAGCTCACTGTGAGCTTGGATTGAACACAAAAGCAAATGCATGGGAAAAGTAGGAATGATGTGCCCAAGTTACAGGGGAGTGGGATTGCTTGTTTTTGTAGATTAAATCACTTAATGGTAAATGAAACCTCACCTGGGAACTCTTGTTCCAAAATTAAAGAGAGAATGATTGAAGGCTCACCACTAGCCTGTGAATCCCACCCTGTTGATAAAGGAGTGGGAATGTTGATGGGTGTGGTTTTGATTGCTGTGATGGGAAGGTGGAGGGAAAGTGGTGTCTTGGACAAAACAATAAAGAAGGAAATGCTCTTTTGGGAAGTATCTAAATGGATGTAATTGAGCAGGGGCAGAGAAAGGACCATTGCAGTAGTTCAGATGCAAAATGACAAGATCCTTATGAGAGTTACCCACTTGGAGTGACAGTGAAAACCTTTGGAAGTCAGGCCAGCTGCTGAAAGAGAGTTCAGTCTGTAAAAAATCTGTTTGCTGTCTTTGTAACCTTCATTGTTGATGGATGGGTAACCTTTGACATAGGCCCC
The DNA here is from genome assembly GCF_000277835.1 of Geospiza fortis. Taxonomy (NCBI): domain Eukaryota; kingdom Metazoa; phylum Chordata; class Aves; order Passeriformes; family Thraupidae; genus Geospiza; species Geospiza fortis. The sequence goes on from NW_005054347.1 coordinate 959,771, forward strand.
TGGGCTCACCAATGTATTTTTAATTATGATTCTGGTGTCTCACACATGGATTTGCATTTTTATTTGCATAGTGGCTGTTTAAATACACATACATTGCAGAGTTGCTCCTTTCTTATCACTTAGAGCAATTAAAAAAAAAAGTTTTAATACTTTCCTCAATTGAGCAAGGATAATTCAAACAGTATGCATGCAGAACTCAGAAAGGAAGCAGTGCCCACATTAGCTGGCGTGTAATTTGAGAGGGGCATTTTAAGTCAAAATAGGCAGATGTTTAGAAGATGGTAATTTCAATTTTTATAAATACTGATAGTGATATTTCAATAATATTATTTCAGTGATTGCAGAAGAAAACCCTTTCTCTAGTCTTGAGGTGATACGAATTTGATGACTCTTTATTTCACCACTGTCTTGAGTCAGAAGAATCTCAAAAAACTGAGCAAATGGGTATTAAAATAGAAACTCATTGTTAGGAATGTGAAGTAATGCATAAGAATAAAAGAACTTTATGCAAAAAAGCCCAACCCTGACTTGAAATCAGCTATTAGTGCTCAGGAAAGTCTTCTGATAGACATTTCTGTAAAGACATCAATTCAGTTTTCACTGTCAGATAAAGTAAATAGAGTTGAGTATTAATAGAAAGGGGTCATGACATAAAATATTAACTATTCTGTGGTAAAAATCTATGACATACATAGGCCATGCTTTGAATATTATTATCCCACACTGATCTGTCTGCTAGACTTAATACAGAAGAGGGCAGTAAGAATAATCAAAATTTGGGATAGCTTCTTTGTGCAGAACACCAAGGAGATAAACCAGATAAAGTAACCATTAATTCTAGGATCTTACAGCAAAGGTATGTCCTCAGATACTGTGAAACTTAATCTTTAAAGGTATGAGGGTTTTATGTAGGGTTTTTTCCCTACTGTTATCAAGGAAGGAATGTGTTTAATTGCTTATTGACCTAGGAGAGATAATATATCACTGAGTTATGAGGGCTTTGTGTGTTCAAGATACAGCAAAGGCTGCCTAGGAGATATGTTCTTACTGTATTTATTTTTCTTCTTTCATGGCTACAGCATTGTGCTGTGAGTAATACAGTTGTTCACAGCTGAAAAATTGTGTATCTTTTTACAGAAATTTTAGATGTTCTTGAAGATAACTGGCAGTTGGGGTTGGGATTTTTTTCTATATTATTTTTAAAAGGTTAAGCAGTTTTATGGATGGTATATAAACTACATTTGTCAAGTTAATCCTTACTAGATATTTCATGTCAGCTCTTCAGAGGTACTGAGTAAGGAATAAGTACTGCATTTGTTTTGCTATAGTGCTGTTAAATTCCTTAGAATACTTTGTAAAAACTATGCCGTAGAAAGAGCCACTAAGGCTTTTTTAGGACATCACTGGCAAACTGTAAGTTGTGTATTATTAAAAAGAACCATATATAAAGCCTTCTGCCTGATGTCTTTACTCTAAAAATGTAAATGTGCATAAGCAAACTATTATGATTTCTACCTTTTTAACTGCTTTTATTGATTATTTTCAAATTCATACTCCAGAGATTCCAAACTCTATCTATGGCATATTCAGAAAGCTGCTGATCATACTGGTTTTGGTCTTGTAAGACATAAACATTTGGAGTAATCCTATCTCTGTAGCTGAATGTTTTGGAGGGATAAAGAAGTCAGTTTTATATTGTATTTGTGTAAGTCGGTATCTAAGCCCATAGTAAATAATGTAACCGTTTAGTCTAAGCTTTATCTAATTCCTGCAAATGAGAACTTTCTAAATGTGTTGTCATTTGATACAGTATGTGAGCAATCCTGGTGTGCAGCTCAGAGACAAAGCAATAAAGAAGAATTTAACTGCAAGTGCAGGTTTTTACTGCTGTGATGGGTTGGCCATTTAGGGAAGTGTCTGAACTCTGGCAATCTGCTCGTGTTTGCTCAGGATAGGTATGGAAACTACATAATTCACACTCTCTGACCCACCTTCTGGCAGCTTCTTCCTGCTTCCTGAATCTGATAAAATGTGCTGAAGGTATCTCTTTTTTTTCCTTTTTTCTCGTGCTTCAAGAAATTCTCTAGTGGCTGAACCTGGAATTTGAATAGCCTTTTAATGTTTCTTCAGTCCTTTAACCTGATGTTACAGGATAATTGCAAGGAATGGTAAAATGAGTGTCTCTTCTTTGTTTATGGAAATAAATACTATCAAGAATTTTATATACCATAGCCAGACATTTCTTTTTATATAAAAGGTTAAATGTTCTAATTGCTATTCTACTAAAATGTGGTCAGAGTTTGCCCTGAATTATTGAATTAATCACTGATGAAGTGTAAAGTTCATGAAATACTACCATAGTAATGAATCCTGTTGTCTTGAGACAAAAGAGGAAAGTCAAATCTGTGAAAAATTATTTCAGTTTCAGAAAACTAAAATGAGAAAAGGCAAGATGCTGTTTAAAGCCTTGAAGTTTCATGTGTTTTATTAGGGTAGATAAAACTGCAAACCTGCACCTTTGTTACTAGAGCTGAGTGTATGTATTTGCAACAGCTATGGCATTACAGTTGCAATGGCGTGCTTTATGCATATAGTAGCTTTCCATCATTAATAATACCATGAGGCTTTTTGTTTTCATCCCTGAGAAAGTGTTTCTTAGACAAAGTCAGAAAAACTGAAATAGAAGGGGAAGCTCTGAATAAAACACAAAATTTATTCTGCCAATAAAAAAAGACAAAGCAAAACAGAAAAAAGCCAATTGAAGGCAGAATGGAGAAAGAGTTAAAATGAAGTTGCTGTGAGAGTTGCATTGGGTGTCTAACCTTGCCTTTTCTTTTTTGCCAGGTCTTTATACCCATTTGTAAAAATGAAAATACAGAATTCTCTTTTTTACAAAAACATCAGTGGGATAGCCTGAATGCTAAAAATTTATGGCAGCTCAAGGGAAGACAAGGAAAATTCATGGAAGAGAAATTCAGTGAAGTTTAGAAAATAGATAGATACCACATATGACTTAGGAGGACTCTGAGCTAAAAATATTTGGAAGCTATAATGGTATTATACGCAGCAGCTCTTGCCTAACCATCTGCTTATCACGGCTGTTGGAGACAGAGTACTGACTGCAGAGACGTGTGGCTTTGCTCTGTGTGAGAAAAGAGGCTTGAAGTTTAATAATGTTGAGCATAATTGATTTGCATTTAAATTTAATGAGGGAGAAGTTTTGAAAGTGAATAGTCAATTAACATGCAAGGGGAATCAAGTGTCTCTGTGCATAGGTGACAGATATGCTCATGTGCTCAGTCAGTAGTAAGTACGTCCCTTTTGCTCTGTCAATGCAGTGCAACATCTCAATATCGAGAGATCTTTACAAAGTCCTTGATAAAGTATTCAGCTGCTGGGACAGGGTAATAGAATCAGAATAAATTTTTCACTTCATAGGCAATCTTTCATTTTATACTTGAACAGTGAGCATAGTTTTGAAAGTAAATTGTCTCGTGTAGTTGCAAAAAATCATAAACTGAGTGTTGCAAAACAAAACCCTGAAGAACAATAAATTCAAAGCAGAATATCTGGGTATTCCTTGTATCACAAAGTTGAATAAAGGAAGCCAAAAGAAAAGCATGTGTAGGATAAACTGTAGTTGTATTTCAGCAGTGTGTTGACAGGTTAATGGTAGGTTTAGAGTAACGGTGTAAAGTCTATCAAATATGTATATTTAGCACGTTAATAAGATACCTGGAGAAGAAACAGCTGATAAGTGGTGGTGCTATATGAAAAGTTGTACTCTCCCAGCTTAGTCTTTCAAGGGAATAAATTTGTGACTTTGAAAGATCAAGAAAGTGTGAATCAGACTATTCTGAATTTTTACTGTGCAAGGTCTGTAGGAGCTGCAAAACCTGTGAGTAAGCCTGCATCTAGGTGAAAAATGAAAGTGGAGCAAGCCTAAAGGTTCTTTGTCAGTGGTCACAGGAAAAGCAAAAACCAGTAGGAAAAGAACAAAGCAACTCCCTGCATTCTTACAGGGCAATTATGTTAGCAATTCATTAAATTTAATGCCAAAGTATTGAAATGAAAAAGATATTCATACTGAGAAAATAAGAGTAACTAAAAGGCTATTATTTTAAATGTAAATGTAGGCTAGACAGAACTTCCTTTGTATTTCCAGTTGGTACTGTAAGCATAGGCCAGACAGAACACAGAAATTGTGGGAAATAAAAAAAGCAGCATATTGTTTATCAGTGAATGTGCTGGCCTACGAAGACCTGAGCACAGCAAGAGAGGAAAGCAGAATGGCAATCAAGTAAAGCAAAATCACATGTGATATGGTCATAGTTCTATTTGAATTATATATATTAGACTAGAAAAGTAAATTGGGCTACCGAGGTACTGTTAAATCAAGGAAATTGTGGCTAAGTATCTTATCTGGAAGTAGTTGGATGTGAACAGTAGCAGCTAGAAAAAGGTAGTGTACAAGTTGAACTGGGAGCAGTCTTAAAGAAAGTCAGTGTTTTTTTTAATAAAGGCCTCTCTTAGCAGTAGAAGTACTGTGATTAAAAGGAAGGATATGTGACATTGTTCATGTTGCATCTTGGTTTGTTTACTGTGCCTGAAGACAGAACAGCAGCAAAACAGAAAGCAGCTGCTCCCTGCCCCTTTAAGAGGTTTTAAAAACCACAGTTCCTAATGCACTTAAAACACCTTCAGTACTTGCCAGTGGAAACTCCCAAGCCAAGTAGACTGAAATATGCATAACAGTCGTCTTACTCAGAAAACATAACTACAGCCTGAGCATACAGTGAGAACTTCAGGCTACAGAGGTGTATTGAAACCTCTCTGCTTAACAAGCTCTGTGTCAGTCACAAAGCAGAATTTAGACAGCATCTAAGAATAAACATTTTCAGGTGCTGATACCTGCAGTTTTGTCAGGATGCCCAAGCATTGGGAGAAAATTTCTGTCTGCCTTCAAGTACTTGTGGGGAAAAAGGCCCATTCTTGGTGTAGATGATGCTGACATCCAGCTCACCGAGCAGGAACGTGCTCAGAGCTGCTTTGAAAGGCTGCAATGCAAAGCTGTCACGGATGGCTAAATATGGCTGTAGCAGTTGTACTGTGTATTAGACCAAACTGCAGCATGAGGCAATGAAAATAAACAACATCCTCTATGGAAGGCAGGAGGAGGGATGGGTCTTTTTACTGCAGATCACTATTTTAAGAACTGCCACAATATTGAGGTTCTAGCATAGAGTACAGTGCTGAAACATGTCAACAGCTGTAGCACCTCAGACAGTTTCTTTAGAAAATAGATGTTTCTCTGGCTGTTCACCAGAGAAATTAGTTGGTGTAATACAGTTTTATTAATATGTCACAGTCAGTTGTAATAGAGCCACATGAGCACTTAGAAGAGCTGGGGCTCTTAAAAATAACTGCCAGTCAAAAAGTGACATAAGGCAAGTCATTTACAATTGGACACAATGATCTTGAGGGTCTTTTCCAGCCTAAATGATTCTGTGATTCTATGGTAGCAGGCTGCTGCTGTGTTTAAATTCAAGTTTAAAGCACATTTGCCTTCTAAGCTTGTCCATTACTTTGCCTAGCCCCTTGCATGTGAGAACTCATCTGTGTGCTGGTGGTGACTGGTGCTGTGATTGTACACACAGGATCAGCTGGTGTGCCAAGGGATGCCTGTAATTCTGGAAGCATGAAAATGCACTGGGTGAGAAGACACAGCATGGCCACAGCACAGCTGTGGCAAGCTGCAGTTTTTTTTGCTTCATTGTTTTGGGGATAGTTCTGCATGCCCTCGCTGCCCCCAGTCTGTCCAGAATATATTTTCAGCATTTGGAGTGTTATTTACATCAACTGTTTAGGTGTCCCTCTATTTGTTTACTGTTGTCACTAAGTAATATTTGAATCCTTAGGCCGACTTAGCAACTCCTCTAAATTTAGCTGAGAGTAAACATCTCAGAGCTGTGGAGAGCTTGTAGCTTTCACAAAAATTGTAGCCCCCTTTTTAAGGGGTATTTGAGCCCAATAGCCACATGCTATACATGGTTTGCAAGCAGTCTAGTCAGTGCATATATGGGTTGGAATTTGTCTCACCATCCTTAAGGTTTGGAGATGGCCAGAGGGAGGAACATGACATTTTTCAGAGCACTGGCGGTGTGGTGGGGTATGTGGCAGAATGGTGCCACTCCAGTTTAGGACTCCAAAGCCAGCCCATTGCTGATCTGTTTTTAGAACAGTGTGTATCCCCCTAGATAGGGGGAAAAGCCTAGATTGAGGCAAAACATTATCAGATGGAAAATAAGTGGTTAAAATAGTTTTCATGAATGTAGATAGCTGGAAAAACAGCCTTCTCACTTTTTGTTTCTCTGGGAAGTGAGGGCATATTTTAAATTTTGGAAAAAAAATTAGAACAAAAACATTTTAATTCTGAAACAGCGTTGAAAATGTTTTACAGAAACTGTTGCCTCACGTGCCCCTTTTCCAGACTCTGGGTTTATGTTTGCCTTAGTATAATGCAGGAGCACTTCAAAGCACAGCCCACACAGGGCACCTGGTTGTGTGTGTGTGGTGCTGCTCTGAGTTGTGCATCAACCTTGTGAGGCTCATGGAACTGGTGCTGTAATTTTGCATGTAAAAAGCTGTATTAATTGTTGCATTTCAAATGCATGCCCTTGACTGAAAATCATCTGGGATAAAAATATGTTCTAGACAGTATTTCATACAATATGCACTTTACAGTTTACTTCGTAAGGTAGCATGTTCATAGTCACTGCTCTGAAAGTAAATCAGACAGAGTAGTAATTTCCAGTTTAATATTGTACAGAAATGAGCAAATGGTTTATCCTGGCTTTTAAGAAAAAGTATAGGAGCATTGATTTTCTCCCATCAGGTTACTTTTCATCTGTAAACTGCTAGCAGGATTGTTAAGTACTCGATGAACTCTTAAAATCGCAGCCTACCTATGGGAAAAAGCAATGTCTTTTTATGCTAGATATTTTCTGTGTATTGTATTAATAACTTCTTCAGGGAATAAATAATAGTTTTCCTATTTATATAAAACTGTGTTCTTTGTTAAAAGATTAAATCTTATTGGAGTTTTCTCCTAGAGTGACAGTTTGATAAATGGTTACTGTAATTAAGTTAGTGTAATTAATTTTATAATGAGCTTTTCAAGAACCTGTGTGATTTAATGTATCTCAAAGATGTAAGTCACGTGTTTTGGTAATCCTGCACAGGAGATACTCTTTGGATAACAGGACAGCTAATTAGCAATTGAATGGTTTCACATGAAAAAGCCATATTAAAATTTAGAGTGGGACTTTTACCTAGGATGATAAAGTGGATTGGGTAGGTGTGGTGATAAGGATATAGAGGGATGGCCAATAAGTGAGGCTAAGCATATTTTTTTTAACTGAGACATGGAAGTTATTATAGCTTAAATAATATAGCATAAATAGCTGCTGCTTCAATTTTTACTGAGTCTGATTTCAATTTTCTTCATAAGTTCTTCATAAGTATCAGACAGTAGTGACTTTACAGTTGTGTTCTTTCTGTCTTCTAGCAGTTCCTCAGGATTTCCTGTGTGTGTCTTTCTCCAGTCAGCATCCACTCCTTTTGCCAGTGTAGCTGATCTCCTTACCTGTGCATTCACATTTAGCATTGCCCTCAGCCTGCCTTCATCACAGCTCCACCAGGATTTTTGTTCTCAGGCAAACTCTTCTCTATGCTGAATCCCAGTTTTTTACTCCAAAATATGGAGGAAGAAAACCTTCTTGAGGAAGCAGTCAGATGTATCTTAAGCAGCAAGAAGGGTTTAAAATAATTTCCATATTTGTGCACAGAAATGAGTAATTATTTTGACTGAAAATTCAGGAGAGAGACAGCAGGGTGGGAATATCAGTCTGAGACAGATGCTTCAATGTATAATTTCAGCACAAACTCTAATTTGGCCAGGATACAAGAAACTGAAAGCAGTTAAAGTGTTTCAGGCTTTAAAGAGAAGAAATTTGATATAGTGGTTGCTTTTCTAGAGTTCTGCTATAAAGTCACACTTGTATAATTCATATTTAGGTTTATGTGAAGTAATTTTGCAATCTTATCCTGGAATGTCTGGCTGGCAGAGAGGTGATGCCTATATCACACCCATCCTCCTAGTAAGTTTCCTCATATAGGTAGGCCAGAAGAGTTGGGGATAGCAGTGCTGTCAGCAGTTGTGATAGCACTGCTGAGTGGAAGGGGTGCAGAGGAGCAGATGTGCATTGCTGGTCATTGTCATACAACTTACTGGTTCAGCCTTTTTTTGCAGTTTTAGAGAAAGAATAAGACTGTGTTAGGAGGAGGCTGAGCTTTTGTTTGTTTTCATACATCCTATTATTTAACTACCAATTCATTTTCCCTGCCCATTACATTTTTTTTCTTCCAGAAAGAAGTAGAAATAGATTTCCACAAGAAGATTCTTTCTATAGAATTTTTTCCTCTTATGTAAGAATAGGTTTGTCTAGCCTAGTGAACCCATCTCCTTTAAGGAAGAAAAATAACATGTTGAATTATCCATTCTGGTTCTTTGCAGTTTTAGTTTTGAGTAAAACATTTCCCTTGCTAGTTTGCTAGCTTTTAAAACCTGTTGACTTCTTTTTTCATATTATTCTATTTTTTTCTTTTACTTTCTTTATTTTATCTTACTAGCCTTTTATATATAAGATTAATATAAGTAGTCCCATTCTGACAGACTATATTTTGACCATACGCAATATAATCCTACTGTGTCAGAGACAGGTGAAATCTCAGAATAACTCCAGTACCATTTATTAATTTTTATTGCTTTTAAGCTTTTGTTATAGCTTTCAGCTGCTTGTTCTTACATATTATTTCAAGTAAGATCTTCATTAAGTCTTTTGGTGGAGGTTATTTCTATCATTTGAAATACTGCTTGTTTTGATGTCATGTAGAATCAGAAGAATAAAATGCTGTTTCCAGAAAACTGATTTCTTGCTAATGTAGTTCTGTGAAACTTGGTGTGTGTGGGAAGAGATGCTGGCATACTCTAGATGTGATAGACTACTGAATATAATTTGTTAAGTGAAATTCATCCCTAATTTAGTAATACTACTTTGTTAGCAAGTAATGTATTTTTTATGTGGAGATAATCCAAAATCTTGATAATCTGGTGTCTGTGCAGATTCTCATCTTTTCAGAGGTGCTATTTTTTTTGTCTTGGGCAAATACTTCTGTAAGGGATTAGATTCTGTTTGCATAAATGGCTGCTACTTTCAGTTTTTAAAGATGTACTGTTGTAAGTAACATTCCATTGCTCTGCAGAGAATTTAAGAACTGCTATTTCATACCACAGAGATCCACCAATTTATTACTTTGGGTAATTACATGTGTGTGTCACATTTGCTCTTGTAAATGGTAACTTTGCCAATAGCAGATACTGTCTCTGAAGTAATTTGGGGATTTACTGAAGTATGGTGCTAGAGTGCTCCTGCTATCAGATATCCACAAATGCCATATCTGACCACTAGGAAAATTTGAATCTTTATCATTGCAGTATTATCACTGAGCATATGGATTGTTAGATGAGACTCAGAAGAAAGATAACAGATTATTTCTCTTCAATATGAAAATGATTCATTATACTCTAGATCAGGTGAACACACTATTCTGTTTTCCAGGGTTGAATTGTTGTGGCAGACTTTAGATATTGCCCATTTTCCTCAAATAGTGACATCAAACAACTATTGGAGACTTCTCTTGGAAGTCTGTTCTTCCCCACCTCCATTACACAATTTTTTAAAATTTATTTGTTTAATGTTGTATATAATATTAATTTTTCCATCCTAAGTTCCATATATATAATTCTTCCACAGTTTTAGTAGAGAGCACATCTCTTGGTTTGCTGGTTTCAGGTCTGGTGTACACCCAGTATGTTCAGGTATTGACTGCTTCTTTTCACTGCCTCTTTCCTGGCTTAGGGCCACGTGGAACATACTTGTTTCTGAATTCCTTTAAACAATTGGGCTCATACTTGACTCTCAGATAGACAGTACTGGCATAATCTAGAAAAAAGTTGGTTATTCTGCCTGTTTAGGAAGGGTTTTCCTCATTCTGCTGTCTTTTAACTGTTGGTTTTCATCTCCATGTAAATTTGTTTCTTTGTTGCTGGAAGTTTTCATGCACACAGTTGAGCATTCAGTAGCTTTACTAAATAGGCTTGTGGTTAAGTTAAATAAAAGTTATAGCATTATGTGAATATGATGATATGTATTGGTAGAGTCTGCCTAAAGCTGAGTAAGTTTAAGGGTTCTTAAATGCAAAAACTGCATACCCAGAAATGCATCCTATATTGTCATCAAATGCTTGATTGTATGCAAGATGTACAGAAAATTTTTGCAAGCCGTTGAACTTCAGTCTCACTCTGAAGATTGTCCATACTGATTAATGTGTGACCATTTCCTGGATGGCTTCAGCAGCAACATTTGCTCACTGGCTTCTTACACAGGTCCTTCCCCACAAGAGACAAATTCAGAGTCACGTACTTATTTCAAGAGCTCTGGCTGCATTTCACTCTATTTTAACCTGTAACTTCTTAATTTTTAGTGGGCTTTAGCAGACCAGAGTGTGTTGTTTCTTAGCTGATTATCACTCTTCAAACTTCTAGTCTTTATTGCAGTATTCCAGTATTTTTTCTTAAATGTTGGTGTGGTTCCCTGAAGAAAGGCTTTTAGACCTAAAAGCTTACTTAGTTTCCCTTGCACTCCTTATTCCAACGCACAAATAGCTGCTAAAATGAGTGGTGTCCAAAATATTAAGTTACTCTTCTATTGAATTTCTCTGCCGCAGAAGATGTGGTTGTTCTAAGTGAAAAATGTCATTGTAATTGGTTATGCAATGTAAAGGAATAATAGTTAATTTTCAAGACAGTTTTTCCAAGAAAACTTCAGTGAAAAATTATATAATTGTTCACTTGTTAGGCCCTTGTAAGTGTTGTTTTCTAGGTTTTAAGCGTAATTAAGGTGCCGTCATTTCACTGTATCCTGATTTAAGTTTCCTGGTTTTGTAAATTGTCATTCCCTCCTTCATCCCTGCAAACTGCTACCAGATAAAAAATTCTGACTAAGTAAAACTTTTCTTACCCACCTTGGTTTCTTCTCTGAAGATATTTATGCAGTCTTTTTGCTGTGTCTAAAATGCTTCAGCTGTCCCCAAAGGCAAATGGACACAGCAGGGGGGTTGTGTCTTTCCTACTGTGAGTAAAATAGGCTTGTTTTGGGCAAAAGAAAATCAGGAGAGATGAGGTGTACAAATCTGACAAAATACTGGTATTACTATTCCAGCCATTCCTGAAACAACTTATTCATAAGTTCTTTACTTAGGACCGGTAAAGTAATTAAAAGTGATGACATTAGACCACCTTCTGATTGGCTCACTGTTAATATTTTGTTTAAATGTTTTCTTTGAATGTTTTTTGTTTAAAAATATTTTGTATTTTTACCGAAGTTACTGAGCTAGTATTTTTATTGGGTATGTTGTTCTTTTGCAAAAATTGGTCAAACTTTGTCATACTTTTGTTGTGTGCAGATGCATCAGTTAAAGGCATCTTTAGGAAAGGCAGCATTATGGATTAAGAGTACCATTCCCTTTCAAGGGGTTGTCTTTGCCCCATTCTTCCATTCTTTGTTTGTCTTATGATGATAGTTCTCTGCTGTTTCTTAAATTGAGAAATCCTACTGAATAAATGAAACCTGATTTGATTTAGTTATCTACATAATAGAATTTGTGATACTTCGTGTAGCATCACTGAAGAAACATCTCCTGTTACTGAACTTCACTGCAATTAGACATAATTAATCTCTTCTCTTATGCAGCTCAGTTTGTATTTTGAATTGGCAACTTAATGGTGAATTAATTTTCTGTTCTTATCAGTATGAAATCATAAGTAGGTTTAAAGTAAAGACAATTTTCAGTAATCTAAATATAAAAACAGTGTAGAATGAAGAATATGGAGGAACCTGTCAGCTTGTGTTTTAGGTCATGAACTTTTGAATTGTCAAGATGAAAAAAAGGTCACTTGTATGAAGTCAATAGAATATGAAGAAAGCTTCAATAACCACTATTCTTTAGTGAATTATGGTGCCTTCATAGTGCTAGATGTTCTTAAATTAAATGTGATTGCTGGTGTATTTTTTCAAGGAGTAACTTGGTCTTTGGCACAGATGCCCAGATTGGAGACGATTGAAAGCATTGTGTAACATTTGGATCTGTAGATGTATTTTGTCTGTCAATACCCAAAATATTTCACTTCCACTACAAACGAGGTGCTATACATTGTTTTCCTTGGATGAAGAACAGGTTTAATGTGAACTCTAGAAAACATTTTAGTCCCATTGATCAGTGAAGGTTATTCAGGGATTTGGGGCCAATATAAGTTTAGAGGTCTGCTCAGTTAATTAAAATTAAACAGCAGAGTTTTTCACTGTGTATCTAATTATAAAATACAGTGCATTTCATAATTCATTAGGTGTAGTAATACCTGTCACAACTTGTTTTCTTATGTCTCTTCAAATACCTTCTGAAATTTGAACACTAACATGACTCCTGTGAATTCATTTGCTTGCACATTTAGTGTGATACAGTGAATCACTTAGAAACTACTAAGAAAAGCATTTTACATTTGAGACCTAAATTAACATTTCACATACTTAATTACTTCATAGCATTTTAATCTTTCTTTCAGTAGGACACTTTTGAAATTGAGAATTTCTTCTTTTAAAAGCTGTTATTCTTTATATGTCCTGTTGCATTCTTCTTCTTCTTTTCCAGTGTGATAATTTATATGTTTTATTGATATCTTTGTCTTTTTCTCAACAGTTTTCAAAATCTGGTTGATGTGATGGCATAAACTAGTAAAGCATTTGGAATACATGATGGATATCAGCATTTTGATTGATATTATTTGAGTGGTACAGTAAGAGTCTGCTGTATGAAATGCCAGAAGTTTACATTTCTTCTAGTTTTGCAATGGTAAGTTGTTTTATATTTTTACTAAGGAAGTAATAACTTTCTTTCTTGTCATGTAAGGTGCATTTCTTGAGAAAGTATCATATCAGCAAATCAGTAAAGATTTCTTTCTTACATATGATTTCTAAAGTCTGTTGTGTTCAGAAGTAATTACTAACCAAAGTATACATTTGAATTTGGTTTAAGTTATTTTATTGGTACTGGTTTGAAATGTCAGTTACTCACCCCTAATGTGTGCTGGCTTTAATTAGAACAACCTAGGGGAAATGGAATCTGTAAATAGTGTTTGGGTTCAACCCCAAATGGGATCACTCTCCAGATGGTATTGAGCTTGCATGCAAAGAGGGAGAATATGCAGGCAAGTCTATCCATGTGGAAAATAGGTGTAAAAACCATGACAGAAAACACATAGTGTTTTGCTCTCTTCAGTCAGCTGCTGATGTTTGAGTATTTGCTGCTTGACATATTATTTGTATTTTCTCTTAAGGCAGAGTGTGTTGGAGGGCTCACACATACTTACATTTAAGTGGACAGAATGAAAGTTAGTGCTGCAGCATCTCTTTAGATATATTTTCAGGAATACAAACAGTGCACTTTTCCAGGCATGCATCTGGGGCAGCAGGAGTAGCTAACAAGCAAGAGGGTTGTAGCAGCACAAATAAATCGCAGTTTGAAAACATTTGAAATTTTCACTTTATAATTGTCTTTTTCTTTGTTGCACAAAATTATGTGCTGTCATATTTTTGTTTGTTTATGAGCTATACCACATGTACACAAAATTAATGTGCTTTCCTCTACAGTTTTGTCCAAAACTACACCAAACAATGCTGTTAGGATACATTGCTTTCCTTAAGAAATACTGCTTGCATTGTGAATTCCTAAACACACAATACAGTTAATACTGATAATTGTTAAACAGAACTGTATTGGATGAGAGTGTACTTGTCTTGTCCCATTCTCTCTTCTGTTCTAGGACCATCTGACACTTAAATAGTAGATTTGGGAGAATTTATGAATTTATGTTCTTGTTTTCCCCTTCTTCACTGAAAATGAAAAATGCCTCTTGAAACAATTTTCTCCATTTGTTATTTTCAGCATTTCTAAGTAATGTGTGAAAGGTTTGATTCCATATTTAAAATTTGTACTCTTCACATCATATGACAGTTGAAAGGATTTTGGGTAGATGAAAAAGGGAAGATGTACCATTATACACAAATGTGAAATGAATCTATTCATTAGCAAGGCTATTATGACAGGTCTGTGGTGATATGGAGTTTGACACATTGAACTTTTAAAGATTAAATTAATAGAAGGGTAAGACTGAACAGAGTTCTCCTAAAAATTATTTTGAGATAGTGGGCAGGTCAAGTACTCCTACATTTCACCCTGAAATGTGAAATACAGGCACTCTTAAATGGGATGTTTTAAACTTACCTTTGGTCTGACTTTACTTAAATCTGACCTGAGTGGTGATCCATCTCACCAGCTGAAACAGCCTTCCAGTACCTCAGATGAGATTCCTGATAGAGAGAGTTAGGCTTTTGTTTTCAGAAGTGATACAGAAGTAGGAGAGGCCCCACCTGAAATAAGAAAAATAAGAAAAAATATTTTTGCTTGAAGGACTGGAACAGGTTACCCAGAGAAGTTGTGGAATATCTGTACTCAGTGTTTTGCAAGACTCAGCTGGATAATGCTCCATGTAACAAAATCTGAATTTAGGCCTCATGTTCATTTGAATGGGAGGTTGGATAGAATTGCCTCCCAAAGTTTTTCCAGCTGGAATGATTTTATGATTCTGATTCAGAAATTTTATTTTCTTTCATTTTTACTAATAATAACTGTAAGTATTTTTTAGTGTTGTGCTTTATTTTTTTTTATTCCTTGCTAAATTAGAATTGCAGTTCTGTTTTGTTATATATGAGAGATTTGTTTTTTCTTTAAGCAACAACTGAGTAAGCAAATGCAATTTTAATGGTTTACTTCTTAGTCTGTGAAACCGTGTAACTGGATACTGTAGGATATTAAAAATGCAGTCTTGTACCTTTAACTTGAACAGGAAAATGTAAATAATAATACCAATACATTATAATATATGTACAATACATAAAAATAGTGTAATTTAGTAACTAGAGCCTAACTGGCACATTCCAGCCTTACATAAAGCATAAATATGAGCAATACTCATACAAGTACTAAAACCAGAGCAACCGCAAATACCAAGTCAGCTACTTTGTAGCTGAGATGGAAAAATCTAATGCACTAAAGAAATGCCATGGAAAGAAGCAGTATGAATACATTGAATGGGCTTATTCAGTTTTACATTGGTACATTTGTGACAATACATTCTTCACATTTGCTCTGTCTCTAGGTGTTTTTGAATATTTTTTCTGACTGTTTTGTTTACATTTTTTCAAAGGTTTCCCAGTGAGTGGATCACAATGAACATACTTTAGGGACTTGCCATAGTATGGCTGCTTCTCGATCTACTCGTGTTACAAGATCTACAGTGGGTTTAAATGGTTTGGATGAAAATTTTTGTGGTAGAACATTAAGGAACCGCAGTATTGCTCATCCGGAGGAGGTCTCAGCCCATCCTCAAATCCGGTCCAGGTCACCAAAGAAGAGGCCAGAGTCTGTGCAAACTCAGAAGGGCAGCAACGGTGGCAGAACTACTGATTTGAAACAGCAGAGTGCTCGGGAGTCATGGGTGAGCCCTAGAAAGAGAGGGCTGTCCACTTCGGAGAAAGATAATGGTGATAAACAAACTGTGGAAAATAGTGAAAAAAAGCAAGCAGAACCTGTTTCACCAGTTTTGAAAAGAATTAAACGCTGCCTGCGTTCAGAGGCACCCAACAGTTCTGAGGAAGACTTGCCCACTAAGGCAGAGAAGGAGCCATTGGAGCATAAAAGCTTGGTGTCGGACAATGATGCAGCCTCCACGGGGACTAAGCGAGCTTGTCGATGTCTTATATTGGATGATTGTGAGAAAAGGGAAGTTAAAAAGGTGAATGTCTGTGCAGAAGGGTTTAATAATTCTGCAGTAGTTGAGGAGGTTGCAGGTTATCAGACTGTCAATGGAGTTGGTGAGAGAGACTCAGATTCTCTTAACTGTGATGACTGTCAGGTTGATGGGAACGCTAAGCAGAACAGTGCTGGTTCCCATACGCCCAAGGACAAAACAGTAGCAGAAAATGGAAACTCGTTTGCCCATTCTTCGTTGCTGCTTAATAGCAGCAAAGAGGACAGTGTTGTAGACCATTATGTGCCTTGCACAAACTCTCAAGAACAGGTAAAGTTAGAGGACCACAAACCAATAAATGACTGCTTGCCTGAGGAGCATGCTAATCAGGCATTTGAGCCAGCTACAGGGTCCTTTTCTGAAATCCAGTCATCTTTGTTAAGGGATTCGGAGGAGGAGGTGGATGTTGTAGGAGATAGCAGTGCCTCTAAGGAACAGTGTGCTGAAAACACCAATAGCAACCTGAATACTCACCAGGAGAGTGCATCAATCTCAGGTGAACCTGAACCACATTCTTCAGTGCTGAACTGTGTTTCAACTCAAATGACAAATATGTTGGAACTTCAAGAACACAGATACACATTGAGAACTTCACCACGAAGGGCTGCCCCTGCCAGAAGTAGCCCTCCTAAAAATAACTCTCCTTGCAGAGAAAACGGACAGGTTGAGGAAAATAATCTTAGTCCTACTGAAAAGAATGTACCTGTAGCTATTAATAATATCAATGGATCTCCCAAAAAGTCTGAAGAAGTCAAACAGAATGAAAAAGAGAGAAATAGTAATACAGGGGATCATGGGAATGATGGACTAAGAAAGCCACTTTCTGAGTCTAGGCTTGTTGCTGGATTTGTACCATCTGCCAAAGAGAGTGCCAACATCCACACTGCAGAGGAGGATGAGGAAGAGCCTGATGTGTATTACTTTGAATCAGATCATGTGGCATTGAAACACAACAAAGAGTATGTGTAACTATGGTAACCATGAATTCTGCTTTTGTTTCTTACCAAAAATATAATATTATTACAAAAATTATTAAGTATTTAACGTATTTCCACAAAAATTTAAGTGCTTTATAATTTTCATACTCTCCAGTCTTCATTTTTCTTGTTTCTACCTCAAACAAAATTAAACTATTTAATATGCAGTATGGTACAGCAATGTGGTTTATACATTTCTAGCAATAAGGATTCTTGAGCCAGAACTTGGGTTTTTTGAGTTTCTTTGGGTAATTGTTTCTTTAAAAATGCATCTGTTATTTATTTTCTCTTAAAAACTAGCTGGAAGGAAAACAAAAGGAACTATAACCTTTAATTAGATTTCATTCATTTATCAACATATCCAATGGACACTGCAGATAAAGCTTATACAATAATCATTCTGCTGTACATAAAAGTTAAAGTTAGATACTTTTTTCAGAGTGTCATGGGAAACAACTCAGCATTATTGTGTTCAGGAATATGAATTTTAAAAATGCAGCAACTTTCTCCAAAGTAAATTGTGTCTACATTGCTATTTATATTAATTACATGTAAATATAGGAATATTATTATTGTAATTATTGTTATTATTATGCTCTGAGTCGTTTTAATGTTTATCATCTGAATGTCTGTGAGTAGAACTGTGGTAACTATACCTTGTGGTAAATATGCAAGAGCTTTTGAAACAAAAGGGAGATTCACTGAAGAAAGTTTCCATGGAGAAAATTTGTCTTCAGGTAGTAGATCGGGACACAGTTTTTTATTTCAGTCTTTGTAATGCTGTTTTTACTCCTGTGTTTTGCTCTTTAGTAGGTGTTCTGTATTTTGTTGTGAGTTCTGAAAGGCCAAGTGCAGATGAGCTTCAGTTTGCTTTGTATGAAGGGTTGAAGCACTGGTAGTAGTTCAGTGTAAATGTAGTAAATGTTCACAGCACAGTTACTGTGACTATGGGGCACAAATCACAGATGATTGTTTAATCCAGTATGACTGGATTTTTGATAATAAGAGCTGCATTGTTTATGTAGTAAAATTTTGTTTGGTATTGGATATGGATAAATAATTTTAATCAGAAAATTTTGAATTCGAGCATTGGTTAGACAAACTGTGATTTCAAAATAATGATCAAATATTTGCAGCTTCAGCCATCAGTCCAAAGTGGACACCTTCCCAGTAGATAGAAAGAAAATTACAGATGGGGAAAATGGACTGTTGTCTTTTGACTCTCTTAGGATGATTTTGGATCTGTATGAAATATTACTTCATCAGAGACATTAGTACACAGATTCATTAGTAATGTGGTTTGGTGTAGGGGGTCATATTTATTATAAATGCTGTGAAAATAACAGTAGTTTTTTCTATTCTTAAACACAGATCTGAATTGTCCTTGGAAATTTCAGGTGTGTGCCCTAGTGTTAGCTTTTGAACATACCCAGTTCTGAAGAAATGTGTAGTTGTTGTTCAGATTGGCAGCCTGTCTGTGAAACCTTGTTGGGGAGCTTTTGAAATTGCAAGTAGGACTTGGTAGCTTGCAACTAACTTGTTGCCTGAATGCAAAATTCCAAAAGTGGTTATTGTTTTTATTCTGTATTTTATTTCTACTTTCCCAAAGGGAAGCATGCTACTGAGGGGGGGAGGGAGCATTAGCCTTATCTTTTCTTCATTTAAAAAAGTTTTGATAGAGCTGGTAAACTACAGCCATCCTTTTTTGTTGTTTACATTTATAAGAAAATAAGCCTGGTATATTGATGGTTCTGCATGGTAATAGGATCCTTCTAAAGAACTGAAGTCAATATTTTGACATATGAGTGCAGTTGTCATTTATCCAGAATTTCATGCTTCAAGAGTAAATCAAGTGCAGTGCACTATGTCCTCTATCCAGTTTTAAAAATAGCAAAGTTCATTAGAGGATGCTCTTAATTCATGTGTAACAGTTTTTGAATAACATCTTAATTATACCCTTGTTTAATCATTTGGTACTTGTTTTCTAAATTATTAAAGTTTAAAAAAAAAAGAAAAACCAAACTGTGCCAGTTTATCTGAAATGTATTCCCTGAGGGGTCAGATGCAAAAAATTCCAGGGTTCCCATGCTATTAATGCGGATTCAGCTGGAGGTAAAGGATATTCACTTTGCTTGTAGTAGTTCTGGCTAAGCCAAATGTTCTGGTGTTCTGCATGTCACATCATCAAATGGTACAGTTTTGGTTTTCTGCCCTTCATCAGTTTGGGATTACTATGGGTGATTATTTCTCTGATTTATGTTTCTGTTCTCTTTGAAAAGCCAGTTCAGACATGAGCATCTTGGCTAGGTTGAGGAGGCAGATTTCTCCAGGATGGCATTAGTGTAATTCTTTGGATGTTCCATGGCAGAAAAAAAATATATTCCTCTGTGTCATAGATGCTACTTTATATGGCTGTAAATTTATATTATTTCTTGTTACATTACATAGCTTGCTGACATATGTATTCATACAGTTGGTTTTCACTCTCCAAGAAGTTATTGTGACAGTGAGAAAATACGAATATACTGAAACCTTTAAGAGCCATTGATAAGACTTGCTATAAGAAAAAAAAACCCTAAATGTAAATTGTTGTATTTCTGTATGTATTTTGATGCTTTTTAGATATTAACATGTTTAAGCAATATTCATATATTAATGTTTCTGGGAAAACTGGATGATATAATAGGAAAAACAACTATCACAGACTATGAAATACTGTTATTCAGAGAGAAGGCTGAAATGATGGATGTTCCCACAACTTCTTTATTAAAATAGATCTGTCCTACAAAGACAGAGATGAGATCTCTAAGCAGAAATTTTATCACAACATAGATATTTTTGTAGATAATAACAGACTGATCTGGGGGTTGTATAGTTGTGAAGTGTTGTTAATGTTGTCTGTTGCTACACACATAATTGGAATTTTTGTGTATTGTAACTGCTCTTAGAAACGTATGGTTTAGTGTGTATTTGAGAATTTTGCTTCTATGTTCTAGCTGAGAAATGTTTGCATTTTCTCCTGAGATACTTTCATCAAGACTGAGCCTCCTGATGTAAAACTTTCTACACTGCTGAATTTTATATGCTGTGCTTAGTATTTTGCATATGTCTTTCCTCAGGCATTTCTCATATCTCTTTGCTGTATCTTTTTATGCTGTAATTCTATCTCACACTGCAGCAGCTTACTTTAATTTTCTGTCTGGTGCAGCATTTTATTCTCAGAACTTTCTGCCTTTGCCCAGTGTTTCATTTAGTGCCCTTTTTTGGTTTTGTTTTTTTTTTTTTTTTCCTTCTTCTTCCTCTCTATTTCCTTTGGAGATTTGTAATGTTTGGCAGGTATTCGCTGGCACAAAGGCACAATCTGTGTTTGACTCTTAGTCCTGGGTTCTAGATGAAATTGTGATTGAGGAATTGAGGTGTCACAAGCATATAATGCATTATAGAATGCATTTCTAGGACTCTATAAACTGCAGTTGGCCTTACAGAAACAACTTAGACCTGGAGCAAGATCACTGAAATAGAAGTCTTAGGCATGAGCAGTTCCCCTGCAGACATTTAATTCTTAAGATTTAGGACCTTGTTCAATAGATAGGTATTTTAATGTATCTTTATTACTTGATAATATTTTAAATTCCAACAGCTGCACTGGCATTTAAAGTGAAGACAGATCAAATGAGGATTTTAATACATCTCTTAAAACCCATTCTTGTAGATTCTTACCTACAATGGGTTGTACTGTCGCAGAGATCTTGGAAACACAGGCAACCGTGCAGGATCATGCAACAATCAGATTTACATATACTTAGCAATTGATGATAATACTGTTTATGTCTTTGGATCCACCTTTAATATTATATGAATGTGAGAAAGAAAAACATTTTTAGCATTTCCTGTGGCGTAGGTTCTATATTTTACTCAGTCACAAACTTTCTGCCTACAGGATCAAATTAAAGCAGTTCTGTATAAAAGTTGGTCTGACTGCACTTGAATTGTTAGAATAGGACTTGGTGCACCTTGCCATACCAGTATATTGTAATCATAGAATCATATTTTTTAATTACATAAGCTATTCAGTAAAAGCTAGAGCTCTTACTTTGCAAGAGGTGATGCCTTGGGCATGTGCTGCATCAGCTTTTTGCTCCCTAGGAATGGGCACACTCTGGGAGCCGTTAAATGTCAGGTACATTTGTCACATTCATTTTTCTTCTCTGAACAGAGGCATCTTGCTGGCAGCCACAGCATCATCCCAGTGAACAGCCCTGGCAAACACAGTGCAGTCCTCAGTTAAATAGTGCATCCTGTGGAAAATAAAACTTGATTTCTTTTGGATTTGTGTCCTTTACCCCTTGAATTCCTGCCTTATTTGCCTCCTTTTTCTGCCTGCATCTATGTAGGCACACCGAGAGTCCTGTGTTGCAGAAGTCCACTCCTGGAAGAGAGTGTGAGCTCTCCAGTGCAGAGATGGTTCCTTGTTGGCTGCCTTGGTGTGGTACCTCTGGATGTGTGGGGTGATGGATTGATGGAGGAATGTGACAAGTAACAGCTGAATTCTGCTTGCCTGTCTCTTGTAGTGGCAGTAGTTATGGTCTCACCTCTTTTCCAAGCTGCCAGTTTTTGGAGAATGCACAGGAATTCAGTTTGTCTTTCCCATTTCTTTGGTCAACATGGACCAGAAAGTCATGGAGGGGGAAAATACATAAACATAAAGAAATTACAACCACAGGCAACAAGAAACCTATTATTCCAATACAAGAAAATGTAAAAAAATTCTTTTTCTGCTTGTTCATTTGGAAGTGCTTACCATTTCTAAGGATGCTCATTAGTAAATTCACCTAAACTGGAAAACTAAGGATCAGTAAATAATAAAAATGGTTTTGAGGTGTAGGAAATACCACTTGGAAACAAATATCAAATGCCATAGGAATCACAGTCCTGATTTTTAAAAAAAGAGCAAGAAAGCCAAGGAAAGATGGGGCAGTAATGTATTGACCCAGCACAGCTGTGTGGAGAGTGAGCCTCTGGCTGTGGTTTTGGCTGCTGACACAAGGACACTTAGAAGCAGAAGCAGTAAATTGTGGTTATACCAGTTATGTCAGTGTAAAGTTGTGTGGTGGAAAAAGGAATAAATTAATGCTACCGTAATTGCCTACTTGGTAGGGATCACTAAAATATTAGTAGGCATAATGATGCCACCAAGAAGACAAGAACAAAGTGACTACCATTTGCTTTGAGAATAGATTGTCTTTATTTGTCAGTTTTAACTAACCCAGCCTGATATTGCTGCATGACTAATTTTAAGTTTTTGTTCTGGTCTTTCATGAAGTTTTAACAGCATCTCCAGCATGAACTACAAAACTGACCAGCAGTATCTTTTTTTAAAAGAAATTGCACAAGTACTACATATTGTACTAGCTGCTTTCAGTCAGCAGGGAGCCCTAATCAATCGACTTGTTCCTTTGGTGTGACAATTCATGCATTTGAGACTTAGAAAGCTCCTACTTTTTGGTTTCCTTAAAACTTTGTTCTTGGTAGGAATAGCCAACTGATTTTTCATTTTCTGTTACTGCACATCTTTATTTTGCTTTGGATAGCTCAAAGTAAAAATGTTGCTGCTGTTTTGTATAGCAGTCTTTGAAAGTTTCGTGCTTTGTAAGCCAAGGACCAGCTGTGTTTGTCCATATTTTATTATAGTGAGTACTAATAAAACTACATACTTTACTAATTTTCTTCCTTATTTCTAACCTTTTTCCACTTGTTTAGCCAAAGAATATTGATGAATAATGCTTTGTATTGCTGTTAGAAATTCAGCCACTCATGATTGTAGATCATATTCTTGTAATTTGTTTCTAATATTCAGATATCACTGTAACAGATACTTGAGGGGAATTTTTTAATTTGTTCCTATAGCAAGAACATACACCTGAATAATTGAGTGTATGTGTGTGTCTTGTTTGGATGAAAACCTGCAGAAACTAATTTAGAGTGAGTTGAAGGAGTTCAATAATCAGTGTTCTCAGCTTTCTCTGCTTGTCCTCTTACCTGAGGATTTCTGTGCAGTTGAGTCAGTTTCAAGGGAACGTGGGTCACTCTTACTTTGTCTCTGGAATTAAGCTCCTTCTGATTGTTTGCTTTCCCCAGCATCTTTCTAAAGAGGAATATCCAAGTGGGCATGCTGGAGGAATCTGTGATATTTTTCCCTCAGTAAAGGAATTGAGACCATTCTCATTAGAGATGATGAGAGGGAACAAGAAAAAGTTTGGGGTGTGCTGTCAGTCTGTCTTAGTGCTATTTGTGAAGAAAACAATTTCTGTCATTATCTCATGTCAGTTCAAGCCTGGAAAATAGAGGAATGACAGGGACCTGTATCTTCTTCCCTGCAGAATGTCACTGTCCTGCAGGCAGATGGTTTAGAGTGCTGTCAATGTCAAAAAGCTGTATTAAACTGTGTTAACTGGGAGAGGACTGATGGGTGCTTCTCTTGTTGACAAGACTGAAACAAGTTCTGTGGTTTTTTAGAGGTACAGAGACCTAATTGCTACTAAAATTTTTGAAAAGTTGCTGGAAATGTGGGTATTTGATAAGGGTACTTTTGTGCAGCTAATATTAAATCCTGCTGAGTGTGTTGGATTGCTCTTGATGAGAATGAGGCCTCTATAAATATATGAGTGTTTGTTCTGTTTACAGGAAAGAGTTAAAAATTCAACCAATAAAATACTTTTCAGGCTGTTGAAACACAAAATCTGAAGTTGTTGAAGGAAAGGTAAAATTTGAGTGGAAAATGGTTTTTTTGCATCCAGGTAAATTACTGCAGTACAATTTACTTTTTTGTCTTAGGATTTGTTGGGTTTTTTAAAATGTCCTTTTAAAATGTGCTTTTTGGGTTAATTCTGTTTTGTTTTAAATAGGTGTGAGGCTGACATTCAGAAATAGTGCTTTGTGTTCTGTTCTTGGCTCAGTAGACTTGAAGAAGCCATATAATATGTACTTCCGTTGTTTAATGTATAACACAGAGATGCAGTTCAATTATTTACTTACCTTTGAAATACTTTAAGATGTCTGAAGCGTGAATATTAAATATGCACAGTGAAAGTGCAGTAAATGACAGTATGTGTAAAGAGGTTAAGTCAGAGTAGAAAGCAGTTTAATAAGGAGTTGCAGAAAAGCCTGTAAGTAGATTACCTTGGTCATAGTGTCTAAGCATTAGGTAGGTAAAAATCCACCATATGCTGCTTCCTCCAGGCATAGGTGCTTTTACAAGCCCTGACAAGAGTTGATATATGTATGATCTTATTGATTATACCCTTTAATTCTTTTCTGTTTCTGAAGGGAGATCAAAGAAGGGCCATTCTGCATCAGTCTCTTGTGCTTACTAATTACTGTTGTGCTCTACACATCCAGCATTGAATCCCAGACTCTACCAGAGTGCACTTAGAGATTTTTTTAAATCTTAGTTACGCGTCAGAATAATTTACAAGAAACTCTGCAGTGTCAAAATTACTGAATTGTAATTACTGTGTTGTGACCCTGGCAAAGATTTCAGGCCAAGCTTACGAGCTGGGAGCATTTTCTGTTATTTCTGAACTCAAACAAAATAAGCCCAAACAAAAAACCATACTTCTTTGAAATGACAGGGTTGTGTTTGATCTGATTCACAGGTTTCTCCAGGGAGCCAATTTCTTTAACTACAGCTCCTTGGGTGACTTGGAAATTCTAAGTGCAATTAATGTTTCCTTTTTCCTACATAATTTACAGTCTTTACATTTTTAATATCCAACACTTTCTCTTGGCATCTAATGAAGGATGCCAAATTTTTTTTAAACTTGCTGTTAGTAGACCAAAGTCCAGAGTAATAAATGACCTGGGTTGAGCAGGTTGTAATCTGTACTTTGCTGGAGTGCCAGCAGATGGCAATGAAACAAAGACTTGCTCAAATCCTCCTGGTGACTAACAACCAGTTTTGTGTCACAGCTCTTGGAAATACAAAGTAACAAGGATTTTTTATATATATATTTTAGCTGTGTTTTATTATGAGACATGTACACCCTCATATAAAACAGTTCCTACCTGCACAAGAACTAACGAATGCTTCTGAATTACAGTAGTCATTTTTTGTGTCAGAGCCCCCCAGAACTGATGGTACTGTACATTTTAACATACTGTAAACTATATAACTGGAGAAATGCAGTTAGTTTTGGGAGTGGAAATTGATGACCACCAGCTACACAGCATTTTAGAAGTCAAGGGGATAAATAACTTCTTTTTAATTAGGCATCAAAGTACATATCTTTGCAAGGTACTGAGTGATGTAAGGCAAGTGCAGCTGCCAAAGTACTTTCAACTGACTTTGGATATTGATTTAGAGGTTTTTTTGGTTTTTGTTTTGTTGGTTTTTTTTTTTTAATTGATGTGAATGTTATCAACAGCCACTTTATTTTCCCCACTAATTTGATTTAGCTACCTAAAAGATAAAATCTTTTTTGTACTATCAGCTGCTCAAATCACTCATTCAACTAAGGATGTTCTTCTCTTCAAGGGAGAGGAAACCTGCAGAAACCATGGAGAGAAACTGTGACTGACAGACTCTTACTGTAAAAATGGAACTATTTATTTAAAAATTCTGAATGATGTGGCCCCTTTTATAGGTCAGTGCCAAATTATTTAGAATAGAAAAAAAGAGCTTAAGAAACATGCAGTTGTTAGGGCAGATTGATTCCATATTCATACAGTGGCTTCTGAAGTTGCTGTTAGGTCCTGATACAGAGAAACTAAAATCTGTGATGTGACTCTGAGTACTGTGATGGGAAATGTAAATGCTATTAGAATGGGAAGAATGGAGGGGAGAGGCATTTTGAAAGTAGATCTCAGCAAACTGGATCAGAATGGAGTAGGTCTCACTAAGGCAATAGCTTGCTGTTTTCAAGTTTTGTCACAAGCAAGAGAGAAGGTTGCTGTGTCCCTAATCACTATTAGAACAAGATTCATGGAAATTAATTGTGTAAGACCTAATTGCTTATGGCATGACTTCCAGAAATCTGGCTCTGCTCTGTGATAATGACTTTATGGAGCAGTCCAAAAGAGTGGAATACTTGTCACTGCAAAAGAATAACTGAAT
>NW_005054347.1:985921-1020043 GCF_000277835.1 Geospiza fortis
TTTCCTTTTTGAAATATCAGTCCCTTAAACCCTATGTTAATCAAGGTTTTTCAGCAGAGATTCTGAAGCTGTTTTGTGCTGTGGGGAATGATTCAAGTGTTCATCCAGAAGCTTCCTCGCAATTAACATGATGTAAGAACTTGCAAGAGTGTTTCCATACTGGCATTGTGGAAACAGAATTACATTCTCTGGAGTGGACGTTTTCCTGCAAAGAAAACTGCTTTGGGTTTTGTATGTGCTAACAAATTAGTATTTAGCACTGAGGAAAGTGTAACTTCAGTCAGAGGAAGGGACCTGTCTGTGAGTTTACTCAAGAGTGTTTGGTTTTGGCAAAGGATGTGGGATAATTTTCCTTGGTAATTCCTGACACGTCTTTCAGAGAAAATTATGCAACTGTAGCTGGATGATGTAGAGCTGGTTGCTCTTTGAGTGCCTGATTGAAGGGTGGAGCTGGTTTTAGAGCAGATTAATGAGCTACTTTTTCTTTTAATAAAGACTTTTTCAATTTTGGAGAATTTTAACACAACTGCTGGAGGTAGTTTGGATCAGAATTGTGCTTATTTACAAAGAATCTGGAAAGATAGAGAGTAGTATTGTTAGCCACTTTTTTAAATACTCCTGGAAATTATTCATTCACATGATCTCTTGCATAATGCAGCAGGAGCATTCTGGTAGCATTTGAGGCTAAGAAGCCAGAATTGACAGAGGCTTCAAGAAAGAGCTCAGTGTGTTTGTGTTTTTATGTAGCTTGCTGCTTTTTCAGAGAAATACTTGGCTTTGTTACAGTCATACAGGGTGAGAGAGCCTGTATGAACCTGTAGGAATAGTAGTTGTTCAAAACTTAAAAGAACATATGCAGACATACAGCTCACTAAAAGGTCCTGTGGAAGTTGAAGGGGATGTGCAGTGGTTTGGGGAGAATGCAGCTCTGCTGCAAGTACCAGAACATGGAGTGTGCAGACTGTGTATTTCAGGACTAGTATTTTCAATTTTTTTTCCCAGGCAATGAAAGATACCAAAATCCCTATTTTTGTGTATTTCTGTACTTCTGATACTCACTTGATAAAACTGCAGTCTTATTCTTGGGCTTCAGAATATATTAACGCATAAAAACTGAATATGGAAGTTAAAGTAAATAGCTCCAAGTTAATCAATGTCTTAGTAGAGGTATGAAAATGTGCTGGGAAATCTTTTTATTCTGAACAATTGTTTCAAAAGCCCCTTTTCTGAAATTATAGTGCTACTCTGTAGCCACAGATCAGTATCATGTGACATGTTTTTTGAATGATCCTGACATTCTGGTATTTTTACTTAATTCCACAAAGACCACTTCAGTGAGGTCATGGGAATGTTTTAATGAGGGAAGTAACTGAAGTTGAATATTCTTGGATTGGTGTTATTTTTCCCCAAATGTAAATTCATCTCTTTCCATTCCGACTAAATTATTTAAGGCTACCTCATTAAGATGATTTCTTTCTTGCCTTTACACATGTGAATCATTGTTAAATTATCACTTCATTTAAATCTCTAACATTTAATTGCTTTTTACTTCTATGTATTTACATGTTTTAAATGAAGTTATTACTTTTTTTCAATTTCATTTAGAAAATCAATTGCTTAAATACAATTTAAATAAATGAAGTAAAATGGCTCAAGAAAGAAAAGTTAAATACCTGCCCTTTTTTAGATACAAATTTGTGCAGCTGCTGAGCCTCTGTTAGTGCAGCTCTGTTAACACAAGTTTGGGCACCTGCTGATGGAAACAGGCTTTTTGTTGTCCAGGGTAAATCCTCTCCCCAGGTATCCTTAAGCTGTTCTGTGTTGTTTCAGCTGCATCTGCTGGCATCCTGCCTGTTTGATTTCCCTGGAGCCTGCAGGGCTCACACGTGCTGTGGGCAGGGTCTGGGTAAAAACCTTCATCCGCAGCCACTGAACAGCCTGAGCCCTGCTGCTGTCCCAGGCAGTTCTGATCTGTGTCACCACTTTTGTAAGCTACTGCTGCTGCTGCTAGAGTTAGTATTTCACCTGCTGAGAAATAGGCACATTAATTATCTTGCTTTATGCAGAGTTATTTTGATTAGAAGAAACTGGAGTACTTTCCCAGTAGTGAAAATATTCAGTACTGTTCAATATTAATGGCCTAATAAGCAAGCATTTTAGGTCTTGGTTCCATGTAAACCTGAATATATGCAGACAAATGTATGTAGTAATAAATTCTTAACAGAGTCGTGTCCTATTATTTTTAAACGAGCTCAGTATTTTAGTTTCAAACTTCAAAAAGTATAATAATGTTTTATAAATTGTTGTAAATGTTATGTTTGAGTGGAAAGAAGATTACATTCTCTCATGCAGAGGCAGCAGTTTAATGTCCAGGTAGAAACTTAAATATTTGAAGATACAATGCCTGTCTTTTGCCTTAAGACTGTTTACTTCTGTCTACTTAAAGCCTTACCCAATTATTAGTGCAGTTAGTTGAAAAATTTGAATTACCTCAGTAAACTATGAATCTTTTCTGTAGTACACATGGAATTAATTGTGCCAGGCTTGTCTTTGTTTTAGCAATAAGGGAACAGAAAGAAAATATGCTGAAATACTGTACTAGTGAATCACTCTTACATGATATTAGTATGTATATTTTGCACTGAACTAAATTACAGTTGTAATATGAAATGTCAGAAAACATTGGCAGGAGAAAAGTTAATACATAATAATTTGCAACAACAGGGGCCATGGGTAGCTATGGGATTTCAGAAACTGAAGTGGGCAACTGTTACCTTAAAGCTAATAAAAGGTATTAAATGTAGTTAACTTTTTTAAAGGCTGTGTTAAAATGTCCTATGGTTTCCAGAGTCTGAGTTAGCTTTCTGAAAACCAGTTTAGAATGCACTCATTACTGGGTACAGGCATGACAGTCCCACCAGTGATGCTTGAACATGTCTGTTAAGTAGGCACCCCAAATTGTCTGTGACTCTGGGGGGGTGTGTTTGAGGGAACTCTGACATTTTCATTCAGCTTCTGTATTCTTAGGGGAATCTGGTTTGAATTTATTTTGCAAATTACTTAATCCTTGATTTGTTGTTACATTTCAAAAATGATTCTCATATTCTTCTCTGAGGTAGGGCTTCTATAAAATGCTGTGTTTATAAACCATTCCTCTCCAGTGTTTGGGTGATTGAGGGAGATGTTAAAATTCTGTGGTGGCCAGATGTATTGGGGTAGAAGGAAGGTGATGTTGAAGAGAAATTAGCTCATTTTGTTTGTGGTATTTTAACTTTGTAAGCAAAGCCTGTTGGTTACAGCTATTGAGAATATGAATATAGGTTGTCCCTGATACCATATTGTTTCAGCTACTGTAGAATTTACAGGTTTAAAGGAAGCCACTGGCAAGTTAAATATATTTTCCCTTATGGGTTTATATAAATTCATATAGTCTTAAAATGAATTTATTTTTACTTTAATTCAGTAAAAATGTTTATGAAATGGGTCAGATAAGCTATGAAACTCTGGTAGGTTCTGGCAGATAACCATGGCTAGTGATTAGGTGGGGGGTGTCACTTTTGAAGGCAATTGCAGTGAGATGTTTTCCTTTGTCTCTGTAGTTATCAGAGACTGTTACAGACGATTGCTGTACTCGAGGCTCAACGTACTCAAGCAGTTCAAGACCTTGAAAGTTTAGGCAGACACCAGAGAGAAGCGCTGAAAGATCCTATTGGATTTGTGGAAAGACTCCAGAAGAAGGTATTTCTGTGGACTTTTCCTAAGTCTTCCTTGGATTTTTTTTAATAACTAGTAATTTAGCCTCTGTAGAAATTGAAGAATATATATATATATACTTGCATAAAAATTATGAGCTTAAAATCTTTTAACTGCTCACCAGAAATAGCTCTTTGCTTTCTTACTAGATCTGTAAGACGTAGATCTTCAGTGATTTTATCAGATATGCTTCCTTTACTTTTTTTTTGGTATGTAGAAATGAAATTGTTGAATTTCGAATTATAGTGTAGGTGTTTTAAGAGAACTTGAAGTCTGCACATGACTGGGAGTATCAGATCAAAAAATTCAAAATATCATCTTTCTCATTTCAGAAATGAAATGTGTTTTGAATGAATTTGGTAGGGCATGTTTAAAGAGCAGGAAATGTAGTTTTTATTCCAAACCCAAAGTGAACACTAGAAAACATACCCGAGTTACAGATTACAGAATTGAATATTGTCTGATAGGGGAGAATCTGTTTCTATAAGGAAACGTTTTCTTTTCAAGCTTTAAAAACCCCTGTAGTAACAGGAGTACTGAAGAAATGTTTTCAGCTTGAATCCTGTATCACTGCAGCATCTACCACTGGCAAACAAGGGTACCTTCTAGTGTGATAGCAACATGTATTTCAGTGAAGAATGAAGTTATAGTTGTCTTATTCCTAGGTTTGTAGATACCTAGGTCACATGTAAGCCCCTTGGTTTCACTAGTTGTCTTTCTTTTAAGTTTTGAGATTTGTTAATAGCATGCATGATGTAAGAGTGTTGCATTTGCTAGTTTATTTATGGGGAAATACTAATGACAGTTTCCAGTGCTCTGGTGTACTTTTGTCCAAAAAGGACCAAAGGAATGATAGTCTTGCAGTTGACCTTTAAATAAAGAGGTGAGCTTTGCAAGAGTTCTGTTCTAGGCAGAAGACAGCAGAATCAGTGCAAAATAGGCATAGCTTTCTCTGATGGGAGGAGTTGAGGTATCAGGTGATAAAACTCTGAATCTTTTGGGTTCCTGGGTTAAGAAAGGTGCACATTCTCAGCTAATGATGTGTTTAATAAAGGACAGTCAGAAACAGGTTATTGAAGTGTCAAACACCTGATTTCAGCTGTGAAATGCACTCTTTAAAGTTTTATGCTCAATAAGCCATCATTGACCGTGCCGCTGCATATTTTATATGCACTGTTGTGTATAATTCTTGAAAGATCTCACCTTCTCTATAAAAAAACTGTGCTGCATGGCACTTCAGAAATTCTGGTTTTCCATTCTTCTGCCAAATAAAAAGCAGCACTGGGTTTTGGAGCATTTCAGTATTTGTAGGTTTTGGTTTGGATATAAAGTGATTGCATTAAATATTGCTTTTTACTTTTCATTCTTATTTTTTCAGGTTGATATGGGTCTTCCATTTCCTCAGAGAGTTGTTCAGCTCCCTGAGATTGCCTGGGACCAATACACCACTAGCCTTGGAAACTTCGAGAGAGAGTTCAAAAACCGAAAACGTAACAGTAGGAGAGTGAAGCTGATTTTCGACAAAGGTAAAAGAAAGTGAGCATGTGTTACAAGAAAGAAATGACCAGTGTGGAAGTTCAATAATTCTTCCTTTGTGTTGCTTACAGTAGGTATCCCTGCAAGACCAAAAAGTCCTTTGGATCCCAAGAAGGATGGAGAGTCTGTTTCGTACTCTGTCTTGCCTTTAAGTGATGGTCCAGAAGGTTCCACAAACAGTCGTCCACAGGTAGTTGTTCAAAAGGAAAGAAAAAAAAATGCAAAATAGTAAATTTATTGGTTTTTTCCTCTTTTGAGTATGGAGTGTGAGTGTCTTAACTGTTACTTCAAATGTTCATGTTGTTCCTGTTGGTGACGACATGCCATTCCTGTACTCAGATCTTGGAACTAAGCTTTGGTTTCAACAAATTTTGTTTTGATGTTTCATGATTTGGTTTGGGTTTGGTTTAACTTAAGTAGGAACAGGGTTCAAGTCAGTTATCCCAGCTATAACTTTTCTAAACAGATATTCCATTTTATGTCCTCTGTTTGAGCAGATGATAAGAGGGCGACTTTGTGATGAGACCAAACCTGAAACTTTTAACCAGCTGTGGACTGTAGAGGAACAGGTAACAGGAAACTCTTTAATTTTGTAGCTGTGGCAACATACATGAGCATAACAGCAAATTGTGTGATAATGTTTATAGCACCTGAGAGATCAGAATCATGTATTTAGATATTTGACAGCTCATAACTGTACTTGGAAAAATGTATTTATTCCTTTTCACTGTTGATTTAGAAAAAACTGGAGCAATTGCTTTTGAAGTATCCACCAGAGGAGGTGGAGTCCCGACGGTGGCAGAAGATAGCAGATGAACTGGGAAATAGAACAGCAAAGCAGGTAACATGTAAAGCACTTCCAGAAGTGTTTATCTTCACTTATTTTCACTTTTATTTTTTTTTGTATCACTAAAGAAAATTCAGTTTCTTTAGTGTATTTTCAGTAATCCCTTCGTTTTAAGAATGTAGCAGCAGGGCCTGCATTTCACCAATAACAATGGATCTCAAATACAGAATGTTAAATGTGCCCCAAAGCCCATGGCAAAGTTGACAAGCCTAATTGTTCATTAGATCTCGACAGTGTGAGTTTAATTCTATACAGTGAGTGCAGTGACACTGACTGTGCTCAGGCTGAGTTACACTGTAGTGCCCAATTTCCTGCACCTCAGTACTCTAGAATGGGCAGACATGTTAATACCAGACAGAAGGACACAGATGAGGAGACACCAAGTATTTCTGCATCTGACTTGTTGGAATTTTTCCCCTAAGATGGCAGAATTTCTCAATTTTGACCAGAAGTAAAAAATGCTGATGTTCTGTGTTTACAGTATTTTAATTTCTTTTTTCATTTGTGTATTTCAGATAAAAATATAATTCAGTACTTCAGTATACTGGATTTCCTAATTTCTGATCATATCTATATTTCTCCACATCTGACAAAATAGACATGCTTATTTCGTAATGGAAACCTGCTTTCTGTGTGCTAACCATGGATAATGTATTTGGCATTGATAAGGAGTTTAGCTGCAGGAGGAAGTAAACTACTTAAGTTCTTTCTATCACAATTTTTGCAAGATCTTCTTCGTATTTTTAAAGAAGGGTAATTTTTTTCTCTGAAAGCTGTCAAAGCATCTGGAAGTAGCACAAATGCAGCACTGCAAGATAGGTACCAGTTAGAGTAGTTGTTGCTAAGTAGAATCCAGAGGATTTTTTTTCCTGTTATTCTGAATCAACGTAGCAACCCTGGCAGAACTTTGAAGATCAGTTACATTTCATTTGACATTGAGTTGTTGCATGTTGGTTTTTTCTAGGTTGCCAGTAGAGTGCAGAAATATTTTATTAAACTGACTAAAGCTGGTATTCCAGTTCCAGGAAGAACACCAAACTTATATTTATATTCCAAAAAGGTGAGACAATATTACAGAATCCTGTGTTTCTGTTTGCATTTATGTGGAAGTTGAGTTGGAATCAGTAATACTTTTAATAGATTAATAAAGTTGCTTAATGAGGTAATCCTTTTCTTTTGCCAGTAGCACTATGGAGTGAATTGGATGTTAATTGTGGTTTCACAATGACAGCTCTTGGGAAGGTGAAGTGTTCAGGTTGCAGCTGAACAGACAGGGTAGAATGATGGTCTTGGGGTACTTCTTCCTCATTTGTAAGTTTACTGTAACTGATCAGGAAGTGATAATAAAAACCCTGTTGGAAGAAGATGAGGAGCCCTATAATTCATACTGTACAGTAATCTCCTAATTAATAAAATCATAGAAAATTATGTATAACTGAGCATGCTGAATTAGCTCAGGCATAGGCTTAAGGCCAAAATGTCCATTAAAATACAGTGCTTTTCTGATCTTGGAATGGATGAGAAAAAATATGGTCCCAAAAAATCATAATTTACAAAAGCAAAGACTAAATTTCTGTGCAGATCAGTCACATATTTTGATTTAAATAATCTTTAAGGTGCTCTTGGATACTAATTAGGTCCATAGACAGTAAAAGAGGACAGTCTCAAGTTTCATGGGCGTTTTATTTATTTGGTTTGGGTTTTTTAAAATTTACTCAGTATTTACAAAACTTCTTCAAAACCCCTTAGAGTGGCATTTTGTGCAGTAACATTACTGGTTTGCATCCAGATATCCATGATGTTTTTTGATAAATAATAGATTAAATTTTCCATTGATTCTACAAAAAGGCACACTTGCAGATTTAGTTCTTTGCAAGGTTAGAAACAAAAGTTGCTGTCCACAGGTTGATACAAAGATCTACCACAGCTGGTGTGTAATGATTTAAAGTGTTACACACCCTTAGTTGTCTCCAGGTAATCTCTGAAGTTACTGCAAACAGTAAGTGCTTGTATTGGAGCCTTTCCAGTTTGCCATCCATCATGGTAATACCATCTTACTTTCACCAGGGTTTTAATCTACTTTTGTGCTCTATAAACAGAGGCAGGGAAGGTGCAGACATGACTGTCTGCCACCTTGTCTATTGGAAAAGTGCTTTCTGGCAGAAGAACCAAAAAACCAGCTGGAAACAGTGATACCTTAAATACTGTGGAGATTATCTGTCAGAATTCCAAATTACATAAACAGTCGGGGTTAATTTCTGTAGTATCATAATACTGTGTGGCTGATTTCAATCGGCATTGAAAATTTAGTTCTGAAAATTATAATTGTTTGAGTTCTTTATGTCACTCTACCACTTACAATTACCTTGGTCACACCTTTTGTTCTTTCCTGTTAATTTTGTTTGGAAAGACCATCAGTACTGAATGTGTGTAATGTTGTCAGGCAGCAGATGACTGTATTTGATAAACATTGGGAGGACTTAATCAGTTGATGTGGGACTTGTTAACTGTATTTTTCACTAATTTGAACAGTAATTGCACTGTGGGCAAGCCCAGTATAATCAAGAGCAAAACATATTTTCTGTAAAATTCTTAACAATCTCACATTGCAAGAGTAATAGTCCCATCATACAGATTTTTCTTAGGTTTCTATCTAGAAGATATCCAATACTTAGGTCAGTTTTTGCAGTGTGATTCACATCCTTATTACCAGGTCATAAGAGTAAGGTCGTTCTGCCCTGGTTTGTATTAAGCAGAATCCCTGTGTTATGTTTGTATCCTGTGTAAGAAATAAAGCAGATGAAAAAGTGAAACCAATAATGTATATGGAGAAATTGAGCTCTCAGCCTGGTGATAGAGCTGTCTGCTTAGAGCACAGATTGACAGCACCATACCAGGTTAGTTACTCCCAAGTCTCCAGTGCAGAAATAATGTGGCAGAAAGGAAATGCAAGGGCTGTTGGAAGCCTGGGTCATGCCTGTCCTAATTTTGATATTGAGCAACTGTAACTGCAGTGGATCTGCTTTACTGCCAGTAATAGAAGTTTGAAACTGGATGCTAATACTTAAAGCACATACCTATGGGAAAATAAGAAACATAGATATCTTTTAAGGTAAAGATTTGTCTCAAAAGGGATGCTTCACAAGAAAATACTTGCATTTCTCCATGGGGATTGTTCAGGATGCTTATTTAACACAGTTACTGGAGAGGTTAGAAGCCTGTTCACTTTTTAAACATCTTGTTGAAATTAACTTTGTATATCTACTCATATGACATACGTCTCTTCTAACTAATTATACTGGAAATTAAGCAGGATGCATCAGTTTATTTTCCTGTATAACCATTACCTACTGCTGGTGAAAATAAAACTGGATCAGAGACTTAGGACTCTAGTATTCAGTTCTTAAATTATGGCTTATCATTTTCAATTTAATCCTTATATAATATCATTAGTGCACCTGCTTTTAAGCCTAATCTAGAGATACATTTCCCACAGGGAAAAATGATCTTTAACTGTCTGCTTTTAAGTAATATTTTAGTTCATTCTTCACCAAAGGAAGATAATTCAAATCCTGAGTTCAATTTGTAGGTCACAGCACTGTCGTGCATGGCAGTGCTGCTCTATGAGCATAGTCACACTTTTCCTTTCCTGACTCCACATCTAGTATTGAATGCAGATCTGTTTTCTGTTAACAGAATATGTAAATCACTGTGTCAGCTCAGGCTGAAATGCCATCTATACATGGATGTATTTTAGAGAGGTTTGAAGTCTTAAGGGGAATCATAAAAGCACCAAAACGCAGGTAGCTGGTGATCATAAGGCAGAAAGTGGAAAAATCCAACACAATAGATATAGTACATTAGTCTTAGAAGAAATTGTTGTTTTTGCACTGTAGTAGCTCTGCAGATCAGAGGTACCACCTTCCAGTTGTTACTACAGACTTCATTTCTTCCATTAAGACCAAACAGAGCTAATCTCAATTCCTCCTGGTACTTCTGTCTGCATAGATGCATTCCATCTAAATCACTGCTGTCATCTGTGCCTTTAGTTTTTAAACTGTGCACAAGTGTAAAATAAGGCTACATCCCTCTTTAGAGATAAAGGGTTGTACTATAATATTACAGGTTTGTAACTGATACAAGAACCTTTTGGGATAAAAGCTCTTGCTAAAAAGGAGAAAGTACTAACTATATTGCAAGTATTCCTTCTGCTTTAGCTGTATGAGCAGCTAGGAGCTGTGTAAAACAATCCTCACTTTTATGATTGTTAGAAAAAACACTTTTCATGTTTACATTTTTGATTCACACTGTAGGGTTTTTTAAAGTAGAGGAATGTAAGTTTTGACATTAAATGTCAAAATGCTAGTCTGGAAAGCAGCTAAGTAAGGGGTTGAGTCAGTTTCATTCACCCCAAATTCTTCTTTTTGATATTTAATATTCTCCCACTGGAGAATAAGTAATAGGGGCTGAGTGCCTTTAAGTAATTCTTTTAAAACTGGCATCATTCTACACCTTCAGACAGCATTAAAGTTGAAAGTTTCTAGATGTGCACTAATGGAGTAATTTATTTCATCTGATATTTTTTATGTTCCTTTTCCTTGCAGTGGCAATGAAAACCTTTAGGGAGCAGTTCTTTCTAACTCTTAGAATTCTCTTTTTATTGCAATGAATTGCTTTATCTTTACTGCACCTAGACAATAGGTCTAGACTTGGTTTTTTTTCTAAGGCACAAGTACAAGAAGTTGATAAGTGTCAAGCCATGGACCTTTTGTCTCTTGGACCTGTGCAAAATTACTTCCTCGCTTAGTCTCACACACTGTTGGAAGTTTTTTAATATTTTTGCTCTCTGGTCCTCAGTCTTCAAAACTGTAACAACCTTATTTTGTGTTTTACTCTTGCTGTCAGTCTCACCTGTTTAGGTGGTTGGGATTTTATGGTAAGGGCTCTTTCTTTGCTGCACTTCTACCAAAGTACTGCACTGTTCATTGGATTCCACTTGTTATGGGGGAGAAGAACTGCAGCTATGGTACAGATATATAAATATAAGTAATTGGAAACATTATAGAATATTTAATGTGAAAGAACAAATTCCAGGCAGTTTTATCAATGAGGATTATTTAAATAATAGCCAAGGAATGTTTTTAAAAATATACCATTTTTTCACTGTAGTCATCAAGTAGACGGCAGCATCCTTTAAATAAACATCTTTTCAAACCTTCAACTTTCATGACATCTCATGAACCTCCAGTTTATATGGATGAAGATGATGACAGATGCAGTTTTCACAGCCATATGGACACTGCAGCAGAAGAGGAAGTATCGGTATGTCATTTAATCAGTCAGAGAATGTCTTGCTTGCTGTCACTTTGACCTTGTTTAGTGTTTAATAGATAAGGATCTTCACCATAAAATATCATCAAGGAAGTATTAAATTGTAATAAGATTTGTGAGCCATTTTGAATTATAAATACATTATTACTATAACAGCTTCTGACAGCAAAGAATTTAGACCAAATCAGGAAGGAAGTCTCTAAGTCATAAACAGTTTTTTCCTGAAATATCTTAAAGAAGTTCTAGTTGCATATTTTTAGTAAGTGATCTGGTACGAGAGAGGTTTGAAAATTCTGTAGATGATATAGTTGGGATTCTGGTTAAAGATGTGTTTTAGAAAGGTTACATAGAGCCCTGGTAAAATTCAAATGCTGTTGGCGTCACTGGTTTTTTTTTATCTTCTACTGGCTGAATTAATTATGAATTTTGTAAAATCCACTTCAAAGTGTGAACTAACAGAGTGAATTGGCAATCAGCAAGCATATTTATGTATTCTTAGAGGCAAATTCTAGTAGACATCCTAACCCAGTGAATTGCTGCATCATGGAACGTACTACTTTCCTAATTTATCCCATGCAATAATACAACAGGAATTTAGACATATGTTGTTCCCATTTCCATACAGAATTGTAGAAGGACTATATCCTACTGCTTGGGAGCTGGGCAAGTTTCACAGCTGGTGTGAATCAGTGTGGTTTTCCTGTTTTCCTTAGACTGAAGAACCTGACTAGTTAATTCTATTTTTTTTTTGTGAGCCTAGTGACATCTTGTGTGTGAAAACCTTGTTGCATAACACAAGTATTGAGGCCACCCACTATCAGTCCATTCATTTTCTTTACTGACTTTTTTACCTGCACTGCATAGTCTTCCTTAAGTATTACATTTACTTATTTATTTCCTAGTCTTAAATCCCATCTGTGCTCATTTTCTGTGTTCTCTCTGTGATGGTCTTCCAGCTCATCCACAGCCATTCCAGATAACTCTGCATAATCCAATAAGAATCTTAAAAGGCCTGGAAAGCAAAATGCATGTTAGAAGAGATGCAATGCAACCTCTTTTTGCGCTAACATGTTTTTATTCTGTATTGGCTTTAAATACATATTTTCTAATTGTTCTGAACAGTTTCCTGAAACATTTTGGTTTTGTCGTGGTGCCCTAACTCATAATTAATGTGGGCACCATAGCAGTGATAATAGTGGTCGTGTGCCACACAGTGACATTTTTTTAATTTGGCATGATCTTTTCTTCCTTCACTAGAGTAACATTTCCAGATAGATCCAGTTCTGGCTTTCAGTAACGTAGAAAGACACAGGGGAGCTCAGTTATCCAAAAGATCCCCACAATCAGTGCAAAATAATAGCAATTTGGAAGCAAAAAGGGATTGTAAACTATATTCAAAATGAAGGCTTCTATTCTAGTGTTACAAGTCAGATCTCTTAGTGACAGTAATTGTCTTCGATAAAAATACTTTGTGTCATTTAGCAGAAGAAAAGCAGTGTAGCAGGAGAAAAAGGTTTTCTTTGATTTCACAGTGGAATTACCACATGCTTTTCCTGTGTAAAGACAAAAATATTTGCCTGATTATTACCAGTCATAACTATTCCTGAAAAATTATATTTTGGTATAAATGAGTTATTTTCAAGTGAAGACCCACTATTGCTAGCAGAGTTCATTTACTTTTCAGTTATGATTTCTTAATTTTGTGAGTAGTCTATAATTATTCTAGAACACAGCTATTTACTATTCCAGAATGAATTGTCCACACAGGGAGCTATTAAAGGATACTTTATTCAGTAACCAGTTGTTGTGTGATGGGCAGTTGCTCTCAGAAAAGCTTTTGAGATTTGTGTGGAAGGTGAATCTCTGTTTTATATTAAAGAAAATGTAGCTTTTCACTACACAACTGAACTGTGTCATTTAACCATAACTTTTTCTGATAGTTTGCAGCCTAGTCCTTTATATAGGCTCATAATTGCAATTAAGTAATTGATAAGGCCTTTCAGAAATGTAGTAAAGCTTCTTTCCCTCACTTCCTTTAATAAACTTACTAAATAATACAGAATCTTCAGTCTTCACAGATTCATAAAAAGAAATGGAAATTACACATTCAGGCTATATTAGAAGAATTTTAATCACTATCCTGTAGTTGTAGTTGTTTTCCCTACCTGAAGGTTTCTGTCAGTGTAGGATGTGAAAACTGCGCTACATCAGTAAAGACCTGTCATCTTTGAAAACAGGTGACATCTACCAACTACAGCTGCTACAATAAAACCATTACCTTGAAATGAGCATCTGAACTAGAATTAGAGCTTCTGTCCTTTTTCAGCAGATCTTCAACCTTTGTTGAAGGAAACAGTGTGAGAAAAAACAGAATTTGCATGTCTTTGAAAAAGAGAGAACCATTTGTTGTACCTCTCTGGCAAAGATGTGTGCACTGGCCTGCAGGGAGACAAATTGCTTCATAATTTATGAAAAAATAGCAGTCTGTTTTTATAAGCTCTTAAGAGACAGTAAAGGGGTAAAGGGAGCTGGATAACTGTGAGTTCTACTCTTTCAGTCATGGCATGGTGCTTCTCATTGCATTCTATTCTTACCAGTAAAGGTGAGAAGTTAATAGTGGATATGGGTGTTACGGTTTTAAAAATATTTTTCCAGTATGTTAGAATAATGCCATCATTTTCTTGAACACTATTAATCATACATAGTGATTTATGGAACAAATTCATGTCTCACTAGTTACTGTATTCCTAAGTAAGAATATTTTTCTGGCTTTTTTTACCTTGAACAGGATGAAGAGAGTATTCCAGTAACATATCGAGAGTTACCCGAATACAAAGAACTGTTAGAGTTTAAAAAATTGAAGAAACAGAAACTTCAGCAGATGCATGCAGAAAGTGGGTTTGTGCAGCACGTGGGATTTAAGGTTAGTGCAAGAGATGTTCTTCTGTTGCTCAGTGGAATGTAGTTTTCCAAGAGAATGTGGTTTGAATTTCCTGAAAAGATTTCATTGAATACAGCAAGATGGGTTTCTTAGTTCTTCTTCACTGAGTCTGTTTTCCCTCATTTCTTTAAGAAAAACA
Source organism: Geospiza fortis (assembly GCF_000277835.1). Taxonomy (NCBI): domain Eukaryota; kingdom Metazoa; phylum Chordata; class Aves; order Passeriformes; family Thraupidae; genus Geospiza; species Geospiza fortis. The sequence continues at coordinate 1,000,469 of NW_005054347.1, forward strand.
GCCCATGTAATTCAGTCTTCCTGGTAGCTCAGCTCTCACTAAATGCTGATGTTATATGGAAATTAATAAACATGCTGTCTTTTTCTCACCACACTATGAAAATACAGCTTGTATTAGAGCCTTGTTAAATCATGATAGAATTCCATTTGACACTACATTCTGTTTTGACAGTGATTATTAATGATAATTTTCTGATTATGAGTTTGGAGTAATTTTGCCTCCATCTGAGGCCAAAGAAGGGACAGAGATTTTGGATAAGAGTAATAGATTAATTTTTTGGTTTTTTCTTTTTTTTTGGTCGCAACTTCACAATCTCATCAAGTGATAACTGACAAAAGTTGAAGCAAGGACATAAAACAATGTTTATGTAAAATTAAGAAAAAAACCATTAAGTTAAACTGATGTGTTGTCCAAGCAACGACCATTAATAGGCAACATGAAAGAAAGGGCACACTGGAAATCTTATTTTCTGGTTTGCAAGGGATTTTTTGTCTAACTGGTTACTGTAACTGTTGGAACAGTTTTTTTTCTTTAGCGTTATGGAGATGGATTTATTTTCTAATACCCATTTGCATAAGAATGCAAGGACAGTTCAAGGTTCAATTCAAATTGACTGTAAAATTAAGACAGCCTCATCAGTTGATACTGACAGATTTAAGTTATTAGACCACCAAGGTGCTTCTTTTTTTTTTGTTTCTTTTAGTTGACATGGTATGTTTGGTGTTTCATTTTGTGGGGATTTTTTAAATAAGCATTTTCTTCCCCCCCGAAATTTGAAGCTTTAATCAGGCAGAACAAGCTTCTTTTTCTACATAAAATTATCCTGAGAAGTAAATTGACATTACACAGTGTCAAGTATTTAAAGTTTGAAAGTTTCTTTGCATTTGACTTTAATTGTATTATGCATTATAGTAAGCTGAGAAATCAGGTGATTATGGGCTGTTTTCCCTCAGGAAATTCAGTCTGTGGGCTGGGCAGACCTCACCTAATAAGCAACCATTGAGAGCAGTTTTGGTTCTGCAGAGCCTTTGGCCTCATTTACTACACATTATTCAACCTGTGCATTGAATATTGAATTATTGAATCCCTTGTGGGCTTTTTATGGCTTTCACTGCTATAATATCCAAGCAATTTGCAAATACTTCTTTTCTTCATTAAAAAATGAAAGGCATAGTATTATTTCTGTTTCACAGGGCATAGGGGAGCTGGAGCATAAAAACTGTGGTCAAGGCTTTCCACTGTCTTGGTTCTCAACTTCAGATAACTGGAGCCCATTTTTCAGTTCTAGCATTATTCTGAACTTGGTGTTTTCAAAAAACAGCTCTTGGTGTGCTCAGTCCCTCCTCACTCCCAGCCCTCCCACTCAAAAGCCATCTGTGGACAGAGGGGGTGCAGCTGTGGCCGGGCTGTGTGTGAGGTGTTTGTAACCCTGAGTGCCTTGGTGGTGGCAGGAGCAGCTGCTCTGCCACGGGGTTTCACAGATGCTGAGACCCCAATTCGGGTTCTGCTGGATGGATAGAGGATGAGCTGTGGGAGCACAGGCTTGTGTCCCACATTCCATTTTCCTTTTCAGTCCTGTCTCTGCAGCACTCTTCATAGTTCAGGTTTTTTAAAAGCTCTCCTTGCCTGCAAGTCCCATTTTCCTGGTTTCTTGTTTTTGATCAAATACTTTTACATGTCTGGCTTTCTTCTAATACCACTGTGAATTTTTCATCTAGTCTTTCATGTTTTGTTTTTACTTTGATTTTTTTCTCTTCATGCCACACTCTTGCATTAGGATTAGTTTTTGTCGCCTTGCTCAGTTTTTAGTGCCAGACCTCTGTTTCCTTCTCTGAACATGTTATTCCCCTTCCTTCCTGACCATCTGGCTTTTAGTTCCAGCCCACCCATGATGTGTTACTGCATTTCCTGAGTTGGAAAGGGCATCAATGTCCCCTGCTCTGCAGCCCCCAGCAGCCCAGCAAGCTCTGCTGGTCTGGTCTTACTGCTTCCCTCTGCCATGGAAGGGCTGACATTCCATGTGGCTGGGCTTGTGTGAAGCATCGCATCCTTGTGTTGTGTCACAGCAGTTCTTGGAGCCACTTGAGGATGAGAGAGTCTGCAGGCAGGGCTGGGCTGCTTTGCTCGAGCAGGGTGGTGCCAAGGTGGAACATTTGGGGAGTGGAAAGCAAGGCAATAGCTTGATGGATCCTCAGGGCTCTGGAGGGCCTCTCCTAGAGAATGAGGACTTCTTTATGCACGTGGTGAGGAGGATTCAGCTGTGGGGGCTGGCAGTAGCACAGGGACACACAGAGATTCCCAAGGGGTGAGTTGGTGTGCACTGTTAGCATGGGAGTGCCTCCTCCAGCTGCTGCTTTCTCAGTGCTCTTGCCTCTGCTCCACAGTGTGATAACTGCGGGATTGAACCCATCCAGGGGGTTCGGTGGCACTGCCAAGACTGCCCTCAAGAAATGTCCTTGGATTTCTGTGATTCCTGTTCTGACTGGTGAGCAGCCTGTGCTTCTACTTGCTATTTGTCATTAGATTGAATCTCTCTGCTGCAGAATTGCTATGTAGGTGCAAATCTTTGCTCCAGCACAGGACACATAGCCTGTGTTGAATAAAGTGGAAGATAATTTCGCATCTCTTTGTGGGAGATGCATTTTTTAAGCAGATTCTGGATGTATTTTTTTAATACTGTGGACAAGTAGGTTTGGTACAGTTAAATAGAGGGGGGAATTAGACTTTATGAATGAACTGCTATCCAGTTTGGTTTGAATCTGTTCATATGATCACTGTTTCTGAAAGTTAAATATAAGGAAAGTATTTGACTTTTAAACTGTTATCTTTTTCTTTCCCTTGCAGTCTGCATGAAACAGAGATTCATAAGGAAGATCACCAGTTAGAACCTATTTACAGAGCAGAGACATTTTTAGACAGAGACTACTGCATGTCCCAGGGCACCAGTTACAATTATCTTGACCCAAACTACTTTCCAGCAAATAGATGACATGGGAAGCAGATCTACCAACTTGGGTTTACTATCCTCTTTGAAAAATAACAATGGCACCATTGTTAATTCTGTGCACATTTTGGAAAGACTCTGCTTTCCCTGAAATGTCACTCACAGCATGACAGCTTCCTGGGTGTACTTGTCAAACTACAGCTTTGAGCTGTCATGGTTCTAGATCACTGAACAGCAGCTGAACATTCCTAGTGTGCAGAAGGTTTCACTGGGAGACTTTTCTTTCACCACATTAGTCACTTTTAGGTGGTGAATCTAAACAAAAGAAACACATACAAAAGGGTGAGCCAGAAATGAGAGCACACATTAAAGATAGAGTAAATTCCAAAGGCTTTGAAGAACTTGGTTATAATGAGATCCAGAGGAGATGAAGTATTTATATAAAAACAGTTTAGTAGCTTGCAGTTTTGTTGTGAAATAGTTTTCAGCACAGTAACTGACTTCTTTAGGCAAGGTTTTAACCAATGACAGTGTTTGCTTCTAGGCTGTACTCTAAAAATACTCACTGTCTCAGCAATGGTTGGCTACGGGCCTTTATTAAATCGGAGCTGCTTAATCATGTTGACCTTCAATTTTTTAAATTTTTTTTTTTAAACCACAACGAACTCTATTTACCAACAGTGAAGCACTACAGGGGGCAAGTGTGGCATTGCTTCCTTAACCAGCTCATGGTGTGTGAATGTTATAAAATTGTCACTCAGATATATTTTTTAAATGTAATGTTATATAAGATGATCATGTGATGTGTACAAAATATGGTGAAAAGTGCCAGTGCTAGTAACTGTGTAAAGTCTCTAATACTCAACATTTACTCCTTTAAAATAAAATACACAGCCTTCTGCCTCTGTATTTGGAGTTGTTAGTGCAACTCATCAAAGAAAACTGCCTAATATAAATCATATATATGGTAATAATTTTTCCTCTTTTGTAGTCTGCACAAGATCCATGAAAGATTGTATTTTTATTACTATTTAAACAGTGATTAAATTTAGCCTGAGCAGTGAGCAAGGGTTCACATGCATTCTTTTATACTGCTGGATTTTGTTGTGCATCATTTAAAACATTTTGTATGTTTCTTCTTATCTGTGTATACAGTATGTTCTTAAATAATGTTCAATTGTCAGGAGAACTGTGAGAAATAAACTATGTGGATACAGTCTGTTTATATATAGAATGCTTGCTGTGACTTCCTTTCTGTGTAGTTCTGACTCTTTAATCAGGATGGAAAGTTTGGACAGGACATTTGGATCGGTCACCCAGCGCTGCCTCTGCCGCTCCCGCCCGGGGCTCAGCCCGCTCCGGCCTGGCAGGATTAGCATTCCAGTTCTCTCCTCCTCACTCACAGACTTCTTTGTCAGACCACAGAAAATCCAGATTTTAGTAGCCTTGGTACAGTGTATACCATTGTCTGAGAAGCTTTGTAATTATTGTGACATATTTTACTTAATATATTTTTATTGAAATGTATAGCTTGTGATTCAGAAACACTTGATTATTTTATAACTGTAATAAACTTCCAGTTGCTTTGAAGCTAGAATACTCAGAGCAATTAGCTAGAAAACAAACGAATTTGACTTCAAAAGATGGCAATAGGAAAGATAATTGGCTGGCTGCACCTAGTAACTTTAATTATAAATTGGTCAGTATTTTTGCAGTAACTTTAGGTGTAGCTATTTTTTGCTTCAGAAGAAAGAATGTAGGCATTTAATCTATTTAGAAAGTGATACAGTACAGTTATGAAAACACTGAGCAAGTATCATATTGTAAGCATATCTCACGTATCTCATATACTTAGATAAATTTAATAAACCTTAAAAAAACACAACACAAAACTCACGTGATGTATTTTAGTTTTAATTGGAAAAGATACTGCTCTGAGAGGCTTTCTAAGACCATGAAAATATGCTTTCCACATCATTCATGGTCTTTATAGGAAACTAGAGTTGTTGAAGGTGTATGATCAGGAAGAGGATCTGTGGTAACATTCATTTTCTGTTTATATCCTGAAAAAATTATGGGAATAAAATAAGAAAAGTAAATTAGAGAAAATAGTCATCAGTTTAGGATAGCTTGGAAAGAACAAAAGATCTTGGTATCCTTGGAACAAGGTTGGAAGCCAAAGGATAATTTCAAGTCTGAATCACTCAAGAGTGTCTTGGATAAGTCCTATTTTATTGAATATGTATAAATATTAATGTTTCCCTATGCATGCATATGCAGCTGTTGTTCCTGCATACCTTATGAACGTATGCAAATAGGTATCTAATGCACATAACACCAAATCAAGCATGGGATTTTTTGGGTTTTTTACGCAGAAAAGACAGAAGAAGCAGGAATAAAAATTAAACTGAAAGTCTATGGTTAATAATTTTTGTAATTTGATTTAAAAAACCCCAACAAAATAGCAGCTGATTGTTGCCTTTGTTCCCATCCTGCACAAGTGTGAGAATCCACACTTTATAATTTCTACTGTAATTAAATATCATAGAAAATACTCCAGAAAACCTATCCAGATGAATTTGCAACTTTGTGGTAACTGCAGAGTGTTCTACTTTTAAAAAGAAGCAGCAGCAGCTGCCAGTGCACCAGGGCTGGTGTGGGCAGAGCTGCCCTGGGGAGCTGCTGTGGTACTGCAGGCACTGCTGCTGCTGCTCAATGGCAGTGGCTGGAGCTGGAGAAGCACTTCTAGAGCACCAGAGGTAAAATGTAGGCTATAGAAGGACCCAGGAAAGAAGGAACATCCATGATGTGAAGGACAAGAACATACGTAAAACAGACCCTAAAAAATAATTGAATTAGCATCTACAGGGCAAATGCTAAGGAAGAAAAGGAAACAGAAGAGTCTGCCCTGGTTGGAAAAATGACGTACTCTGTAAGCATGCTGATTTGAGCTATATTTTCAAGTCATGTACTGTGCTTTGAAAAGGATTAAACCCACATATACTGTAACAGAAATAATTACTCCTCATTTTTGTACATGTTTTATTTGTATTATGTCTTCATTACAAGAAAGGTAACTTTAAAAATGCAAATCTGCTGCATAAAGTACACCTTTGACAGTACAAGCAATCATGCAACCCACTTTCACTGTAAATTCATCCAGTAGTTCCAGTAAGAGGATGCAGTTACTTTACAGCAATGTCAAACAAGCTTTTATTTAGCTGTCAGTATACCAAAGAAACTCCACAATATTTTAGTTAACCTAACAGAAATACAATAGCACTTTTACAGACTTTTTTGCAGATTACAGATAAATGGCTTACTAAAGGTGCGAGCAATATGAATCAAATAATCCCTGACATTTTTCTGTATTTTTGGTTTCCCACCCCACCACACCTTCCCAAGTTTTGGCAATGCCAGTACAAGACAACAGATGATGATCTGAATTTTGCATTTGAAATACTTCCAGAGTGAAATTTAGAGATGACATGAGATGTTCTGGCTCATAACCAACTTTACATATGGACTTTAATAGCTATAGCACAAGTGCTGTTAATATGGATCGTTACTGGATTGCACATTTAACTACACAATACAATAATCATTCTCAGCTCACAAAACTGGGAAGTCAGTTACAAAATCATAACATTCCCAGCAGAAGACAAGACTCTCTCAAAAAATGGTGTCTGCTTCCCAATAATGGGTTGACAGACTCCACAACATTCAGCTGTATCTTCAATGAATTTTTCTCCTTGCAACAGTGTTCTGGGCATGTGTGAAAAGGTTATTTTAACTTGTAGCTTGAGTAATTCCAGCTCTGTTAGAGCTGCATGTTACAGAGAACAGGTTTCAGGCACTAAAGCCCAAGAACAAGCTAAGTGACACTGCAAAAATTAATACTGTTAATAAAAAGAAAATAATAATCAATGGGAAACTTGTGTGCAATAACCCTACTGTCAGTCTGCTGGACAGTGACTGGGGTGGGTGGGGAGCTCCCTGCTGGCCAGGCACTGCCCCGTTTCCCATGGAATGTGTGTGACCATGAAACAAAACCAGAGCTGCTGCTCACCTTGCTGCTTTTAACCCATGAAGAGCAAACACCCAAGAAAACAAAATACAGTTCTCAGTGGGGTTAGCATACAGACCACTTTCTGTTGAATGTACTCTCAGAACTAAGATTTCATCTAGGGTAACATGCCACGTGCACAAATTCCAGATACCTCTCAAGGAAGCAGCTCTGCTTTGACCAGCAAATCATGGCTGTGGGGTGCACGTGAGCAAGGCTGGGTACACACCTTACACACCATTACTGCATTTCTGGTGAAAAAAAAGCTGCCTCTTCCTTTTTCAGAAAAGAGTCAATTGTCTTGCAGATTTCCAGGAAAACATCCTCCTGTGTTCCTTCTGCATCAACCTGGGAAGCACAAAAAAACCAGTTTTGATTAAGTTACAAAGAATTATCTCAGAATCCAAACACTGCAACAAAAAACTGGTCTAATATAAAATGAAAGTTGTTCTGCTTCATGGTAGAAGTATTCTAATGTAGAGGAGCAGCTTAATAAACCAGATTACTCATTTTGTTCCCACAGATTTCTGTAAGAAGGTTCTGCAGGCTGGATTGTCTGTAGCAAAGTACATCAGTCAAGTGAGGGAGCTTTAAGTACTCATGTTTTAAAGTGTAGTTACACCTTTGATGCAGAACAGTTGCCAAGGGCTCTTTGCCCATCACTCCAGCCTGGCGAGGTCCTTCTGAAGGGCTGCACAGCACTCTGGGTTTTGGCCACTCCACAGTAATTTAGCAAATCAGTGTATTCCAGTGCATTTGTATTTGGAAACTTGGTGAACTGGTTCTGGTTTTATGACATCCTTTGCCCCTATCTTTTATAAGGGCACTGCTTTTGTGGTATAAGAACTCGACTTTCTTTGAAAATTTTTTTTCTTGAACACCCCAAAGATTCGGTTTTCTGACCAAGCTACTTCTCATTACTGTACTTCACAAAAACAAGATGAATTTACACTCCTGTGCTGAAGATGAGAGAGCTGCATTTCAGCAGAGAGGAATGGCACTTGCAGCCAGTAATACTTGTCTGTGTTCCCTGGAAAACATGAGGCAGAACTGAGCTGTTCTCAGCAAGGAGTTCCATGTCCATCCCATGCTGTGCCACCTGAGGAAGGAGAGCTGTCTTCAGCCCTCACAGCAGTGACAGAAACAGCTTTCACACTGGCTGTGTACTCCATGCAGATGCTTCTGCTGATTATTCCTTTCCTCAAATGCCTTCTGAGATATTTGGTCTTTACACAAAAGCAAGATTCTTCTCTGCTTCTCCATACTTAGTCTTTCATGCATGCATGACATGAAGTTTGCACAAGATTAAATGGACCCATGACAACTTTGTGAAAGGATCTTTTCCTGAACTGCTGCATTTTCATCTCCAAGTTGCTGACTAAAAAGCCAGACAATTGTAGTGTTTGAAGGGGATATCCTTGCCTATAATATTTTCTGCCATCTCTGCATGAGAATGAAGGGAGTTTCATGTTCAAATAAATGTATTTTTAAGTAGGCCAAGAAATTCTGCTCAGATATGATGTTGTCTTGCAGCCAGCTCCTGTACAGCTGACTGCAGTCCTTGTACATCTAAGTCCCTTGGTGCTGAGTCTTGAGTGGGAGTCAGCAGCTGCTCCTTGCAGAGCTGAAGCAGGGACTGCAGGCACTCCCCAGAGCTTGGCTTTCACTCTTGGTGGTGCCTGCAGATGCTGAGAAGTTCAGTCCCCATTGCATCCTGTGGGAAGTGCTGGCGCATCTCACCAGCCTGTTCCACAGCCAGAGCTCCAGCACTGGTGCCCAGGCAGGCCAGCCTTCAGGAGCCCTGCCTGGCTGGGCCTGTCCCCTCAGGCCCACTGCAGCAGTGTGTGACAGTGTGAGCTGAGCTGTGCTCAGCACCCTGGCCACCTCCCTTGGTCCCCTCACTGCCCTTCATGGTGCTGTTTGCTGCTGCTGCAGCATTATTTTGTAGACCTGAGGCAGAGGCAGGCACGTGCTGATGCCTCAGAAAGGGCAGCTCTCCCACAAGGGCTGCACATCTTTCAGAAGTGTTTAGAAGTGGGGGGTACTTACTAGCAGCAAAGAGAAAACGGGGGTGATGAACCATTCTGAACCAAATGTCTGTCTTCTCCAGTTAAAACAAAACCAGCAACTTCCATCTCAGCTCCTATAAAACACCTTGTTTGGCCTATCTCAACTGCCAAGACAACTATTTTCATATGGCTCTCCAACAGGAAATGTACTGCATGCAGGGTGAAGGCCAGAGCCATTTCAAAGCTCTTATCTTAATATGTATTATTATTATCATCTTTTTACTTCATAAATACTTCTGCCCTGTCTAACTGATCTAATCTTATCAGCACAGCTGATTGCCACTGGTTTTTTGGTGACCTCTTTAGAACTGGGACTGCTACTCAGGTCTAGATCTAGGGAGTTGTGATGAAGAATTAGTTCTTTAAGCATGGAAACACCACCCTTTATGATGGGATGGAATGCTGACTTCATAACAGCAGCAATAAAATATGGATGGGCCTGACTAATGACAGCCCCAGTGCTTCCCATGCTGGCCTCCTAAATAACAAAGGCCCAATTCATAAAACTAACTTAACATTGTGGCACAAAACTAACTTAATGTGCCAATAATTCACATCTAGTACTACAGTAATTCAACAACACTCTCAGTGGCTCCAGAGAAAAAACTGTGTATTTCTCTTCCTCAGATTCTAACAAATCTCATAAATTAGGCCTGTTTTCAAGGCTATTTAAGGCTGACTTCTCATAAAACAAGATTCTTATACAGTTTTCCACAGTTTTGAAATCCAGCTATTGCTTTTGGTAACTTCAAATACAGAGAAATTTAATGAGCTCATATGAAAAACTACTGGAGTAACCATCCCTATAGTACAATATTGTTCCTTTTGTCATTAAAACCAACCAATTAAGTTTTCTGTCAACAAATCTACCTTTGTTGTAGGTTTTGAAATTTAGAGCTCTAACATATACTGCCACTGAGAAGAACCTAACTCTCTGTAGAGAGGATGGCTGAGGACAGACTCCGGAATGAACTCAGTAGTTAGAAGCCTCTTACTGAAGGTCAGTCAAGCTCAGCTGTGTTGTCACTATGTCTTTGTCACTAGAGTGTGTTAGAAAATCTGAGACTGTGCAGCACCTGGTTCTCACAGCAATGGATTGAAACACACTGCCCCAGACCTATTCATATTAGACATGCATTTTCTGCTGTTTTATCCATGATCCCCTGCTAATGCTTCTGATAGATCTTTCTAGATCAGTTTCTCATCTAATGGGCCACAAAGCACCAAGGGGGGAATAGAGAATCACTTGTTCCTTTGTTCCCCACATCCTTATCTATCAGGGTTAATGGATCTCTGAGAACCTTTCAAAAGATGGAAATAAACCACGTAACTGCTCTCGCTATTGCCATTGATTACCCCTCCTGGAAAGGGGGAGGTCACCCCTCCCTGCACGCACTCAGAATGGCATCAGCAAGGGAAGGCTCACAGTGGAAAACGGGGAGAAGGTGGATGGTCACATGTTCTTTCATAATGGTTATGGAAAATGTGACTGCAAGTGATTTTAGAAAGAAATAGTAGAACAGCACTGAGAAAATAAATAATGAAAGGAAATAAGAACAGAAAAAAACCTAACTCCTGTTGGATTTTCTAGGCTAAGCTTTCATAGCATGTGGTCTGAAAAAGTCAAAGTTTTTGGGCACCCTTAATCCTCTGCTCTGCCCTGCTTGGCTTATTTGTTATACTTATGCCCTTTTCCTCAGACTTTGAATAGGAAACTTGTATGTAAGACACCTACCAGGTGTCTTATGTTAGCTAGGTAGGATCCGGGCTGTCTTGCTTGACTACCAAGGCATTGCTCTTCTCTTTTACTTACTACCCTCCTACATACTGTCACTTCAAAAAAGCTTTAAAGGATGAGTCAGATATTAAAAACAATCTTTTTTCTCCCTCCTTTTCTTCTCAGTTGAGAGAGAGCCATATATTCAAAGGGATTTACATTTAGCCATGTCAAAACACAAGTAGGTGTCTACTAAATTTTCAGATGCACTTTTCTGTCCAGGTGCCTTGGAACTCACTGAGAAATAGATTTAAAACCATCAGTGTCTACCTGCTTACTGCTACTATAATGCATTTTGTTTCATTTCATATTATGTCATTTATCTGAAGCACCTGATCCCCACAGGATCAGGCAGCTTGCAGGCAGTGTTTTAGAAAGCAGTGCTTTCAGCCCTTGCATCTCCAGTACAAGGTCTTTAATGAAAAGCAGCTACTTGCAGCTCCTTAGGTGGGTGTTCTGGAACTGACTACAAGAGAAATTATGGGATATTAAATCTCCAAAACATGAATTTAAAAAAAAATGAAAAATTTCTAACTTGTTAGTCTCAACTACTTTACCTTCCAGAACACAATTTAGAACCTGAATGCCTCAGCAGAAAAGTGAGGATTCTGTTGCCTTTGCCCTTCATTCTTCAGTCAGTTTATCAGAATGCAGATGAGAATTTATTTTAAGGGGTCTTCAAATCAACATTGGTAAATTAAGTGGTGACTTTGTCTGAAATGGATAGGAAACGCACACAGTTCTCTCAGGAAACAGAGTTACAGAGGCAGCAGCATCTCCATGGCAGCACTAACATCTTCAGCCAGCTTTGGTCAGTGTTGGAGAGTGATAAACCCACTTAGGAATGAACAAATCCCCAGCACTGAAAATACGTGATGTTTTAATTAAAATGGGAAAGAAAAATATTAAAAACATGTTAGACTGCCTCTAGGTAAAGTCTCAGTCTTCTGTGTGCATGATATTACAAATAAAAAAAAAACCAAAAAAACCAAAGACTATTTTAGCCTAGCCTGCACCAAAAAAAAATAAAAATAGGCAGTCAGAAGTTATATTTGATATATTTGATCAGAAGTTATTATTGTCAGTTTTTCTGCTTTCCACCTGAATTTCCTTTCATCATTCAGAGAACACCCAGTGGCTGCTAATGTGAATGCTTGGCTGGGTGTAAAATCTGTTTCTATAAATAAGAAACTAACACCGTGCCCGGGGAATTGCAAACTTCCCCTTGACTCTCTGCTTTCTTCAGCACATGTAGCTTAAATGTATTCACCACAAAAATAGTTTTAAAAGACATTTCCCACAATAATGTTTATAAAGCAGATTTTACAGAGCTTTCATACTCAATGGTTCCACCTGGAAGATGGATATATGGTAAACACCACATTCACCAGAAGCAAGTTCAGACAATGTACAGACACTGTAAGTAAAAGTAGTGTAGACACAGCAAAGCACAGGTATTTTCTAACATACAAACACACAATGTCAGTTTCCCCAAAACTAATGGTACAAGTACAAATCACATTTCCAGCTGTGACCCACAGATTTGGCAGGTTCCTTGAGGAGCTAATGAGCGACCAGCTTTCAAGAAAGGACTGCATATTTTGCCATTATGTAGGGGACAGAGCAGGAACTTGCAGCAGAAGCATTAAGGAAGGGCAAAGAAAGTCCATGTCAAGTGAAATGAGGCAGAACATGACTGCAAAATCTGTGTGAAAGTATTAAGTGCAGTTTCACTCTCTTTGGGGCTGTCATTTCCCTGATGCTTCAAAAAGGGAAACACCATGGTAGGCACAGCTCCCTGGAATAGGATAGTGAGACAGAGAGCTCTGTTTTCCTTGGCATTGTGCTGTGTTGGTGTATTGTGTATTATACTGAATTCTTAGCACATCCTTGCAATTTTGGCAAGATAGCTTCTCAAAGAAAAAACAAATAAACCACATAATCCTTTGTAAGCCTAAAGATGAAAAGTAAGCATGAACTTTTTTCTGACACTTAGGCTTTGTCTTATGTGCACTTGGTGTTGGGGTAAGGAAAGGCCACAAATCAGAACTCTTCCTTTGAGTATCATTTTTCTCAGCATTGTGTCATTTACCCTGTCCTCAGGTCGGGATACTGGTGCATAAATTAGCTGCACATTCCTCTTTTGGGAACTTTGCAAAGGAGAAAAGTTTGGGGCAGGTGATTTACATGTTTGCTACAGCCCCTAGAAAAAATAGATCCCATAATATTTCCAGAAACTGTTATTGGATTCTTACTCTTTTAGGACAAGACAGAGCAGTAGGACTAGATCTTTCTGTAGGTGAACTAAGGGACAGTTTGCCATGACACAGCAGAGAAATAAACCCAAAATCCTATGTAAATGAGTCTACAGATGTGCCAGCTAAGTGCACTTTTTCTTGCTTCTCTTCAAGTATTGATTATAGAATAAAAAGAATGCTTAAAATATCACATCCTGAGCAGGTGCAAACTGAGGCAATTCATTGAAATTAATATAACTATGTTATTTATTCCAGCAAAAAGATCTCTCTTGTATGAAGGCTTGTTTTATTTCAGGATATACACTGTCAGTTTTGAAAATTTTACTAAAGGGCTTTGGATTAACATAATCTTTCATCCTAATTCTGAAAGCCCTTATATAGTAAATCCTAATACTCAAAGAAAAGCTTTCTAGAATTTATTTTAAATAAGAGATTCTACACAGATAAGTTATTGATTCAGGATATGTTCTCTGACTAAGGATAAATCTGGGGTTTTATTCTTTCAAACTGTACTGTGGAACTCAGAAGTTTGCGAAAGTTGCAAACAAACCAGGGAATTGTAAAATGAGAACAACTGAAAAGTGTGGGAACAGTTCATAAATGATGACATGTCAGTGTTTTCCAAATACTGCTCATATAATTGAAGGAAAAAGCAATAATTTAATTTAAAAGGTCAAGTATTTACCTTGCATAACTGTGTCCTGCTTTCATAGTATGCAATCAGAGGGTTTGATGCTTGGTAGTGGCTTTCAATCCTGTCCTCAGTGGTTTCAGTGTTCTCAGAGCTCTGACTGCTCATGGTTTCTGCAGAGCAGTCCAGGCAGAGCACGAGCTTTGGTTCCCCAATCTAGAGACAAGGGAAAACAATAAACATTCAAAGCACTGGCCCAGCAAAAGAGATTTTGTTTGGATAACACCAAAACAGTCACCAAGGAATTTGTAAGCAGATAGTATTTGTCTATGGGGAAATGATGCTTATTAACAACCACCCCTCATTGTGGCAGCACTAAGGGATATCAGCACTGAGGAACAAAGCTGTGCTTGCCTGGGCTCTACACAGAGAGTGAAAGAGATGGGATCTGACAAATTCTGGCTACTTGGACTCAAGAGTGTCAGTTCACTATTTGCTTGATGCAAACAGTAAGTACTTATGCAATACTTGACTCAGTTATATTTGTAGCCTTTTCTTTGTTCAATGTGTGAAAAGGGAGTGGTAAACTTAGCTTAGTATTTCAAGATGCAGTAGCAGGAAATGTTCACATAAAAGTGTACCCACTTGAGATGGAAATGAGTAACAACAGGCCCAGGGACACCATCAAATATTCACAGGAATACATCCTGTGAATTACTTTATGTCATACAGTATTTTATGTCCTTGTTTGCAGTGTACCCACACCATGCCTCTCCGTGCTGCAAAGGAAGGATGTGATAAATTTCTCTGCATTTTCAAATTGGCAAGTAATTTCCAAATTCTGTGGGAAGCTGGTTATTTAATGCTGTTTGGCTAGTGCCAAACTAGTCATGAGGGAGAGTCTGTCCTTTAATAAAAATAAATACAGATTTATTTATTTTGATTCTTGGGCCTGGAAAAGGTCATAAATAAACATCTCTTTCTACATTTGATCATAGATATTGCAGTATATAATGGGAAAAAAAGAAATGGCAAGAAGGAGGAAAATGTTCTTTATGGTATTTCAGGAGAGAGCCAAAAGTTCTAAACACAAATCCTCATCATTCTTTCCCTGAAACACTGAAATATATATATGTAATTTAGCATAAGTCTTGGAATGCACTGTCATGCACCCTGCTCAGGCACAGTACTCTCTGACACAAGATTTTGTATGAGCAAAACCTGCTGGGCTGAGTCCAAAGCCATAAATTCCACTGTCTCAAGCAAAATAAAGGTGTTACAGGATCAGTGGGGAAAAGTTTATTTTTCCATGCAGTTATGTATTTAATCCTTCAATGACACACTTAGTCTTTTTCTCATTCCTTCCCTTTCCAGCAGGGATCTGGAAAACACTTTTTTAGGAAAAAGTGAGAGGTTTTGGAAAAAGATTACTTCACACTAGTGACAATTACAAAATCATATTTTTACCAATGGCTATAGTAAAGGAAGTCTAAATGACTGATACATGGAAATTTTCATTGTTATCTTTGTTGACAGCCCTCAAAGGAAGAAATATTCTAAAGTAAATATTTCATGTCAGGTCTTCTGCATTTGACTGAGGATGTCTGGATTGTGGTGACCTTTCTACTACCCTTAATGACTTTCTAGGAGAAGCTGAAGCCAAGGGATTATGTCAGACAGTTCAATGACAGGCTTTTATCTACCCATTTTTTCCACACAGAAAACATTAATGCAATTAGCAGTACTGAGTTTGGGGATTAAAAAAGCCAACAAGGCAGTTTTAATATGGCAAGAGACATAGAGAATTAAAAAAAAAAAAGATGTGGGCTTAATCAATGATTTAAACAAATGCCCTTTATGTATAACTGGATTAGGATGGTGAGAAGTTATTTCCTCCCAGTTTCACATGAGGAATTTCATGGTCTGTTCCAAATTGTAATAGAATAAATGGGAAATAATTCCTTTTATCAGTTATATCATGACCTTACAATGAGGACATGAAGGACTCTACTGACTGATAGGATCAGATAATAGCTTTGTGCTTGATACACTCAGTCTGATTTGCTTTTGAAAAATGTACATGGTTTTCTTAGAAGTTTCAGTATTGCTATCTGGAATTCAAACCATTACAGAAATATCTTTCTTCCAAACTAAAACCGACAAAAAGTGAAACTAATGCCCTTATCAGGCATTTCAGCAATTTTTGCTACTGTTTTTAAAATGATTTTTTTATGATTTTCCTGA
Organism: Geospiza fortis; assembly: GCF_000277835.1. Taxonomy (NCBI): domain Eukaryota; kingdom Metazoa; phylum Chordata; class Aves; order Passeriformes; family Thraupidae; genus Geospiza; species Geospiza fortis. Next base: position 1,016,458 of record NW_005054347.1, read on the forward strand.
CTCAATTTAGCTTAAATAATACATAACAAACAAGTCTAATGTTTTGGGTCTTTACTCTGTCTCACTGGGTACTTCCATCCTGGTGCTGTGGAATATATAATCTAAAAATGTTTTTTCACCTTGTAGAAAGACTGAGGAGGGAACAGAGTTTTGTGCTTCTGTAGAATTATGGCTGGGTAAATACAATTGCATCATAGAAGGGAATTGGGTAAAATTGGCTGGAGAATCAGCTGTTTCTGCATAGCTCATTCTGTTTATGAGTCAAGCTCTGAAACATGAGCATTATTCTTGACGTCTTCTAAAGAGTCTTTGTTAACAATTATAAAGTTTTCACATATCATGTAGATATGTAGCATTATTCATCTGTACTTTGCTGCCATTAATTAGTAAGGCCTGATGTGCACCTCTTTTCATTCAGTTATAATTTAAGAACTTCTCATCGCCCTTTGGAAAGAACTGCAAAGCATTATCTCAAAAACGACTCATTGAGAAAAACTTCACAGTTTTACTGAGCAGCTCACAGTCAGCCTGTGCAAAGTGGATACAAGGCACAACAGGGGGGACTTAGCACCTTCAAAACAGTCACTTGAAGTCTTTGTCTTTTACTCCAAATGCCAAATGTAGTCCAGGACTACGGGATCTTTTGCTGCTTTCAGGGAACTTAAGGAGCTCTGCTTCAGCACGGGATGCATTAGGACTTACTTGCCTGCAATATCTCAGTGCAGGACACCCCAGTCTCTAAATCCCACTTCATAATATAGAGGAGTGTCCACAGGACACCAACATGTATGCCTGCCAGAGAAACAGCACTATTGAAATAGTTCCTCCTTAGACACAAAATGAGAGAAATCTCCAGCATCTTTTTAATAGTCTAAAGCATTTTATTAAAGGGACTAGTAAGTCAACATTTCTGTGAATGGCTTCTATAGCAAAAACCATTGCTCATTATTTTGTCTGGCTTCTGATGCCAAAATCTTGCTGGGCATTTATGGTAATCAACTAAATAAATAAAGCAGCTAAAGGCTCTGCAAGAAAACAGGGGATTCATTAAAGTTTTATTACCTTATAAACTTGTTTAGGACATTTTTGGAGTGTAATATGATGTAACATATACTAACTATTATCCCTAATTCACCACTTCTTTTCTCCCAAACCCTGGCAGATTCATTCATAGGCTTAGGCAGAGTATTTCCTGCAGGCTGAGAAATGCACGGCTGAGGCTTCTCACGAGGTCTCAGCACATACTGGGGAAATCGAGAGCTCTCGGAGCTGCCACGCAGGCACTTGCAGAACGCTCTTTTTATGGCTGTGCCACCTGTTACTCACCACAAAAATTAAATCTGGGTTTGGCTGCTGCAAGTGACAGCAAGCTTTAGCAGAGCTGGCTTACTGGTAATAAATATTAACTGTGAAGATACATACTTTTGTGATCCTGCATCAGATTTTCATGAGAAGTACAGCACTACCCACTAGAACCAGAAAACTGGTTCTAAAATGATGTTTTCCCCTAAATGTTAATTGTTTCTGGTTTACATTAAATTTAGATAAAATCAGACTCTACTTCTCCTTGTATTCTAGATTCCTTGTAGGTAAGGTCAACAGCTAGATTTGCTGCACTGATGGGGTGCCAAAATTTCAGTGATCAGCAGCACAGCTCGAGGAGATTGGCTTTTCACATGTCCCTGCTGCAATCAGCTGAAGAGAGGGACTGAAGCAGCACCAGAATTGCAGGAGTTACAGCAGCATTACAGTTGTATGGTCACCTTGCTCTCAAACTCTTCTGCATCCTTCAGCTCTTGGGGATACCCATCAATCAGGAATCCTTTTGTGTCCCCTAGCTTGGAAATCATGGCTTCCTTCAGTAGCTCCAGAACAATACCCTGTATAGGAAAGAGAGGGAATTATTTGGTTAATTAAAAGGAAAGATTGATACCTTTTGTTTGTTGCACTGACTTTAGTCCCACACCCTTGAAAACAGCTCTGTGAATGCAGGTGTTTTTCTTGTCCTGCAGGTAGCAGAGCACCCTGCTTCTTATTCTCTCAGGACTGGCTGTGCCACACAAATCTGATGCTGCAATCCACCCAAGATTTCCCAAAATGCCCTCCAGATAGGTCAGAATATTTCATAGTTTCAAAATGAATGTTAATACCTTTGAAACTCTAGAGTCCTGCTGCAGCATTTTCCAATCTGATTGCATTTTGCTATGTCACTGGTGTAATTATATTACATGGAAAGTGACCCCATCTGACCAAACACACTGAAGAGCAAAGCAATCAAAATCAAGCCTGAGCACAGCTTTTAGTTTCCCCTGAGCAACATTTCCCAGTATCTTTCATTAACAAACACATCCTCTGACCTAGCTGCAGTTGCTGAAGACCCTCCAAGAGCTGGGACTGTGGACCTGCCATGTAAAAGCCAGGTCCAGCTGAGAACAACACCCTCTGCCTTCACAATCTCCATTAAGCTGCAGTCCAACTACTCTGGGATGTCAGCCAGCTCTGCAGGGAACTGCTGCAGGTACTGTAATTTAAAATAGCTGCCAAGAGGACCAGCTCTGAATCTGAAATGTAACACTATAAAAAGGACATAAAGTTTCTGTTTCCTGTACTTGCACTTACATTTTGCAATGCATCTGTCTCACTGTATTTCATGTCTGATTTATTGCCTATGTGAAACATAAAGAAATACTGGCACTGAAAAGGGAAACAAGTGCCACAGATTTGGCAAAGAGGAAATGTCTCCCTGAGGTTACAGATTAATTTTACTGAAATGGGAACCATCAGCTCCAGTATCTATTTCAGTGGTTTAGACAATATACCTACCACTGCCTTTGTTTAACCATTAGAACCCCAAATAAAACCATCACTCACTCCAGGCACAGGTTCACCACATTCCACAATGTCTTTGATCAATTTACTTCTCTCTGATAATGACAATAATTCATTTTGGAGAAGGTCACTAGTGGACAGGTGAGTAAATCCGTATTTCTTGGCTAACTGTTCACATTGGCTACCTTTGCCAGAGCCAGGCCCACCTATGTGAGGGAAAAAATAAGTAGAATTAGAAAAGAGCAAAGATCTTCCAATTCTCAAACTGTACCCACTAAGGAAATGGGAGGAAATTGATGACACTGACTGTTTTGCAATTTTTAAATTTTTTTTTTGGTAGTGAAATTGTCTACAGTAGAACAAGTCATATACATATATATCCCTTCTGATACAACTACAGTGCTGAGTCAAATGTCTTGAAGTTGAAGGAGTCACAATAGTGTGAAATCTCCAACAGAGGAGAACTTGTTCCTAAAACACCATTAGCATGTTAAGGAAAAACATGAAACAGCCTGTGGAAAAGGGTCTTTCACTCTGCACTCGTTCAGTTTGACAGCTGCAACAAATCGTAGCAAGTAATGCTCACTGCAGCCCCGTGAGGGGAATAACAACGTGCGCCCACCTGCACCTGCCCACAGCAGCTGTGGGAGACAGCGCCAGGAGGGGAAGGGCACTGACCGGGAACGCTGGGGGTGTCCTCCTGGCAGGAATGGCTCCTCCAGCCTCCTGCTTCCCTCTGCCAGCCAGCAGCCCCCAG
>NW_005054347.1:1020229-1067537 GCF_000277835.1 Geospiza fortis
TCCTGCTGGGAGTTTGTGGAGAAAACTCTCTGCGTGTAGCAGCAATTCTGCAGCCTTTGATGGATCTGTTCAAAACATCTACTGCAGTAGGAGGTAATTACAGCCTTGGAGGGAGACAATGCTCAAACTCTTTTCAGTAGGGTTTTTTCAGCAGGTGACCTGTGTTATTTATCAACTGCTGGGACTTGCAGGTAGGGCTACACAGTTACATGTATTTAGGATGCTAGAAAATATGTGGCTTTCCTGTTTCTTTATCCTTCCACAAACAAATATAGGAATAACATGCTCACAATAGAACAAATTTAGCACTGTCTCTTGCCTCGCTTGAACTTTCTTCTAACTTTTGCTTTCAATGTAAGAAATAATTGCTCTGAGCATATAATTTTCAGAGAAATTACAGTACTGTAGCTGAGACTAAAAATTGGGTCACAAAAGGACTAGCATCAAAGGAAGGGGTTTGCGTTCTGTGATGTGCAGTCTTTTACTTCAGCTTCACAAGGAGAATAACCAGCCTGTGGTGTGAGAATCACACCTGTGCTATAATTTTCTACAACTATCTTTGTTGCAGGCTTATCTTCTAGCCAATGTGGGTTGCACCCTGTTTTTCTGTTGCCATAATATGAAGAACATCCTTGTTTTCTAAAAACACTAGTTGAAAGAAAACAAGGAAAAAATAGGAGTTGCTATAAAGGAACAGATGTAACAAAATTACAGGCAAATTACTAGTAATGAATCCCTTAAATATTAGAGTGGCAATTAAAAGTACTTCTGGCCTGTTTTGGTTTTTTTTTGGATCAGTAAGTTTGTTTACACATTTTGTCTCCTGGCCTTGAATATGCTAACAGTGCAGTAATTTAATCCCATTTATTTGGTGTATATATGCAGCATTAAAAAACCCCAGCTATAAAGATTATTGTATTCTTTTTCTTATATAACTGTTTCTCTTCTGAATGCAGAGCCCAATGAGAAGTTTCATAATTTCTACTCATACACAAAATTACTAAATCTCTTATTAGAAATAACAATACAAGGACATTTTTTGGTTTTTAGCAGGTAAATATTCAGAAAATTTGATGTGCTTCTAATACCTTTGTGTGTTAGTATTTTAAAAGAGAACACTGTCAGAATGGCACAATATGCAGGGCATACACCATACTGAGTGTTGCTCCAAAACATTGATTAAAATGGCCATTTTTTATAGAAGAGCTCAAACAAAGCAGAGATTAACATGCTGAGCTCTTTAAAGAGTAAAAACATATTTGATTAAGTTATGTGCTAAAATTGGTAGTTTTTATGGCCACTGGTATTAATTTAGATTCATCTCATGAGTAGCAGAGCATCCCACTGCTTGACAAATGCATGCAACCCACTTTATCAAGTCTTGTGCTTTCTTATCCATGAAAGAGACCACAGTTCTTGCTTGGCATGATCTGAGAAGAGACTGAATTCCCCAGGAAGTTCAGCATTGAGGGCTGAGCACAACTTGGCCTTTACACCAGTATTAATTTACATCTCTGAAATGAAAGTATTACCTTGTCTTCCTCTGAAGTTCCTTAATGTGACTGGAATAGAGCTATTCAGGTGAGAAAAGATGTGAAAGTGCATTTTCTTACTAATTAGGTGTTGCCTTCTTGCTCAGATTACATACTTAAAACACTGCTACATAAGCAGCTTTAACAGCAAATTAATCCTGCAGCCATGAAGCTCACAGTGAATTTGTAGTGTTACAAAAGTTGTACCAGTTCTTTTAGTGGATATTCTTCTTAAATCTATTCATTTTTCTAAAGAAAAAAAATAATGTGAAGAAAGTTTATCTGGGATAACAGCTGCATGACATGGCTAGCAAAAGAAACATGACAAAGGCTAGCAAAAAGATTTTTTCAGTTAAGACTTCACTGCAACTTGTTACAGTGTTTTTCATATGGAAAACATTTGAGGCATTGGAAAAGGCAATCGAGTTTTCCCAATGGCTCAATTGTTAGTAGAAAAATATATCCCCACTTTTGTTGTGAAGGCGTAAGATTCTTTGTGAACACTGTTATTTTTTCTCTATGCTGTCATCTTGTGATCTGCCTACGTATACTTGGGGGGAAAAAAGTGTAGGTTCATGATAACTTGTTATTCAGATTAATCATGTTGTCTTCTGATTTCTATATATGTTATGCAGAGAAGAAGCTAAAGCCTAGAAAACAGCCAGAGGAATTAGGAGTGTGATGTGACCCGTAGGACGATATAGAACTACCAGCAGTTCTTCAATATTAGCATGCTTTTGTATTTTCCTAGTACTGCTCAGCGCAGTGGACCTTGCTTTAAAGCTCATTTGGTAACTTAATAAAAATCCAAAGATTGCAGGTAAAGAAATTAAGAACATTGTATTAATCAGTGAGGTTATTCTTGGAAACAGAACTCTTTGAGTGTCCCTTTGTGCTTTTTGATACAAATGGTAAGCAAGAATATGGAACCAGAGTACTAACACAGAAATTAAATGCAGTTCTCTATATTGCTTTTCTGCAGACAAGGCCAGATTAAAAGGTCTATGCAATCCCTTAGAGCAATATTCCCTTCCATTATGTTGATTCATTGGCCTGTGAGAGGGGATCTTCTGGTAAATAACTTTCTGGCAGCACTGCTGACTTAGGTGGTTACTTTTTAAATTATTGACTGCAGAAATGCTTCACAGAGAGTCCTTCAAGGAGAGAAAAAGAGTGTCTCTGTGAGTGTGGTATCAACCAATTGCCCAAGCAGCACTTCTGGGTGTTCAGCGGCAGTCAGCCCTGGATCAAAGGTCTCAGCTCTCCTCCCTCCTGCCCAAATGTCCCCCAGAGTGGGAAGGCCAAGGAGCCTGGGCATGTGACTGAAATGAACAGCTCTGACCTAGAGCACAGCATCACCAGCAGAGAATTAACGATGACAGAGGGAGCTGGGACTGCTGCTGCGAGTGAGCGGGGCCAGGAACACACAATATGAGCAATGCATGGACCAGCTTTGCAGCCAGAAACACTGCTAGAGCAAAAGTGTCATGCAGGCAGACTGAGATGCCTCTATTTTAAATCTTACAAGTTTATTATATACCATAATATCATGAGCATTTATATAAAAAGTCAGAAGTAGGATTTACAAGACAGTCCCACTATTTATTTTAAAATGTTTCAATTTCAAGACCTTGTTATCATAATGAGCATCATCCCTGTATCAGGGAGAAGTGCCTACAGGGGAAATCTAGCTGCACAAGGGAGCCTCAGAAGTCTGAATTGAAACCAAAATAACCCCAGTCAGTCTATCCCTAAATTCAAGCAAAAATTTTGGACGACTTGATCAGTTTGGCAGTTTTACCAATGCTACTTGGATTTTATAGACAAGTAAAAATAAGCCTTAACTTCAGAATATGGTACTTGAAGACTTCTCAGTAGCACTTCATCTGCTGTTCACAAATTATTTTAGTCCAAGTGAAACCATACAGGAACTGTACTATTACTTAACAACAACAACAAAAAAGCCCTCAACACTTTCTTTGTATTTCTTTTTTCTGAGAAATTATTTTCATTAGAAAACAATGTGTTGTACGTGTTGCCAGAGTGATGCAATATCCTGGGACATCAGTGAGTTTTCATCGTTAATGAAAATGTGAAGTTTATTTCACGGGAAGTCAGGGAAGTCAGCCTTGCACAGCATCCACAGTTAGCTTGGACTGACTGGGGGTTTAATTATCAGTATTGCTCATTCTGTGCTTTTCTGATTGCAGAAGGAGCTGCAATACAGGTGTTGTAGCATAATTTACATTGGAAGGCACCCCATCTGGTTAAACCTTATAGTCAAAGCAGGCCCAAATTAATGATAAATTGAATTAGGTTATGTCATTTAAGGTCTGACATACCTGAACAAATAAAGAGTTTGAGTTTTGTGGTATATTTACTTGCTGAATTTTGGTGTGTGTGCAAGCTCCTGTCTACAGCTGATAATGTCTACTTCTAGGTGTGAGTGGTGAGAATATCTTCAGTGTCAGCTAAAAAGCTGGTCTTTCTTGCAGTGAGTTTAAGCAATTACCAGCTTTAGATCATCAGCAAGAATATAACAAAGATTCAGTAGAGGAGACCGGTTACATTAGCTAAGCTTTAAACACCTCATTTACAAGTCAGCAGGGAGTTTGTTTCTGATCCAAAGCGCAGAAAGAGTCCTGAAAGCTCCGGTTTTACTTTCAGCCTCAGCCGAAGCCAACTGTTTTGTGAAGCTCCTGCAGAGGCCAGGGAGGGGGAGTGCTCCCAGAAACCGTGCTATGTATGACACTTCTGCGGATGCAATATGGATTATTGCCGTAGTTAAGAATTAGAAGATCGTTCATCATTCATTGTGGTTAAAATTGATGACATAGGGGTTTTTTGTTTGGTTTTTTTGTTGTTCGTCTTTTAATGACTGGCAATAATTACTTAAGTTTTGAGTATTTATTAGAGCATCATCCAATTTTATCTTTGTACTGCTTTATATTTTTTTCTCTTGAATTTTACTTTGCTGGCCAAATTTATCTTTGTTTTCCCTCTTTTATTATCCTGCTGTTTTCTCTTATGTTTTTTACTTGCTGGTACTCTCTCTCTGCTTTACAATATGGATAGAACATTGACATTGTTGCTTAATTAATCCAACTTGACTGTTATTCCAATTAATTCCTACATTAGCTCTACTTTTGCTAATTAGATGATTTCTTTTTCTTTCCCTTTTTGGAAAATTTTCAAGGGTAATTAGTGGGAGAGGGAACTGCCTGTTTCTTTCCCTTTGTCATAAACAGTATCTCTGTTTGTCAGGTATGGCAGATGGTGCATTCATTTTGATTTGTTTGTAAACTTCTTCAAATGTACACGTTTAAAATTCTAGCTTCAAAATACCTTTATAAGTATCTTATTATTTCCTCATGAAATAATACACACCTATGTAGTGAGTCAACATCCTTAATGACACCTGAGCCCATTCCAGTATCCTACAGCACCTTGCTCTGACCCAGCTTCTCTGCTCCCTCTCTAGTCAGGGCATCATGGGCTGAACATCTCTAGCACTGCTCACTGCAACAGAGCACTTTAACCACTGACATTTGGGGCATTTTTAACTTTTCCCCATCCCCAACAGTTTTGATCTGCTCCTGTGAGACTTCTTCACATTTTTCTTTCACTGTTGTACCATTCACAATGATCAGATTTCAGCTCTTGACTGACGTTTCCTGCCTGCACAAACATGTGCCTGTGGGTAGTGTGTACAAAGCTAAAGCTGGAGTGGCTGTGGATCAACAGGTGATCCCCGCAGATTTACCTGCTTGAAAAGGACCCAAGGCAAAAGAGCTTGTGGCCACTCCAGCTTAGTTGTTGCAAGAATTCTGTCTCTGGGAATGCCATTTACTTTCACTACCTAAGTGGAATAAGTCAAGATTTTGCAGACAAATGAGCAACCATAGGGCTCTCATTTTGTTCAAAAAACCCCAACAAACCCACAGAAAACCTCTCACTCTTCTCATAAGACTTTAAGAAGTCCAAGGAGTCCAAGGATGGGGGTGGAGATGGATGTTTTTTGGGAAAAAGCATAAATCATTCTAGTTAATTTTTTGAAAATTAACCCACATTTGGACTCAGTAAAACTTTTCATAATAACCCTTTTGACAAAGAAAACTGAGTTTTGATTAAGGCACAATTTATCTCTGCTCCCAGAAAGTATTTACTAGAAAATCAGAGCAGGAATAACTAGGAAAAAGATGTGGTTTCAATTTTAAGCTGCAAGATGGCTACTGGATGGCTACTTATAAAAAATTATAAATGAAAATTTAAAGTCACTCCCTGTAAAATAAAAATATTCCCAGAGGCAAATGAAAAATATGCTTTGCCATGGACAATTTCAGAGCAAAATTCATGGAGTGCGTTCTCATTTTTTTTCTTAAAAATCTGTTTGTAGAAACCAAATGATTTTTTTTCAGTAAGATACACGACACAGAATTAAAATTTTTCACTGTAGTGACTAGCAGGAAGGTGTACTTCAGTAAGCATAGATTACAGCTTGCTTAAAGGACTGAAAATTAGGTTTTATGCACCCTTCACTTAAGAAAAAGTCTCCAGTGAACTCTTCAGTAACCTCATTTTACTTTTTCAAACACGTAAAATTGAGTTGCAATAAATTGAGTCAACTTGCATTTGGTATAAGAGAGCGTGAGATAAAATTGCAACATGAAAACACTCTTTTAATAGAATCTTTTAGGTTGCAAGGAAGTTCTTGCAATCATTTATTCAAACAACTGTGTTACACTGTGATCAGCTACAGCAGGTTGATCTGAACTCTGTCAGGTTGGGGTTTGAATATCTGTAAGCATGGAGGCTCTACAGTTTCTGGGCAACTTGTTCCAGTGTTTGACTACCCTCATAGTAAAAAAGTGGTTTCTGTGTCCAGGTGAAATTTAATGCATTTTAAGTTGTCCCATTTTCTCTTGTCCTGTCACTGGGCACTACTGAGAAGATTCAGGCTCCTTCATCTTCATTCCTTCCCATCAGGTAATTATTTACACTTAATGGTAAAATCCTCTGGAGCCTTCTCTTCTCCAGGCTGGATAGTCCCAGTTCTCTCAGCTGCTCCTCGCTTCTCCTCAAATGACAGATGCTCCTATTCCTCAAACATCTTTGTGGTCCCGCACCACACTCACTCCAGTAAATCATTATCTTTCTTGTGCTGGGAGCCCAGACTGGACACAGTGCTCCAGATGCATCCACAGCAGTGCTGAATAGGGAGGAAGGATCATCTCCCTCAGCCTGCAGGTATTGGAATGTTTTTTGATGCTTCTTGAGTTCTGGTTCTGAATGAAACTTCCATTCACTTATTATTAATTTTGGAAGTTTTGTAATTTTTTTCCCCCAGGAAAAACAATGCACAAATTGATATAGTTTTATGTAAAACCCCCCATGTTCTGGTATCTGTCCTTAGGTCCTTGGAAATGTGTGTTCCTGCTCTGGATTGTAAAGGAGTTCTAAAAACTGCTCAATACAAAAGCAATTATTCTTTCCAAGTAATTAGTACCAAGCTTTAAAATCAATCTTCTGGTTATAATTTGTTTTAAAAGACTGCTCCAAGTTTATGCTAATTATATTACTCACATTCATGTGATAAAAGGCATTAACATGGTGCTTTTACTCTGTGAATTTCCAAAAGGAATATAAAAGTAAACCCTGAACCTGCAGAGCTTCAGTGCTAAGCATCATACCTGGTGAGCAGCCTGTTGGCTTTTAACATGATGCTGAACACATGCAGAATTGAAACCTGTATTTAACAGAAGTTGTCTCATAAATAAGGAAGGGAAGAGACCTGATATTTTTCAACCAAATCTTAAACTTCTGAGTTACAATCCAATTTAGTAAAATTTTAATTAGTGCTGGTGAGGCAGCTTTGGTGTGGGAAGTCACACAATTCAATTGTAACTGCAAAAGACTAAGGTTATTTTGAACATGTTCACAATCAAAAGAGCTGCCTGCTCTGAGCTTCACACAACTGTTGATAGTATGGTTAGACCCAAGTTAATTACATATTATTAAATCCTAACTGCCTTTCAAAAGACTAAACCAACATTGGAGAATAAATATTCTCAGCCAATCTATTTTGCTAAATAAATAAATAAATAACATAATCAAAGCTAAATAACATGGGAATATTCAAGAGCAGCAGTTAAATTAGGAATCCTACTTACCGAAAACAAAAATGATGTTTGATTTCCTTAGATCTTCTGAAAAGTCTAAAATGAAAATAAAAATTCTTTAGTGGCAAGAGCTACTAATATTAATGCCAGCTACTTACCACACCAAATTGTCTAACACTCATGCAAGGGGATCTGATTTTACTAGATTTACTTTTTGCTATAAAAATAGATATGCTTTCTCCATTCCAAAAGGAGCTATTATCCACAAGCCTATTAATCTCTCAGTTTCATAGTTGTCATTGCAGATATGATAAAGACATTTTACCTGAAAATAGACCTTGCAATACACATCAGTTCTTTAAAAAAAGAAAGGAAAGAAGAGAGAGCAGATTCATCTTGATGTAATAATGTGATGCAATGCCTCCTCAGCCACTGCACTTTCTACTCAGCATATTATTATATTATAATTGCTAAAGAATCTTGTCCACCTCCCATTTACATTTTATACACTCTGAAATGAAGTTCTAAATTCCTCTGAGCCCCAAATTCAGCCAAATAATAACCATCTTAGCTGAAATCCAGGCAATACACTCACCAAAACTACGGTGTGTATTACAGCTTTGTCTTTAACTGAAAGTGTATCTTTTGAAAAAGCAATTCCTTCTGGTCTGAGTCCCAGCCATTGCACTGATTATACAGTACAGAAGGTGATCTTGCACCATGTGAGCCTGCTGAAATTTTATTGTCTTTGAGTTAATCACTTACAAGACACATGTAATTTTGTTAATCACATTCAAGACACCTCATACAATTTTTTGGGGTTTATTTTGTGGTGTGTAGATCTCTTATTACAAAAAATCATTAGCCATGAAAAGTCTTGCTTTATCCTTTCATTCCTCTTGGACTCTCCTTTCCAAGGAGACTTTCATAACTGCCAATTTCTGAAAACACCCATGAGATTTGATGCTGATTAACAGTAGTATTTTCTAATAATTTTTGATCCAGCCAAAAGAGTATAGAAACGTGTTTTACAAACATAAAATTTCATTTGAAAGAATTCACATGATAAAAATCCCTTTAGGCATAAAGTTCACAATATAAATCACCTGAATTAACTTTACTTTCTAATTAACTATTTAAATAATGGGAAATCAAAGGTTTCAAAATTAAATGGCAATTGACACTGAAAAAGAAACTCACCTCCTGTGCTCTCATAACCAGAAAAACTTGACTGATCCTCCTCCTGTTAATTAAGCAATTAACAAATTGAAATGGATATTCTGCATAGTTTGCATTTCTTCTTATATCTGCTTATCTGTATATCTTAATATGTATCTCTCTGAGCTCTCAGTTTTAGTCTATGTTAGATATGGTTTACAGTGTCACAGAAATGCTGTTAGTGCTGCTGCAGTTGCTGGAACACGAGCACAGAGAACCCAAGATATCTTGAGATGATTCCCTATCCCATATAACGAGTGGAGTTCCTTAGGGTTGGGAATGGGGACTGGTGTTGTTTAACATCTTTGTTGGTGACAGGGACAGTGGCACCAAGTGCACCCTCAGCAAGTTTGCCAATGACACCAAGATGTGCTTGAGGGAAGGAATGGCAGCCAGAGGGACCTGGACATGCTTGAGAGGTGGGGCCATGTGATCCTAATGGAGTTCAGGGCCAAGTACAAGGTACTGCTCCTGCATTAGGGCAATGCCAAGCACAGTTAAAGGCTGGGTGGACAATGGATCCAGGGCAGTCCTGGGAAAAAGGACTTGAAATCATTGGTGGATGAGAAGCTCCACGTGATCCATCAATGTGCCTTTGCAGCCCAGAAAGCCAACTGTGTCCAGGGCTGCACCAAAGGCAGCGTGGGCAGCAGACTGAGGGAGCAGATTCCACCTCTGTGCCCTGCCCTCGTGAGACCCCACCTGGGCACTGCTCCTGGCCCTGGGGCCCCAGCACAAGGACAGGGACCTGCTGCAGCGAGTCCAGAGCAGCCCACAAAGATGCTCAGAGGGCTGGAACACCTCTCCTAGGAAGACAGGCTGAGAGAGTTGGGCTTGTTCAGCCTGGAGAGGTCTCTGCAGAGACCTTACAGCAGCCTCCCAGGACCTGAAAGGGGCCTGCAAGAGAGCTGGAGAGCGACTATTTCCAAGGAGATAGAGTGACAAGGGGGAATGGCTTTAAACTGAAAGACAGTAGGTTCAGATGAGATCTTGGGAAGAAATTCTTCACTGTGAGGACAGAGAGGAACTGGAACATGTTTCCCAGAGATGTTATAGATGACCATCCCTGGAAGTGTTCAGGGCCAGGCTGGATGGGGCTTTGAGCAACCTGGTCTAGTGCAACATATTCCTGCCTGCTGGGGGTTTGGAGCAAGATGATCTTTAGGGTCCCTTCCAACCCAGGCCATTCTCTTCTGTAATACTGGTTTTGTGAGGAATGGCTCTTCAGTGTCCAAATGCACAATTCCCACATGATATATAAGCAACTAATGTGCATCCTGAATTTCTTCTGAAGTCACTATGGTATGATCAGCTGTTAATAGTGAGAAAGCAATATTGGAGAAGCTTCTAAAAGTGAGCTATAACATAGAGATGGCATTGGTCCTTAATCTCAAATATGTTTACCTTCTGAATGTAACACAAGCTACAAGTTGTTATAAAGGCTGTTGAACTACAAGGAGGGACTACACCAGGGAAATGGGGGATGAAGCCTGTTTTGTCTCCTGAGATTTAGCCACTTAAAATATTTTTTTTACTGTATATTACAATCAATGAGAAATTACAAATACTGGTCAGCAAGACTGTCAGAATGGGAATTCTTCATTGTTCTGATAAGTGAGAATTATAGATATGCTGGACATAGTCTAGATAATGACGTGTCAATATACCCACACCAACAATGCTTTAGCCTGGTCTGTAAAATATCAATAATAGCATTGACAGTAACACATCCTCATGTGACATTATTACATCATCAGTGCATCATCAGCATGAAACATGTTATGTGAGTCATCTCAGTAGCATATGGCTATTGAGCCATAGCTTCTGGCAGCACAGCTCTCAGAAATAGCCACCTTTAAATGTGTAGAGCTGGAGAAGTAGATGGAGTGACATGAACTGCAAGGTGACTGGAATGGGTAAACTGCTGCCCACTGTAATTTGCAGGGCTCATGCACTACCCTTGCAGGTTTCTCCTTGTACTCCCATCATCACTGAAAATGAAGTACTCTTCATTAGGCTGAAGTACCATTACATTGGTTACACAAATTATTTTCATTTTTGATTCACAGTAATTCTCAGCCTATTACACTGCAGCAGAAGAACTGCCATCTTAAAAAAAGAAAGGTGTCATTTTCAAATGAGAAATTATTCTCTTTCCTACATTTCAAGTGACTACATTAACCCTATGTCCATTATTTTTGCATGTAATAATACAAGCAAATAATTGACCCTGCAAAGCATATATTGCATACAAAAGGCTTCATTTTAGATTCTGCTTCTTATAATGCCTTTGAAAGTTTACAGATCAAAATCCTTTTAGGCACTAAGTTTAAAGTAAAATTCCTTTAAAAATCAGGATCAGAATTCCAAGCTTACAATCAAATTAAAGAATTGAAAGCAGCATTACTTCTTTCAAGTTTTGCTGTTGTTCTCCCCTATGATTCCAGAAACTGAATCCAACCAGTTTTTGTGCTAGATGTGCTGTTTGGTTTGAGGTCCCTTGCAAAGAGTGACAGTCTGGCAGCCTGTTTAATGCAGTCCCATTGTGTTTGCATTTGACAGTATTTGACAGAAAGACTCTAAGATTGAGTCTTTCTAGCAAGTAGGTCTCTAAACTGTGAATGGCTTGGCCTGTATCAGGCTGATCACACTGCTCTGCCTCCTTACCAGAGTGCTTTGGAAAATAACTGTGGGATTTAGCAAGTGATCACGTAAGGCAAAGTCCCTCCAGTTAGATAGCAAATGGTATTTGACACCAGACTGCCATCAGCAATACAGTGATTTAGCAGCAGTCTCTGTATTCTCAGTATAGCTGTTGCCATGTACTTGAAAGCAAAGTGAGGAAGATTACATCTCATAATGAGCTCTGAAGAAAGATAGGTAGTCTGTAATTTCATATGCTTTACAGCCAAGTTATATCTCCAAATATTATCTGGAAGCATATCCATTAGTGGAGCACAGCTGTCTGTGTAACTACTTAAACAATATCAACAGTACATTAAAATTATTGCTAATTGGAGAAGTTTGCTGCCTGTAAAGAATCACTTATCTGACACTTGTCTTTAGAGTTGGGAAACACAGGCTTTTGACTGCCATTTTACTTGCCACTTGTATTGCAATTAGTAAATATCTGACTGGTAGTAGATACTTCATTGGTTAATGACTTTTCAATTACTATCATTGCTAGGTTGTAAGTCCACAGAATCATAGAATGATTTGGGTTGGAAGATCATCTAGTTCCAACCCACCTAATTTCTGTAGTAACAAACTATGACAGTAAGTCTCAGCAAATAATAATGGAATGATACAGAATTCTTCAGAAGTTTCAATTTTGCTGCCAATGAATCAGTATTCTTAAGGCATATCAATAAAATAGATTTCATTTTTTAATCTACTGAAGGGACATTTTCTTCATGAGGACTTAGTGACAGCTGTTGTGAATGTCAGTTACCTGATGAAATGAGAAAGCTTTCCTGTTACCCATTAATAACCTCTGCTCCAGTCCTTCCATGTTTTAATTGGGGTTTTGTTTTTTCTGTTTTACATGGACAAGGGTTCTCCCTTATCACCTCATTGTTGTTTGAATGCTTCTAGAAAAGAGTGGTGAGAAGTGCCTGATACATTTCATTCAGATTTCTAACAGATATAACCAGAGTTTCTCCTCCAAATTTACCAAAGATGATAAATAATTGCAGACAGAGGAGAAAAGAGGCAGTAGAATGAGACTGAATTTAAAATACAGCGTGACTGCTGCTTAAAATTATGCTAAATTTTCAAGCTTGAATTTGAGAATGTAAATATTCTAAGGAATGTTTCAGACACAAATTATTTAAACAAATAAAAATTACATGTTTCTTTGTTCGTTTTATGCAAGGGCAGTGCTCCCTGGGTATGGATTTTATGAGCCATACCATTAAATTTGATTTATACTTCAAATCAATTTTTCAGCCTGAGCTGCTTTCTGTGAGCTGAGTGTTAAAGTATGCCTCTGCAAAGCAGAGGTGGCTGTGCTCTGACCTCCCCTGCTCCAGAACTAATAAATAAGGTAAGACACAGTAGGAATACCCTCACACTTCAAGGCTTTTTTTCTCCATTGAAAGTAAAATTTGCTTATATACTTCATACTGCTCAGCAGAGTGGAGTTATTTGTGTTTAAAAGGACTAAAGAAATTAAGATGAGCGTACAGAGTTAATGTTTTTTGAGGTGATTTTTATTTGTTCACAGTGCATACAACTGCAAAAACATCAGTGTTCATAATAGCATCTACAGAATTCTGACAGATGAGATCACTGTGATTCCCGTTTAATTCCGGGTTCCTAGCAATGACAAAACTCTGTGCCATGCTCTCTTGTGAGCACAGGCTGAGGGAGCTGGGCATGGTCAGCCTTGGGAAGGCTGAGAAGAGATCTAATCAATATCAGTCAGTATCTGAAGGGAGGTGCCAGAGGATGGACCAGGCTCTGCTCAGTGCTGCTGGGCAGTGGGACAAGAGGCAACAGGCACAAACTGATGCACAGAAGTTCCACCTAAACAAGAGGAAGAACCTGACTATGCAGGTGACCAAGCACTGGCACAGATTTCCCAGTGAGGTTCTGGAGTCTCCCTCACTGGAGATATTCAAGGGTCATCCTGGGCCATGGGCTGTGGGATGATCCTCCTTGAGCAGGGAGATTGGACCAGATGATTCACTGCAGTCCCTCTTCCCACCTTCCCCATTCTGTGATTCTGTGATTTTTCTTTTAAAACAAAACTTATTATCAGTTCTAAAAATAATAAAAATAACAAATTATACTTATTAGTTAGAGATTAATGCATTTCTAACAGTCAAAATCCAATATCAAATTATCTAGGTTTTAAATTTGATTCGGGTTTTTCAGATTTTGCATTCCTGTTCTTCAAGAACATCAAGAAGAATATCTGTAGGTAGTTTAGAGAGGAAAACACCAGAATTTGTGTGCTATAGTTTGGAGGGGGTTGGTTTTTGTTAACTTCTGCACATATTTACAATGACAAAAATGAATACTAAGCATGAAAGTGAAAGCAAAATCTATTTAGTTTTATATTGATTTCCAGACACTGGAAAAAATTTCAAAGAAATTACCTTTTAAGGTCAACAAGGTGTACAGCTAGAACGCCCCTCCACGGAGGGTAGCAGCAGTTTGCATCAACACAGCACTTAAGAGTGTTCTGGTAAACTAAGCACCTCATTTGCAATTTTAATATTAATTTGATTTAAAAGGCTGAACTAGAGGGCTCAGCATTATATGCAACTTGAAGAAGAACTGGAGCTTGATTTTTAAATATATTTGTGTTTTAAAGACATTAGAGACATTCAGTAACTATATTATCTATACGTAGTTTCTATCTATCACTGACTTTAAAATAGTTCTGTGACATATAGTCAGTCAGTTTTCAGTTAGGTCTGTATTTATAGAAAGCTCCCAGTGCCTACAAAATTCTTTCTGGAAGTTATCACTATTTTTCCTTTGGTATTCTTGTTTTCTGTAAATCACCATCACTCCTTAAATTATTCTTCTCTATGTGGAGTATTTGCCTGTCTCAACTCAGTTCTCAAAAAGAAAAAGATCTTGGCACGGAGAAGGACAATAATAGAGTGTTGCAAATAAATCCCCAAACCCAGTGTGCAACCTCAGATCCTATGATTTGCTGCTATTCAGATAAAAATTGACAATTGTGTTCAAATTTTACCTCTCAAAGGCCTTCTCTGCTTAACATTTCACAAGCATATTCAAGGTTTACTATAGCATCTATTTATCTGTTATTAGGCAGCTCTGTAACTTTCAACTTCTGCAGTATTTCTAAAGGACTTCTGTGTTAAGAAGGAATTTAACTATCTGAAGAAACAGTCCACTGATTTGAGATGCACTGCTGTGAAGGAGTTCTAAAACTAGGCCACTTTTCACTCTTTATGACTGGTATTTAAGCCCAAAATGACTAACATTGACTGCACAATCCTGGGATACATAAGGAGTAAAAAAACCAAGTCGGAAACATATGGCTTTCTGAAAATACATAGGGGATTTTTTTTTATTTCCCAGTATACTCAGAGAAACCACTTTTCTGCTTTGATACAATACAAATAAGTGATTTTAAGAGCAATTTTGTATCCCATAGAGTAAAATAGCATCTTTGCAATCACTGCAGTTTTATATGTGTATGTAAAAATATACAGGATGTACTTTGACAGTGGTTAAGAAATATAAAAGAAATAAAAAGGCACTTCCTTCTGCAGTATTTTAAAATATAGGAATTGTTACAACAAATGTTTTCAAGAAAGGGTTTTGGTAGCTGTCTTTAGGTTCTACGTGAACAGAACCAATTCACAGCCCTGAGTGAGGCCTCTAAATCTAGGAAGCAGAATGGGTTTAAAATACACCTTTACATTTCTTTATCAACTTTTGGTAGAAGAGGAAAAGTTCTGCTGTGGATCCTATTTGCATCAACTGTGTGGGATACCTGATATTCCCCAAGAATTATGCAAGTTCTCTGGACTATAAAGGTAGAACTCATAAATTTAGCTGGGAAGTTATATTTTGTTCATGAAGGCGAAAAGCCTCACTTTGCCAGGGGAAGGGCAAGCTGGTGTGAGGAAAGAAGGGGCAGTATCCTACTGCTACTGCCTACAGCAATGATGGTGAGATACTGTAAATTGTGATGCTTTTACTACAGACATTTCCACAAGCCATAGAGAAGGACTTAATAATTTACTGCAGAATTATTCAGTGAAGCATACATGCAGCACTTCTTGAAGAATAATGTTGTCACTGCTGTTTAAATCTCTAGTAACTCACTTGAGCTCACCATCATTTTAACTGAATCCTTATGCCCTGTACTGCCCACCAGAGCTGCAGGCAGCAGCTTTGGGTTCAAAATTAGGAAAGAATTGGAATGCAAAGACTTCAACTAACCTTGGCAGTTTAGCCTCCCCCTAATATAAGTATCACCAGAAAGTAAGTTCAAATAACATCTGTGAAAGAAGAAGCAAAGAACTTCTTCTGGCATTTCACATAAGAAAGTGCAGGTTGACTCTTTGGTTATTTTTTGCTCATTTTGCCATGATTTGCACGGGGGAAAATAAAGCAGGAGTCTTTCCAACATGTGCCTTTATTACAGTGTACAATGGTGATTTGAAAGAGAAAAAAATTCTTTGCATTTCCAAAATTATTTCAAAGCACCAAAATACACATGGTTTGAGCTTATTCAGGAAACATTTTGTAAGGCAAACTGTAGTACTTTGTTTCTGGAACTGTTTTTTTTTTTTAAGCATTTAATAGGATAGTTTCCATGGCAACGTGAACTGAACAGATTGTTCACTGACTTCAGTACATTTCTATTAAACATCTTTTCTCTGTAGTTAGGCCTGCCTCTCCAGCTCTTTCATGTCTTTGGATGCTTATTCATTTTGCCTTTTTGCAGATATCCTTAAACTAGACTGGACTCCACCTTTGACAAAAAACAAATGTTGAGATAACGGAGTTTTACAACCATTATCTAAGTATCCTCTCATTTTCTTTTCTATCCCATATTCCTATTTTAATCAGTTTCTCTGTATAACCAGAATCAGTAATTCAAATTGATACCACTTTCTATCAGCAAAAGAGAAATGGACACTGCAGATATGTTCAGCATTAAAAGGCCAAATGGCTTCTGGTTACTCTTGGTCATTTTACTAAGACCTATAATGTTTAATGCTGCACAGCATATATGAATAAAATGCAGTTACACCAGAAGTTCCTTATGTTCTCAAGTAAAAAGAAAGCAAATGATTAATATATGACAATCTAATCTGACTCCTTGGAGAATTTAATTAATGTTTATCTGATTTTAAAAGGTACCTTTAGAAGTTTGAATGAAAATTTCTCCTGCTAATGAAGGTGTGCAGTTTGCTCTCTGTAGTATTGTAATCCTAACCCCAAAGTATTGTGTCTGAAGGTTTAAATAAACTACTTGGACTGAGTCTTCAGAGTAGGTAAAAGGGAGTCAAAACAAAGTGACAACTGATAGGAAACACAGTAAATGGAGGAAAATGGTCTTTGGTTTAATCCACAGAGCTTTAGTTAAATGAGGCTTTCACTTTGCTCATGCCCATCAGTTTTATTAATATTTGTGTTCTGCCTCTGCATTGAAAAGACTCTCAGGAACTTTTCATTATGTCTCTTGAATATTTAAGTTTCAAGCTATGCTAATCAGTCAGGCTGGAAATATTATTATAGTCTTGGTAGCAGTGGAGTCTGCTTTGCATCAGTTCACTAAAAGCTTTTCTTCTGCTCTCCTAAAGCCTGGATTCCTCAGTGCTTTGGACAGGAAACTACACTAAGCTGCAAAATGAATTGTAACTACATGGCAAAAACTTCTAATTGAGAGCCTGTTTCCTCTTTTCCTCTTGTTAGAATGAGTAAGTGTCTTTCAGAGCTTTTTTCCTCCACTTGATTTTGGTTTTGCTTGTGAATTTTTCAAGTGAGCTGTGACATTTCTAATTATAAAACATTCTGAATTTGCAGCAAAGATTGGGTTATTCAATTTATTTCATTGAGTTGATTGCTTGTCATTACTGAACAGAAATTTTTTTTTTAAATCTACCTTTCCTTGGTCTTTGATACATTTGGGGGGGGGGGGGAAAGGCAATCTTTTCTTTGCACTATTGCATTTATCTAACTGCATTTATCTAATTGAATTAGTAAATGCAGCATGACACTGCAAGGGCATGGAAATCTCTCAGTTATGAACTGGTAACTCCCTGAAAGGCACAAAAATGCATTTCCATGTTTTGTAGATGTGAGGGTGGTGAGGCACTGGGACCAGTTGTCCACAGAAACTGTGGATGTCTCATCTCTGGAAGCATTCAAGGCCAAGCTGAGTCAGTCTCTGAACAACCTGGCCTAGTGGAAGGTGTTCCTGCCCGTGGCAGGGAAGCTGGAACTAAAGGATCTTTAATATCCCTTCCAACCCAAACCATTCTATGAAATTTGTGACCTCCTGTTCCAAATATTACTAGAGGCTAAATATATTTTTCAGGATTTTACTTGAAGTTGACCTGATTTTTACATTTCCCAAATTCTAAAGTTCTGTAATCACTTGTACAGGATTGTATCCATTCTCCAGTTGCCTGACCGTGTGTTTTAACTTTTTCTTTAATTACTTGAAATATTCATCCAGCTAGTTAAGGTTCTCCTGAAAGTCTTGTTTTCATGAGAAAATAATCGGATGTTCTTTTCTTCTGGAACTCTTTGATAGGATTCACTGATGCCAATTCTTCTGTACTCCCTTTTGGCCTGAATGCACTTGAAATAAGCCAAATGGTAGGTTTCTAATTAAAAATCCAATTGTTAAAAATAAAAACTTTCTGGTCTCTAGAAACAAGGGCATTATATTGGTAGTCTCTCTGGCAAAGTTGAGAAATTGAATGGCAAGTATAAATGAACACAGTGAGCATTAAAAACCTTTATCACACTTGAGAGCATTCCAGCAGCAAAGAACAACCCTCATTAAACCAGACACTAGTCACCACAGCAAGTTCTGCAAATTGAGAATACTCTTTCAAGTTGCAGCACTCAAAAATGCCTGGCCCAAAATATATTCCTGAAGTCTTAATATGGGTTAAAATATCTGAAACTAACCACGTCACTTTGCTTTTATGTTATCCAATCAAGTAATGAGTAGTGTAATCATTATTCCAGAAAAAACTGTAGAGATTGCTAAGACATGAACCATGGCTGGTTCTTCCATAAGTCATTCTCAATGAGAGGTACTATCTCCTTCATTTATTTACTCATTTCTGTTTTTCAGAAGAATGTATTTCTGAGTAATTCTAAAAACTTATATTATTCCTTTTATAATACAGGATCTTACAGATATGAGACAAAACCAGAAGAATAGTTATTAATGATTTGGAGAAAAAAATGAGTTTTTAAATTTTTTAAAGGGTATTTCCCTCCTGCTTTTCAGTGCTGTAGGGACTTACTGATGATTACAAGTGTTCTGGTTCTTGAAGTCTTCATGCATAGCCAGTTGAAAACAATCAGCTTACTTTTAATTTAGTTACATAAAGTTAATTGAACCATCATTTATAATATGTACAATTCAAAGCTCAAGCTTTCTCTGAGTTGTTTTAAATTCAATTTCCCCTGCATACTTTTCCAGAAAAGCCAGATCTTTGGACTAGTGCTGCTTTGCACTGTTTCAAGGAGAGGTATCAGGTGTTTCTGGGAGCACTTGCCACTCCTACATGAGCCAAGGACTCCATCAGTGCCTGGAGCCACACCACTCGATCTCCTTGCTCCTGCCTACCATAGGAGACATTATTCTGGAAGAACTAATGTACATCTGAACAACTCAGATGCTTTTTTGGTTTAGTTTACACTGGAGATTTTCCTGGCTCATTCCAAGAATGAGAAAATGCAAAAGTATCTGTGTAAGTCCATTTCAGCTGCACCAAGGCACCCATTGCCAGCTGTGGCTTTGTCTTCTGTGTGACCCCCAACTCCCCTTGTTCAGTGACTACCAAGATGTTCCCCTAAAATTCAGCCATTTTTAGCAGCTCAGCTGTGTAAGGTTGCTTGGAAACCAGCCTTCTTATCCCCCACGTTCTCATGACAGATTTCCTATGCAATAGCATCACTGCATGACACATTTGTATCCAGACACACATTCTTTTTCCACTTGAGATTCTCTGAGTAAAGGTTGTTGATGCTTCACACAATTCGTAAACAGCATGTGGTAAATCACTGGAGGATTAAATCACTGCCACAGTCAAAATGAGCTCAAGTTTTGAATGTGAGCAGTTCCTCACTCCTGAATTTAGTTATTGATCTTTCCATCCTGAGAGTGATTTCTCATTTTGTTTTTCAGACCAGGCAGCTAGGTGGTATTATGACTTCATGGTAATCTCCACTCCCTTTTTTGCTCCTGTATATAATACTTGCTTTCATAATTTCAAATTGATTGCAATTGTTTTCTCCTTTATATTTTCTTTATATTTGTACAAGGTATTTAATATAAACTGTGTGTATATTTATTTATTTATTAGTAATAGAAATATTTTTTTAATGTTGCAAAAAAAAGTATCAACATACCAGCTTGCAGTTAAAGTCAGTTGGTGCCAGCCACTTCATATTTATATAGCTGTCCCTGACTGATGGGCTTTTAGCACTGTTTTAGCTTCATTTCTCCTTCTGTGTTAACAGTATTGCACTCTTGCCAGAGTGTCAATGTGTTAGTTTAGCAAAATAATGAGAAAAGCTAACTTCCACATCTGGCAGAAAGAATATTTGCCATTGACAAAAACAGTAAGGTCCCATCATAGTCTTGTTCAATCTCATGTGAGTATCATATGCATTCAAAACTGCAGTGCTTTTATGGATGGTGTAATGTATCATCAGTGAACTATATAGCTTGAAATTATTATGATATCAGTATAATTTTCACATTTCCGTTAATTTTATTTTATTTTGTAACTATAAAACTTGTGAATATTATGTAAACATTATGAACCAAGAGTATGATTTCTTTAGTGTATGTACTCTTCCAAAAGACCCTCTTTTAAATGTCATTAAAATGCAAAATTTAACATCAAAATAGCCAAACATAATATAAATATAGATTCTGCTTTATAGGCCTAAACCCCTAAATAATAAAGTGTAGTACAAAGCTAATGGGAAATTTAGAAGTTTCCTGGACAAAGAACATTTTAAGAAGGGTTTATAAAAGAATGGGATTTAAAAAGGGATGTGAAGACAGAGGCAAGCTGCCTTCTTGAAAAACAGCCAAGCTGAAATAACGGAGCCAAAAAGAACAGTAAAAGGATCTAAAAATTAAAATAAATGAATGGAGCTAGAACATATAATATTTTGCAGGTGAGGATAAAGTGTTGCATTGAATACTGTGAAAGAAAACCAATGAATGATCCAATCATAATGAAAATTCAGCTTTGTTGGCCCTCATTTTGTCACTAGCTTTGAAATGTCACAAGAAAAGATATATCTTGCAAGTAATGAGAAAAGAGGTGAGAACATTTGCAACTGCATTTTGTTGAATGACAACAGAAACACAAATTAGCATTCTGTGCCAAGCTGCTTACAAATCTAGAGAGATGTTTGTGGTATTCATGAAGAAAATACAAGCAGAGTCATTCAGAAGTGGAAGACAGGAAGCAAAACATACAAAACCACCACCCTTAAGTATGGTGGTGTGATAGACAGATGGCTTTCTTTCTTTTTTTTTTTTTTTAATTCTAAGGCATTCTCTTAATGCTTATCCACAGCACAGTAACAAGCACACAGCCCTTATCCTTAGCACAGCATCCAAGCCTCAGGAACCTCCCATGCTTCAGTTTGTGCCCATTGCCTCTTGTCCAGTGCCCATTGCCTCTTGCCCAGTCACTGGGCACTAGAAAAGGCCTGGATCCATTTTCTCTGCATCCTCCCTTCAGACTTCTGTACATTTTCATGAGGTGCCCCTGAGCCTTCTCTTTTCCAGACTGAACACTCAGGTCTCTCAGCCTTTCCTTGTAAGAGAGATGGCCCAGTCCCTTAATTATTTTAGTGGTCCTTTGCTGGATTCTTTTAAGTATCTCCACATCCTATATTACTAAATCCAGAACTGAACAGTATTCCAGATGTGACCTTACCGGTGTGGATGTGAAAATTTTAGGGGAAAGATAAACATAATTTCCTCCCCACCCAGGATTCTACCTATATACAAAGAAAATTCTTATCAAAATTTAGTTTTTAGATGTGGATTGGACAGGTTCAGTAGAAAGGCTGACTTCAACATACTGTAAGGCTTTGTTTCTTTTTATTCTTAAAAACATTTCTTCATAGGGAGAACATTTGATTTGGCTGTAGTTATATTTCACACTTATAATTTCATACTGCTCTTTGGAAAGGTTTTACTTCTTCTTAAATATACAGCAGATTTACAGTGCATTTTAGCAATTCTATTTGTCACATTTGCCAATGTTTTTAAATTCATGGTGAAAACTCAGCAATGCACAGTAATGGAAGATACAGGCTCTTAATACTACAGTAATATTAATTCTTTTTTCCTAACCAGAAAGCAACACCTGTGTATCATGAATTTACTTATGTTGCACTTAAGAATCCATTTGCCCTATCCTTAAAGTACCATCAACTTGTTTAGACAAATTTTATAGCACAGTATATACATAAACTAGAAAACTGTCTAGAGAGAAGACATATATACAGAAAATTACCTGGTCTTCAAAGTCAAATTCTGTATAAACAGCATCTCCAGAATCCATAATCAGACTGCAATCAAGTTCATTTGGCCCTAAAATAGGAAAGAAAATTAGAATTCAGAAATGGATTGAAAACTTTCACTTAATGTGGTAGAACACTATAATATTTCCAATTGTCTGTACCTGTGCAAAAACTGTGATCCAAGGAACCAATCATTCAGGTTTGCTGGAGTGCCCATGTAAATGGTATTTCATTAGCAAAGCCTTCAATATATCCATAAAAGCTACTGCAGATCTTAATAAGGAAGGGCTGTGCTAAATGGTAAATTGTTTTAGCTTGATTGCATATTTATTGGGCAGGGTGTTCTGCATGCCACCACTTGCAATTTTAAATTTGCACACTCAAGGGAGAATACAAACCAGTTTAAGAAAGAGAAAGGAAATACTGATTTCTGATTAGCAGATAAGGGTCCTTGAGTGGTGTGGATAGGGGACCAAAGCAGCATGATTCCAGCAGCAACTGTCTCCATTTCCATCCTCTTCTACCCCTTCCCAAGGAGTCTGTATGGCTCTGCCCCTTCTCCTTGTCATCTTCCTGTGGCAGGACCAGGAAGAATGCAGTCTCTTGCACTTGGGATGACAAAATCCAATTGCTGAGAAGCCTTGATCTGGCTGAGCTTTACAGTTTAGCTTCAGCTGAACTGCTGAAGGTGCAGGACAACAGAAACTGAGCTTGATATTTCAAGAAACCATGTAGGGGAGGAGTCATTGCTAAACCACAATGGGAGGATAAACCACCAACAATGTTTTTATATAAACATAGGAAGGCTGTAACACGGTCATCATATTCTGGCACTGTCACCCCAATCAGATTATCTCAGTCCTGGGCAATAAAGAAGGAAATGTTCTCCTGAGTCCTCCAGATGGTGCAGCTCTAAACCAAATACTGCACATATTCTAAACACATAAAACTGTCAATAGTGAGACTATAGAAGTCACTTTCACAGCATTAGTAAAATGAGAATAACAAAAATATTGTAATGATACACAGAAACCTAAAAATTATAACCAGCTGGCCACAGATGAGTCCAACCACTCACATCGTGTGGGCAGCAACAGGTAACACCAGGGGAAGTGTCAGCTGTGTTTTGTTTTGTCTCCTCATGTCCTCAGTGAAACAAGATCATGTATGAAGAAAACAACCCCTCCTTCCTGGATTACAGGTGTCTCTGCCTGCTATGATGTTCCTGCAAGCACTGGCACTGAGGGTACATAGTTTTAAGCCTGTTGCTGACCTGGAGTTGTTTTCTCACCATTAGAGTTGTTTGTATGGGTGGCTTGCTGTAACAAGCAGTATCAATAATAGATTTTGCAGTTCAATTTGTGCCAGATGCATTTATATATTATCTGGGTTTGTTTGCTTTCGAAGTTTGCATAGTAATAATCTATGTGGGTGGTGAAGTAAATATCCCTGACAGAGAGAATAGAGGAGAAGAGCTGGATGTCATGATGACCAAAAACTGTAACTGCATGGTACAAATGATGATTCCAGGGTGTCTTAGTTCGCAATCCTTATCACAATAACTGCCAAATTAATTTTCATTTTAACTTTCTGGACTACCTAAGAGAAACCAGGGAAAGACCTGCATCTACCATCTGATGGTGCTTTTGTTTTTGTTCCTCACTCTCCTGCCCCCATCCCCAATGCTCATGTATAGTTTTTCAGATTGCTACAGAGAAATTACAGACAGGAATTATACTCCCGGTACGGCAGTGTCACATGTACACACACAGCATGTTTTCTGGCATGTACACTTTCTGGTCTTTTGAAAATAACTTTCTCTAAAAGATGTATGCAAGGAAATAGATTTCCAGCTGCTGAAAAGATCTTAATTTTTTGATTTATCAGCTGACATCTCACTCTTAATACTGTGTCATTGTTGATAATATAATTTAACGAAGTCTCAGTTGTCACTGGCACTGGCCTACTCTGACACATCAATCACTGCTAAAGGCACTTGTTGGCACTTTATTAAAGGCACTTGATTAACTGTCACTTAACTACCAAGAGCAGTACATATTCTTAGCTAGAAACATTAGTATGAAATATGGTGCTGCAAACTTAAATGTAAAGGTCAGGCTGAAAATGAATACTCATGCATAATGTATCTTAAGTGATAAAAGCCATAATGGTTATACAATTTTAATATGGACAAGCATCTTAAAGCCTTTTTCCCTTGAATTAGAATACTGGTGTCCTTGGAAAAGCATAGCTTCTTCCTAGGGTATATTCAAGAAAAATTGAAAATCAGTCTTTTCTTTCATGCTTTAATGAAAACTAACAAACCCCATAACCATCTATCACTGAACAATGCTCAGACTTCTTTACCCTTCTCAAATTGCCTAAAGACAAACCCATGAGAAATGAATTTAAGCAAATGGCTACTTCCAAGACAAGATAAAGTAATTAAGGGACATATCAGAGTTCTTGCGACATCCCTGATGCAGCATGAGTAGTTTGCTATGCTCCAGCTCAGTTCGTTCTTGGAAGGAGCATATTTTGCTAAGGTTGGACTAAGTCTTCCTCAAACAGGTCTTGCAGGGGAGAACAATGAGCTCACTAACTATGGCTAGTAGGCAGGCAGCAGAGGCACAGCAGGGAGCCCCTTGGCAAGGTACTGGCAGTCGGGAATCCTGCTCTAGGCAGATCTCCAGACAAGGCTGAAGCCAAAGGGAGAGCCTTGGAAAGGGCATAATTCAAAACTTGGCTCAGGTTTTCTGAATGTGAGTTTAAATCAGCAACATTTTACATAAAACCTGTGGCAACGTTTATCTATCAAAGGTGAAATGCACAATGTCGTATTAAGAAAAAGAGTTTGGAAGCAAACATGCCCTGCTGCTTTCACTGAGGCTGCAGGCTGCACATCTCATGTCTGACAACAGAACAGTTGATCATAAATAAGTTTTATTGCCTCTTCTGAGCAAGTTGCAATGTTTTTCCTTTGCTAAGTTGGTACCATGAGAACTAGGCTACAAAAACAATTCACACTTGTCTATTAGGAGGAAAGGCTTACAGTCTGATTTTTCTTAATTCCTTCAAAAGGGTGTCCCATTCCACCAAATAATCTCTTGGCTCAAATAAGCTCTTGGTTAACTTGGAGACTTCCTGTGCTTATATGAACCTTTAGGAAGCGATCTGAGTAACTTTATCAATTGCAAAAGGGGAAACTCAAGTTAAAAATTTAAGAAAGCCCATGAAAGTTCAACTACCATGGAGAAATAACTTGCCAGCATGTGATCTGAAAAGGTACCCTTGGGGCTTAAAGTATGTTTCCTTGATTGCATGAATAAAGTTAAGGAAAGCGACACCTGGTCACTTTCATGTGCCCTGTGTTTTCCTTAGAGGAAAAAAGAGAGGATTTTATTAGGTGCAGTATAGCACAATTAAAAAATAAGGCAGTTGAAAGTTTTTATTAAATCCCCATTAACTGAATCATCAGGTCTCTGGGGAGGAACAGGCTGAAATGCAATCCCTTTTTTTGCCATGTTTTATGTCTTGACACTGAAGGTGTCTTTCATAAAAACTTGTCTTGTGAGGAATCCAAGAGGATCCAGTGACACAGCACAGAGGACAAGGTTAATTAAAGGTGGCTGCAGTTGTACAAGGATGTGCTGACAGGTGCTACCCCTGCCAAGTCTGACAGTCAGGGACAGAGAGGTACATGGCTGTGCTCAGTCACTTCCTTCACCATGAGGCTGTATTTCATGTTTTATGCTGTATTTTCCATAATGTTTGTTGCTCCTGAGCTGAATTGCACAATATTGATCATGGAAAGCTGAGAGAGTGTGGCTGTCATAGGCAGGTGTGTAATTCCTACCGCAGAGATGCAGCCCAAAGCCCAGGGGATCATGGCTGTAAAGTCTCTGGTCCTATAAAACACTTCAGTGTTTTAAGCCTGGCTTCATGGCACTTTCTCTGAAAATGTGTTCATCCTTAAGTTGTCACAAATGCAAATGTCAAGCATTGCTTTTTCACAGTTCACTAAATTAATTTATACAATGAAAATAGACTGTACTGATCTCTCTAAATTTATCTGCAGTTGACTTCACTTCCCATCTCAAGGTAGCTATGACCCATCATGCAAATTAATTAAGTCTGCTCCTTGGACCATTTGTGTTTAGCAAATCAGCTAATGAATTTCCAATCTTTGCTTAAATACATTACTTATTTTGAATCCTGCTAGCAATTCTATTCAGTATGGTTCATTGGCTCAAATATGCCCATACTCATATTTTAACAATGATAGTATTCACACAGTTCAGCACTGACTGTCATAAAAGCAATCTAAGCCTATCCCATGAAACATACTTCTTCTCTTAATAACAAGTTTAAACTCAATAAAATAAAAGTGTCTTTTTATGTTATGGAACATGCTCTGATGCACCATTTAATAACTCAATTAATACATATTGCATACAAGCATTTGGGCAAGACAAATGCTTAGAAGATAAATTTCAAGTGGAATATTATAGAAATAATTTGTTGAAGCACTGATTAGCATTAGAATGATTAAATTTTAATTTTCCTCTCAGTAAGATGCTTCTAATACAAATTTACTGCAACCTTACACTGTTGAGTTTCATGACAGGTTGTTGCTCTTGGCAACAGTCTTAATATGTTGTAGAAGGCAACAATGAGAAAATTGTATTTTCATCTATAAACATTTCAGTTGTTTTCTTTTGGTACATATTGTTACAAAGTTGATTACAACTGGATTTTACAGGTATAACATGAATTAGATTGATGTGGAGGCATGAAAATATTAGAAATACTATGTTTATGTTTGCTACAAGGAACTACAGTATACTGCAATATAACTAATAAGACAAGAAGACAAGAAGTGAGATCAAGACATCCTGGAATTGCAACATCTGGAAATAAAACACCTGATCTCATAAAAACCTTCATAGAACCCTCAAATCTCCTTATTATTATCAGTGCTCAAAGTGGGCACTATTAGGTGAATGTGGCATGGCATCTGCTCATGGCTACCCAATTATTTTGGTGAGGGAAAAGTCTGATCTATTTATTAAATAGATCAGACTTTTGAGGAACTGACTGGAACTCATCCAGAATCACAAACAGTTTGTGCAAATTGCTTAGCTCTTGTCAAGCTGTTTGTCAGAGCTTGCACCTTTATGACACTTCTTTCCTCTTCCTCCTGTCCAGAATTTAAATCAGTTAGGGGATCCAGAGGCAATTATCAACACAATGTTGTACAGTGGGAATGCCATTTTAGGTTTGTGATCAACCTGTTGCCTCTATGAATAAGGCTAAGCACAAAATAAATGTGTGCCATCTAACAGAGAAAGAAAGTAATCTTTATTCTTGTGCCTCTTATCTGAAGGGTGACCACTAGAATCCTATGGGCTTTTCAGCTGATGCACTTCTTATAATTCTCATCATCGTCCCCAACCCCAGCTCCCCTTGCTTTCACTGCCCTCGCCCTCCCCACCTCGGTACTTCATCTTTATCTCATTTAGAACATTATCCAAAATTTATTTTTGTGTGTTGGTTCAGAAGGCATTTATGACATCATCTACATATGTAACCCTAGTAGCTGATTTGAAAAACAGCCAGGGATGCCATTGTAAAAGGAAGAAGTGAAGTTACCAAGGAACACTCCTCTGCTGCCCTCAAGCAAAACATTTCTGACAGATGTTACATATTTTCAGTGCTTTGATTTTTAGCTTCAATTCTTTTGCAGTCCTTTGTCTCTCAAAGGCTTTACTTTGAAGATATTCAAGCCTCAGTAAGCATAAATAATAAATAAACAAATAAATAAAATCCCCAAACACGTGACTTATATTCACACCAATTATTAGGCAGGAAGTATGATCATTAATCTCACAGGACTGATTTTCTGGTGAACACCAAGGTATCACTGGAACTGAAACAGCTAATAACTGAAATTGAAAACTTACATCATTTTTTTATTAATAGTATAGCTTAGTGGACTTGCCACAGTATTTCAAGGCTAACTTGTAGATAAAAAAGTTGTTGGATAAGCTATATGAAGTTTCCAGATATAAAGAGATTTTTGTCCCTGATTGTGCAAATGTTTGAGGTTGGTCAAGACTGCTACAGTACCCACATCCAAACTTGAAGAATATGAAAGAGGCATCCCAATGTCAAATGCAGTACAATAAATATGGTTCTTTAAATCTTACATTAACTCACCTGCTGCAGTCTCTTTGTTTGCAAATAGTTTATTGTCAACTGCAGAACTTATGTCAGAGAACACTTCTTCTTCATCTCTGTCTGCGTCAAACTAAAAAAAAAGAAAAAAAGTTGGCAATCAGGCACTGCTCACTACTTGGCTGAACATCAACATGTACTGTGACTTCTCACCCCAAGCCTTCCTGATAGGAGCCTTTCTATCTTAATGTGTGCAGTTCATTGCTTTAGGCATGAATCATTAAATGTTGACTTTAATTTTGTAAAGTTCTGTCTGACAGGTTTCTTCTTATGGCCAGGTGATGGTGGCAGGGGGGAAGTTCTGCTACAGTAACATGCTTGACAGTGAGTTTGTGATTTTCCTCATGGTATTTATGAATTTTTATTTACTTAGATCATCACATATTCAGATAGATGAGCCTACTATAAATATCAATATATGGAGTTTTCTGACAGGTTCTAGAAATGGAGTTTGAGGGTCTGACCTGAAGACCACTCAGAAGTTCATCCTGCAGCAGTCACCATCTGTCTGGGCAGACATTTACCTAATCTTGAGAAATTCTTCTGCCATTTAGTGTTTGCCACAACTCAAAGCACATAAAAAAAAATCTAAAGCAGAAATTTGTTTTGTTTACCTATTAGACGGATTACACTTTAATTTGTGTCAAAACCAAGGCTTGTGGAAGAATAGCTCTTAAATAAAGCTGTTAACATAACAGCTGTTAATAAAATAAAAGTTTTGGGCAATTCATTATCAATACCCAAGGAGAAGCTTTGGAATGTCCTTGTTGATAGGAAAAGAGTGCTCCTAACGTATGCTGGGGAAGACATATATCATCTTTGTGGGTATGTGTATGCATAAAATCCAGTAAATGGCAATCAGATTGTGTCTGATCGTTATTGTGCAGGTCCCACCACACTTGAAGAGACAACAGACTTGCTTTCTTATTAGTAGTATTCCTCTGAATAATCCAGTTCACCATGAAAAAACACATGATCAATCTCAAAATGTTCTAAAGGTTCCAAGAATTTGAAACACCAACTTTCCTATTCAAAGAACACCAGCTGTGCTTCAGCATTCTGAAAAGTCTGAGCTTTGTAATGAAAGCTTATATTGTCACCCAAAGAAAACCAATTATTTGAAGCTTGCACATAGATTCAGTATTCCCCTCACAAAATGAGAATTGTAATATCCTGAGCCACAGGAAGGCAAGGTAGCTTCCATGGAAGAATTATTTTTGAAAGAAACTAAGTAACCTTGTGAGTTCTGTACTTCACTGAAATGCTAAATATTTTAAAATTAAATCCTTTGGTAATTAGTGGAGGCTTGAATAAAAGATAAACGGTACTCAAACAACCCTAGTCACACAGAACAAAGAGCAGTAAATCTTGTATTTTTAGCAGAACCTGTCTAAATCCATAGGTTGCTTTCCTTACTGAAAAAAAAATCCCTACTTGCTTCAATACATAGCTCTTTGCAACTAAGTCATCTAGGGGTATCTTAAGGGATGTCTCAGTTTAATTATAGTCAAGGCTTATGTTTTATAGAGGTGTAACTTTATTAAACATTAACTGTATTGTTGTCTGCATTGTTATATTCTTTATCAGTGATGCAGGAAGAAGCAAAGTATTTCTTCCCTGTGTAGCCAAAGGGGTTTGAGGTCTGACCTTACTTTATGGCCTGTCCCTCAATGAGGCACTAATGGTGTTTTTGTTCTATGCTGTCTCTGTTTTTTGGGGGCAGGAAAAGATTAGGGAGAACCTCAGTGGATAAGAGCATCCCATTTGGAAACCAATCAAAATCTCTGAAAGGTTTCACAAACCTTCCTAAAGTATATTGGTGGGTTGTACTCGGTTTTATTTTTTTAAGTAAACGATGACTGGCTTAATGATGAATTATCTGGAAAATGTATCTCATTTTCACATGAGCATTGTTGAATTGCAGAGCCTGTCACTGGCATGGTGTTATATAAAAATGATGAAAAATATTTTCTAGATTTTCTCTCGTAAATAATAGCCTTAGGAAATGCAGGTGGTTGCTGCTGCTGGCAGAGATAAAATTATTTATGTTTCTAAATAAGCACCCAACAAATCCTAGCCAACAGAAGGAGCTCCACAGAAAAATTGTCTGCGTTATTGAAAATTGCAAATCTCATCAGTCCATGATGATAAATGGGGGTTTGGTAGTACCATATATTAAGTTAAAGAAAAAAAATTGCAGAATTTTTTCCTCACATCTGTCAGGGGACAAACATCAAGGAAGGTGCAGTTAACTAGAATTTTGGGTGAGGGTGTCATTCAGCCTGGCACTGCCCCTTCAGGGCTGTTTCACCTCCAATGAAACGGCTGGTTTTTGCAGGTGATTTATCTAAAACATTCCCAAAATAGGGGGAGATGCTACTAGCCTTTCAAACTGGAGTACAGGAAAGCTAGTAGACTTGCAGGAAATTCTTGTTTGTGCAGCTTGAAATAAAGTTAGAAATGGAGAAAGCATAAAAAAACCCACAAGCAAACTTGTAGTTAAATAACAGTTAAATAACATCAACAACAGTAGATGAAAATTTCCTCTATTTTAGGACAGGATAGATGTCAATGAAAAGAAAATAAGCCATGTCCAAATTAAACATAACATAACATTGTGGGTTTTGGCACAGGGGTGAAAGTTCCTGGATGCTAAATGCAGTGCCAGTATCCACAGCTGATAAACTGGAGGGGCTTCCAGACAGGCTATAACAATGATCTTTATCCTGTACCTTTCCATGGGAAGGAAAATTTTTAGCATTTTTTATATCCAGAAGACAAAATTGTAAGATGCAAGAATGAAGAGCAAATGAGACAAATTCAGAATGGAAGAAAACAGCAAAATTTATTCTTTCATCACTGTCTTTACTGCTTAATTTATCCCAATTTGCCATGGATTCCCCATTATTTGAAAATTTTAAATTATTCCTAAGAAGAAAAATAATGATAAAATTAAACTAGGATCTAATTCAGGGAAGTCTGCAGTATTGCTCTACATAGCCAGAACTGTCACCTCGGACTTCATAATCCATTAACCAGGTTCATGGAGGTGAAACACAATTGTTGTTTAGGAAGTGGAAAAATTACCCATCTATTATCACCTGCAGTGAGGAACAATTTCTTCTTAAATAAAAAAAAAGGTTTATCTGCAGAAAATAGAACATGGCTCCTTCTTGTACCATGGTTTTCCCATGCTTTTAAGAGGTATCTAGTGTACAAGCCAGATTGCACCACTGTCCCTTAAGTGTTGGTATTTTTGGTTGAAAAGTTGGCAATCCTAGTAAAAGAAGCAGAGTAATAAGATTGAGGAAGTTATAATAATTTTCAGCAGCTACAAATGTGATGAGAACACACTGTTATTATTCATCCTGATTTAGGCAGGGATTTGCTCCTGAAGGATTGAAAACAAATAAGAACTGGTTCTATTTTACCCTTGGTAATACTAAAAGGTGAAGTGAGAGACACTGTTGAGGGATAGGTGCTGCTTTACCATTTTTGGACACCCACACAGAAATTCCTGCATTATTGCTGTTCCATCCCTAGTTTGCTTCTCTTAATAATTACAATTGACTTGTGCAGTTACTTCTAGAGGGAGTGGAAAGAACAAAAGAAAAACACCAGCAACATGGGAAAACAGCAAAGAAACATGTGAGGAAAAATATATAAAGTAGTATAATAACCACTGGGATGGGGGGTGAGAAAAATTAGTTGAAGACTTGTATAGGAAAACCAATAAGCAGAGGCACTGAAATGAGGCTGGAATGTGCAGACTGGGAGTTCAGGGAACTATTATAATACTATAAATAGTATAATATAATATATAATATAATAAATACTATAATATAATACTATTATAAAGTAGTTTTAGTAATCCACTTAAACAAAACCAAAAAAACTTTCAAAACACCACAAAATAGCAGAATGAGGACATAGGGGAGAGACATTTCTGTCTAATCCATTCTTTATTTCTAATATTTTCATTCTTATCCATCAAATACTCCAAAATCTCAGATTAATTTTTATATTGTATTTTACCACATACACAAAAAACCCTACAACTGAAATTACACTGGAGCTCACCAATGATTTTAAAAATATTATGCAATTAGCAGAGGTCACAAATTGGTATCAGACAGAAATTTAGAACAAAACTGAACTGGAGATATTGACACCATTATTACAATCCTAAGGAATACTCTGCGTTATCTAAAATCAGCACCTTTTTTTTTTTTTAGCACAGGAGTTCCAAAGAGTATTCATAAATAATTGCAGAGTCCTCATATGTGTATCATTAGTTTCTCAAGTTCCACTTGTATTGAAGGATCTGCTGCTGTCAGTGCTACTTGTAAACAAGCATGGGGGTAAATGTTCGGCAGCCCTGAGTGGAGCTGACAGTTCTGCAGCCACTGCTGGCAGCTTTTCTGTATCCCAAACTCAGGTACTCAAAATAGGTGCAACTCAAAGCCACTAATTTTGTATTTTTTCTATTTTTCTATTCACAGACTCCTTTATATTAATTTGGCAGTCCATAAACAATGAAATTACTACAAAACACAGGCTTGGGGTTTTTTTTATTCTTTTCTCTTATTTCATGCCTAAACTCAACAACTTAGTGCCACGGCATACAAGTGTGGAGGTGTTGTGGCAGTTTCCCTCCCCTCACAGTAAAATTCCTAAGCCAGCTTCCATGCTTGGAATATTGAACAGAGCAACAGCAAGGAAATGGTAACTCTCACCTGGAGAAACAACAGTAGTAGAAGTAATAGCCTGTCTTTGTACATTTATGTGGAGTAATAGCTTTTGATAGGTAGACAGAGGGAGAATTTCTGTCTTTATGCTGTGATCATTTGAGCAACACCTGACTTACAGCAGTTTTCAGCTGATAATAATGAGTGCCTCGGGCTGTGTGGTGGCAAGAGGTGATGGGAAAGACACGGTGCAATTACAGGCCCTTCTAGAGCAGAAAGCAGACAAACTGAAGGAGAGTTATATGTGATTGGGGGTGAGGGGAGAAATCAATAATTTGGTGGCAGGGTAACAGAAAATTAATGGACTTGGGAGGATGAAGCAATTGCTTGTTTAATAGGGAAGCTGATGGTGCCACAGAGTGGGTTTGGAACATATACATTTTTCATAACACTAAGATGCAAAGCCTTTCTGCCTGTGCACATATTCAAGAGCACTGGCTGGTTAATTTTTTTTCCCCAATAAGGATATTCATCTGGAAGGCTGGTGACCACTATGTGGAAAGAAAATGTATTGCTCTTTTATTAACACAATCATTTTTGCATCATGTTCTCCATTCCTTATAGGGACTCTGAGCTTCCAGCGGGCATTATCCTCCACAATATTTGTATCTCTAACTCTGGTAACCTGAAGTCAGTTTAACATAGTCAGTAACAAACAATTCAAATGTTTCAGCTATTTCTCTATACTACCATGACCCCTACTGTAAATATTATAAATATCTTGGAAATCATCAGGTATCAGAACCAAATTAGGCAGCGTATGCATTATTTCACATAGCATTTAAAAGGACATGATTTGCATGCGTTTGCTCTGGGTTATCTGACTTTTCAGATAAGTTGCTTCTAGTACGAACTTTTCAAGCTATAAATACAGCCAGCATCTCTGCATATAAACTCTGTGTGCATATTCACTTTGGAAATCATTGAAAACTTTCACCCTGATATGTATTACATCTGTTCAGCAGCTTCTATAGTAAAGCTGACTATGTTAATAATTTTTGAAGATTAATTGAAATCAAAGAAATGCTTTAGTGTATGAACATATAGAGATCTTTTCTACCGTGGAAGTACAAACACTTTTCCTTATTTTAAAAAATATACATTCCACTGTTGGAGTTATTTTCACTATGCATTTACTTTTTAAAGGAAATTGCTTTTAAAGAGGCAAATGATATTACAAAGAAACAGAACAGTGGTGTTGAGCATGCAGACAGATCACTTCTGAAGAGCTTGAATGGAAAACTTAATTATGGTCTGAGTTAGGAGATGCTCCATGAATTAATTTTTACTCTGTTCCTGTAGAACCCAGGAAAACATTCAGCCTGAGGGAGAAATCATCTTACTCTCTACCTCCACTGGGTCTAGAATAAATTGTTTGATTTTTTACTTTAATGCACCTAACCCCAAAGGAAGGGGAAAGACTGATTACAGAGTCAGGCATGACTCGAAGCTGTCCAAATCCTCACACAGTCTTAACAGCCCTCTGTGCCCTAGCTTGCCTTTCTTATTTACCAGAACTCAGCGATCCTGCAACAATGAAGCATTGATGTAAAATTCAGTATTTTGAAATGTAGACAAAGGGCAGAGAGGTACAAACAAGTGGCATGAAGCTCAGTCAATAAAAGCTGTAATTGTCACTTTGCTTTATAAAGCTCAGGGACATTACAGAAAGATCTAGAATTACCAGCTCTTCCCCAGATGCCTTTGTTTTTTCTTTCCAGAATAATAATGTTTGTCTTCCAGTAGTTTTTCTTCCACCTTTATCTATGAAAGCTCCTATGAGGCTTGGATGTGCCCTTGTTCTTTGGGAATAAACCAGTTAAGGATCAGTTTCTACAGCACAATTCCCTTATTTCTTCCAGTACCCCATGAGATGAATACTGGAATATTCACATTCCCAGAGCACCCAGTTCAGTGAAACAGCTCTGATCACCAATATGTTCATATGTTCATATAAATGCTTTCCTCAATACCTTTTCTTTTATTAATTTTGACTGCAATGGCACTTCTCAGGCAGAATGAGCCTTATAACTAAATGATGTTAACCAGTATGTTTGTGTGCAGAAAGACTTTTCCTGATTAAAGTTTTTAAAAACCATACATTTCCCCTGCCTATAGAGCTCCTGTGTCACTCTTGTTTAAAACAAAACCAAATAATTTTCTAGCATCAGCTCCCACAGTATGTACAAATCACAGACCGGCATCCTGAATAAATATACAGTGACACTGGCTTCCCCAAAAGGTCCAATGTGCAACAACTGTAATTCAAATAAGAAAACAAAAAAAAAACAACTTAGAAAAAATCAGAAATAAAAGACATTTCTTCCTTTAAATACTATTTTCTTTTATTGACAGTTTGCACTTAATTTCAAAGAAAAGCACTGATGCTGCTGCCAAATACAGCCAAATATTTCCCTTTCAAGATCAATAGCATTTCTCCTGTTGGCTTTTTTGGAAGAGATTTTGAAAGCAAAATACAAAAATATTGTTGTCTGGTCTTTTTACTATTAGATGACTTGATAACAATATTACCAAAAATATAATTTTTGCCTATGTATCATCACAATTTTCTAAGGAAGAATGCTACCATCTGAAACCTAACAAAAATGCCCTGAGTCAATTTCAGCTGCAAATTTAGCCAGTTATTCAAGCACGAGGTCTAATGACTCAGCTGCAAGAACAAGTATAGGGTAAACCATAGGCTAAAGCATTGGATGATGTGGGTGTTTCATATGCAAAATCTGCATTTAAGTCAAGAAATAATGTGACATTTTTAGTCATCTAGGACCTTAGTAAGACAAATAATTGCAATAGCTGTAGCTTTTTAAAATGGAATTTCACACTGTAAGAACTGGAATGTTTGAAAATTTTTGAATTTTCTATT
The DNA here is from genome assembly GCF_000277835.1 of Geospiza fortis. Taxonomy (NCBI): domain Eukaryota; kingdom Metazoa; phylum Chordata; class Aves; order Passeriformes; family Thraupidae; genus Geospiza; species Geospiza fortis. Next base: position 1,056,207 of record NW_005054347.1, read on the forward strand.
TTCCTTGGCAGACAAAAATAATTTTTAATTCTCAGTTACACAGTTCCTCTGTATTAACTAAATTCTGACCCAGAATAAGCAGCATTTCCACTGAGGGTCTCTATATTAATAAACTTCATAAATGGTAGTGAAATCCTTGATAATAAGCTGTCCCTTGGTCACCTCAAGCTAAAAAGTACGAAATTTTCATGAAATAAATTATTTATCCCTAGAAGTAGGACTCCTATCAAAGAGGATAATATTCAGCAGATGTCAGTCTGAGTTCAGGATGGCTCATAAAGCCAACTTCCAATTGTGCTGCTGCAGGAAGGATTTGAGTTTGTTTCCTGCAGCAAGAAGCAAGACACTGCTATTTTAATTTCTGTACCAGAAAGTTCTGTTTTGACATCTAAATTATTGGAGCATGTTGTTTCAGAGCAAAAAGGAGACTACTTGATTTATAAATGAAAGCTGGCAAGCTGAGGAGACACTGACAGAAACGATTGCTTTAGTCATCACGGAATATGACATTCTTGCATCCAGCATGTATTTTTTGGAAACAAATGTAGGACAAAATCCCACATGATTATGTAGGCTGAAAGCATTTTTTAAATATCATAAAACACGTGGATGAAGTGGAACTGATTGACATAATTTGTTTAACTTTTTTAAAGCTTTTGACAATATTTCTTCCCAGAGGCTATTAAATGAAATATAATTTTAGGGAAGCTCTAACTAATAAAATTAATTTATTTTTAAAAGCATTATAAGTGTCCAATAAATGTCTTGGCATAGAGAATGGCCAATGTGTTGGTCAGAAAACTGGAAAGCACAAATTAGAAAAATAACCTTCACCATAAAAATTAAATCTGAGAAGGGATAGGGATGTGGAAAAGAAATGCATGTAATGTGACAATAATGTGTGTTGCAGGAGAAAAATGAAAACAAAGACCCAAGAAAGATCAAAATGAAGACTCTGTAAGTTTTCTTTTATTAGAATTTCACAACTTTCCTTCTGGCTGTTTGTTTGAGCTAAGTGCTTTACAGATTGCCTGAAACTCCAATACTGGGGATCTAATACCATAGTTAGTATTAATATATTGTTAAAGTATAAATAATTTACTGCAAAAGCAAGCTAAGCAACCTATATTGAGTATTCATATAAAATTATCTAAAAAACTGCTGTAACTGACTTTTCCTTCAATATATGCAGAAAATTAGAGCTTTTGATATTCTAAACCAGAATCCACCAGTTTACATTTACTGAGCAGTAATTATTTTATAATTGGGGGTTTTCTCTGTATTAAAATAGTTTTGGCGACAGCTCTCCATCAGGGCAGCTCCTTCGCCACTGCTCTGGTTTCCTGTTGGGTGAGACACACGGCGCTGCTCCTCACATTTGCTGCCTTGTGCTAGTATGGGTGGTTCTGGCTGTTTCAACCCTCGATTGCTTTGCCAGAATAAGTTGCATCTTGCAGCTGCATCGTGGCATTAATTTCTACTGGGACCCCAGCAAAACGTGGGCAACAAATTACAAAATTAAGTGCATTCAAAGTGTTTGTCTTCGTAATATAAACGAGCTAAAAGTACACAAAAGGTCTGCCTCTGTCAACCTTTCAGTGTTGTAGTAATGACTGGGACTTAAACAGTGACTAGAAATAGTCGCTACTTAGAAAATTCAGCAACCATATATTGTTTCTAATTTACCTTAAGATAAGAAATGTGTGATTTATGTTTGCCTTTATTATTAAAATTTTGCTACTGATAACAATATTACTCAAACCATTCATGTGATCCAGAGTGAATGGCATAGGCTCTGGACCTGGCACTTACAGAAAACAGGAACTTAGTATTTTGTGTCACTTGGAAAACAGGAACTTAGTCTTTTGTGTTAATATATTCAGCAAATGTAAGAAGTTCTAAAAGCAATTTGTAGGGATAGAACAAGTTTATTATTAAGATTTTTGATGTTTAGTTTTGATTACTTGGGTATCTTTAAGCCTTCATTTATGAAGATATCTTCCACTGCACTTTTTTTCTGTTTAGAATTCTAATTAAAAAGAACACATTAAAGAAATTGAAGGTTTGTTTACTTTTGCAGTGAAACAACTTAAAGTGGGAAAAAAGACAGTGTGAATACATCCCTTTTTTTTTTTTTTTTGGCATATGAAAGGGATTGGGGGGATTTTATGTACCTATTCTCCCACGTAGTTTAAGCTGTAGGGAGATAGAAAATCAAATATTTTGAATGTTCCTTTCTCTTTCTATAACGTTTTTGCTTTAATTTTGAATAAAATTACTCGGATAATTTGACAGTAAAAATATGTTTTAACAAAAAAATATTTAAATGGGTTCCCACCGAAAAGCTCCGAATTAGTAATCACTAATACAATTCCAATTATCTCCTTTTGCATATCCTAAATATTATTAGCTCTTGTAACTCTTAGAGAGTATTATATCAAAGGTAAATTATTTTTGCACTCTAAGGGTCATCATCCTCTCCAATAGGCACGATAAATGTTAAGGAGGAAGTATCAATACTCATTCCATCTAAAAGTGGACTTGTGAAATTTCTAGAACCAACAACAAGATTTACAGTTTTCAAGACAGTTCAGATATGCTAGTTTTTAAAATTAGTTTTCTGAATCTGTAAATCAAACAATGAATATGTTTTGTACAGCCATTATTGCTAAAAAAGAAACAAAATTTCCTATAGTTTGTACTATGGTGTTCTAGTTCCCAGAAGCTTTTGGAAGTCAGTGTCCAAACTTCCAGAGAACTGTCATCTCTTATTTGATTCTATTAGTTTTGAGAGTAGTCTCTACTAAAATAGAAGAAAAATAATTCGGAGGCAGATCCTAATTATTTGTAAAGTGTACTCTCTATTTAAATTATGCCACGGGAGATGGGGAACTGACTAAATACAAATACTCCATAAAACAAAAGATCTTGCAGACCCTTGTACAGTGATCAGAATAGCCCCCGTTTCCTTAAAAGCCCTTCAGTGGATCTGAGGAGGTTGCTGGCCTCCCCCTCCCTGCAGTGTGGGAGCCAGCAGTCTGCAGAGAGCCCATTAGCTGCTGGCTCTGCAAGCACTTGCTGTTGCATACCAGCTAATTTAGCTCAACACTCCTCTGCCTCGTGTAATGAGACCCTTGGTACTTCCCTGTATGTAATTTCCAGCAGGCTCCCTGCACACCCTCCTCTCAGGGCAGCACAACTGCTGTACACACAGAAATAGTCACTGGAGAAGGCTGAGACACTCTCTATGTGCTTGTCCTCATCCGTACTCAAGTGAAGAAGTTCTCACAAGCTTCTATTCCTGCTTAAGAATTTTTTATTTGTCCTTTTTCATCCTCGAGCCAAATCATGTACTCAAAAAGGTTAGATTTAGGCCTTGTTTCATATGGCAAATATCAGTTATCTTCTAGTCAATCTTTTTCCAAGGCACTTTTTTAAAACCAATTGGCAAAGGTCCCCACGCTTTTGTAATTCATGGGGAAAAAGGGAATCTTGCAGTTTTGTTTTAAATTTTCTCAATGTAAAAATATCAACTGTTACCTTTAACCTCAAAAAAGAATTGATAATTACAAGCTTTGTTATCAGATTGGGGTTATAACAAACTGTTGTGCAGCCTTAATAAGAAGCTATGAAATAAATTCTTTCAAAAGTTCCCACTAACATGAGTGGTGGTTGAGCTCAGGGTTTCAGCAGAGGCATCTTCCCAAGAAACACTAACATGGTTTCTGTTGACAAGTGCTGACCTAACCCATGAGAGAATATCCAAATTTGTTTAACTTATTCTCTCTTACACTTATCCTACTAAATTTACTGATTTTTCCGAGGAGTGGTCTCCTGGCTATAGTTCAAGGATATAATGAATAGTCCTTAAAACCAAGCTCATTTCAGAATTCACATGGCTCCTGACCCTCTTTCTAAAGATCAAGAGATATGAGGGAACCTGAAATGCATAAATGAAGAAAACCCGCTGTTCACAGTACTGGAACTGAGCTCATTTGTATCTTGCACCCCATGAACAAGGTCAGAGATGAAAGTTAAAGTACCCACAAAACCTGTAATGGCCATTACAGCAGACTGAGGCAACATAGAGCCTGACAGAGAGCAGAGAGAATGTTCTTGCAAAAGAAACAGAAATTACTGCCTTGGGGTAATGTGAATCTGTATTATGTAGAATCTATCTGGTGAAATTCTTGCAGTAAGGTGCAGACACAAAGAGGATTGCTGGAGATTTTTTTCCGATGTCTTAGGGACCAATACTTTTAATAAGCAACCTGATAAAGAGCTGTATTGCCCACATTCTAGGTTCCCTTTTAGTGAGGATTCTGCATTTACAGAGAAGTCTGTTCTTTTCAACAAAGCAGACCAAAAAAAGCCCAGAAGGCAGGAGATGGCAGGAACCTAAGAAAGTATATTTTCAAATTGTCTAATTGGCATCTTGCAGTGGTAAGAGAGGGAGATGACCTTGGCATTAGAAAAACTACAGTGTTACCAAAATACAGTGGATGGTATAATACAAGAAAAGATGAGACCTGGGATGCTACACAGAGCAGAGAATTTTGAAGTCCTGGTATTGAAAACATGCATGTGGAGCTTCAATTTGACATTCTGATTAAAAACAGGAGGAAAAATTCAGTGGAGTACGTAATGAAAAAAATATTAAGATTTGCCTAAAAACAATGTAGTTTTAGCAATTTTACTTTTAGCAAAACTGATCAAGAGTTGGCATATTTATGAACAATCCTAGATATAAATAACTGATCGTAGCAAGTTACAGTGAAAAGATGTTACATTTTGTGCATTAATTCTTCATTTCTTTTACTGTGACTGGTTTGACTGACTGTTGGCACAAAAAGAGATGAACAGTTGAGAATGGGGACAGCAGCTCTTCCTTTACAGAAAATGACAATAATTTTGACTTCAGTGTTATAGTTATGTCTTGTGAGGCTTCTTTTCCTGATGTATTATTTAAGTAGATTACTGAACTGCAGAATGTGATATGGTGACAACAAAGTAAACAGTTGTATTCACTGGCCATTAATGAAACAAACTGCAGTACTATGTAAGATGGAAAGATACATTCCAGTGTTTACTCTGGAAGAAAGATGATAACTGAGCTGAAGGATACAGAAGCATATATAGTTATAGCAAAGACAAACCACACAGGATTCACAAGAGAGTCTCTGACAAGGATTTTAGGTTATGTCTATGTGGTAAAAAGTGATGCTGTGCAAAGACATTCGTGCTAACACTAAATGAGGTACCACAGTTAAAAGAAGCACAAAATAGCCATATTAGTTGTTTCTGATGTGCAAGTATCAGTGAATGTAAGGAGCAAGGATATATTACCTCAGTGAAATGCTGAGTTGACACAATAGTGGTGTTTTTCTAATTAGGAAGCATTTCATACTTTTCTTCAAAGCACTGCTTGGTAGATATTCTTTAACTGCACTAGAAAAAATAAAAAGTCCTCCAAAGAGCTATCAGAAATGCTCAAAAGGAAATTCTGCAATGGGGAGAATGCCCTAGGGGAAGGCTGTAGTTCTCACTTCAGCGCTGTCTAGTGCAGTGTGTAGCCTGAGTCACACAATGGATGAGTAACTTTGCAGCTTTCTCAGTTCTCCACTTACACTGTAGCTGCAGCTAACCCTGTTAAGCCTAAATAAGACTCCAGAATACAGGAGTAAGCCCATAATGTTAAGAGCACCAGACTTTCTGCTGACACTTAAATGGCTTCCATCATTACAATACCGGCGCATTCACAAATCTGAATGCATGTATCTTTATGACACATTAAAAAATAAGAACATTTTGGGTCTCCCCTCTCTTTCAGGGTACATCTACAGGAAAGAAGGAACAGGAGCAAATGCAGAAATAATCCCAGAATGGTACGTGATTGGATTACTAGAGGCCAATTCACTCAGTCTCATTTTGCCCTTCGAATCAAAGCTGAGAATAGTATGGCAGAAAAAACGTTCAGTTGCCACTTGCATAAGGAAATAGAAATAGCTAACAACAGCTAATGACAGCAACTTAGATGCTATAAGCAGTGATAGATTCAGAAAATAAGGATGTTAATTAAACACTGGGACTGTAGAGTACAAGCTATCAGATGTAGTAACATTTTTATAGGACTGTGAGTGTGAGAGCTGAAAGACTGTCTTGATTCTACTGAAGTAACAACTTTCATGAGTTAATATGCAAATTTTCTCCACTGAATGACAACAAAGTGGTTTTGCCATAAAATCATGAAGTCACTGACTATGAACTTTTCACTGGTGGGAAGATCCACTGGTGGCAATTAGAGCTGGAAATCACTAGTGGAACTTTCGGTAAGAAATTGGTTTTTTATTGTTTACAGCAAGGCAGGGCTGAAATGCAGCTTTGGTTTTTCAGATGGATGTTCACAAAATCAGCTGTGGTTCAGGATAGGAAAATTTGCTTATGCACGATAAATATTCCTGATTCAATACAAAAGGTCTTCTCAGAGGAGAGATATTTTTTCCGATCTAGTTTCTTAATATATCTCATCTAAATAAGAAAAATTAATCTTCTTTAAACATCACTTTAACTACAAGAACGAAATTAGAAACTGCTATTCACCCAAAGGACACAGCTTAATTACCTTAAGATGAACTGTTTAAAATAACTTGAAGAATATTTAGGACATCTTATTTTAAACATCTTCTACAGTTCATTCCTCTGCATGATAACTTGGCTTAATTACTTATCTCAGTTTTAGTTTCAGATCTGTAACAAAACAGTCTGTTAATTTTAAACGTGTATCAGCTTTCACCGTGCCAGAAATGGATAAAATCTGGGATAGTATGGGTGTCAAAACCAACATTCCCTCTCTCTGGGGTTCCTAAATCAGCTTGGCCCATGCACTCATCACTGCCTAATTCTATAGCCAGGCTGGTCAAAGTTTGTTTATTTTTTTTTTCAAAGTCATCTGCCTCATTCAAGTCGCTGGGTGTACAAAAGGCAGGGCAGGTTTCAAATAGCTGGTTGCTGTTTAAATTACAATACTTTTGAAGTTAGAACAGAACATAGTATTGCACTGATACTATTCACCTCAGCAAAGAATTTCTACCCTCAAGGTTTCTCTGCATGCTTCTATGTACACAGATGGCAAGTTTCCATCCTTGGTCATTCTCTGGCAGACATTGGTATGTCTGATGTACTTGTTGACATAAAGCATAAAATGGGAGACTGAAAATATTTTGAAACTTGGAAGTGTTTATGGTGCACATGCTTCTATATATGCACAAATTACTCATCTATCATTCCCATATAAAATGTACATATATTTACAAACAGTTTGTTTACACTCATTTCTAGATAAAATTCATTTATGGCCCTTCTTTGTATGTTCTTCAAGACCTGACTAAACAGCAACACATAAATAGAGCTGAGATGTAGTGTAAAACCTAGCAGTGATTGGAACATGGGAAACTTGATCTCTAGTTCAGCAGTTTTACAGGAAACAGCTCCAGGTTCTTGCTCTTAGCCCAGTTTTTCTGCAGAAGTGCTGTCAAATATAGGAGAGACACAGAAAACCTTAATTTTCAGTGACTTTCTGTGACTGCAAAGCTCTGGTTACTTGTTTTAGGCTTCAACTTACCTTTCACTGCTTTGAATCACCAAAAAATGAATATGTGATAGTCCTTATTTTCCATCCCACCTCTAATTTTCCCTCTACATAAATTTACAATTATTATATAACCATATACATTCATGGAGCTAAATAAAGTCTCTAAATAGAGTCTCAGAGGGAGACTTCTGAATCTCAAACAAAACCTCTGGTCTCAAGGTTCCCACAAACAGCTGCCTACATTCCTTGTTTGATTTGAAAAGGTCCTAAAACATTGAAGGTTTGCTCCAGATGCTCCAGACTGTCTGGGCTCCTCTTTGCATGTCCACTTGGTCATGCCCAAGAAGCCAGAAGTACTCTGAAGATCTATGTAGTAGTCAGGTTAAAAACACATCAAAAATCTTCATTAAAGACTGTGCTTATGGCAGCTGTATTTTTAAAACTACTGAGAGGCTTCTGAAAATATTTTGTTGGCATTGGACCAATTAATAGGAAATCTCAGCTCAGTATCCTCTAGAAAACAAAGGAGGTTCAAATCCCCATCTGTGACCTGTGGGGAGAAAGGCCATGCTCAGATACCAATGAGGCTACATCAGAGGCAAACCATTCCTGCCAAGTCTGTATCACTTTGCAGCCGAGGACGCAAGATCCAGGCATCAGATGGCACGTAAATGAGATTCTGAGCTTGCAACAGGGAGGTGAGAGCACATGGGGGAGGTGGTGGCTAACAGTCCCTATTCCTAGCAGCATTTCAGGGAAGGAGGAGTGGGATTTTTAAAATTCTCTTTTTAACGATTGTTTAATGCAAAAACTGAATGGATGCGCGCAAATATTGGCACTGACAAAACAAAGGCATCTACTCGTCCTGTGCTCTGCCAAACCAGATGCATGTTCCTCTACTGAGGAGAAGATTGTCTCAGCTGGATTCTGGTTTGGGAGACATGCCTGGCAGAGGCTGCCATTAGGACCTGGAAAGCAGGGTGAGAGTGCCTATGAAGCCTTTCAGAAGAGTTTGCTATCAGTGAGATTTGAATAGACCCTGGGAGCTGCTCAAAGGAGTTCAGGACCCACATTTCTCTAGGGATGGGCTTAAAATTAAATGAAGAATGAGTAAGTGCAAGGCTTTTGGAATCAGCACTCTGAAGCAAACAAATAAAAAGCCCAAACCAGCATCTCAAGTTGGGCAGCTGTATGATAACAGAGAAACTTTAGAAATAAACTATATCTTCAGCAGCATTTTGATAAGTCACAGCCTTTACATAAAGTTCATGTCAGTGTGCAAGTTCTATAGTAAAACTCTTTTTTTAACTAAAACAAGAGAAACAATTTATATAACACAGTTCCATGGGGAATTTTTCTGTGACAGTTGACAGCCATTAGGCTTGTTTGATGCTTATGAGGGCAGACAGCTACTTCCCTCACCCGCAACTGTTTAACTTCTAAATTTGTGCTCAAAATCCATTTCCAGCTTCAGCTACTTTTTCTGGGTTCTCCTTACTTCTCTGACTAATCTGAAATGTCATTTTAATGTTTTCATAAGCATGGTAAATTCCCTAAAAGGACAAGTGGAACAATGAAGATATCAGAGAAATCCACATTTCCTGAATGCCATGGAATGCTGTCTTGTTCTGGCTGTTTAAATAAGGACCAGAGTCTTCTTTAATGTTTAGTATTTTTGTCTCACTACAGTCTTTTATTTTTTCCCCTTAAATGCACACAGACTTATTAATGTATCAAGGTTGACATTGCAGCTCTAAGATTATGTAGATTCACTGTCAATAAGGCAGACTGGACCAAATCCTGCCTCCAGTTGCAGAAACTTCTGCTGCTACAACAATGAGCTCTGTAAGCTTTTTTTCTGTCTAGACCAAGAGATATGTTCTACAAAGAACAGCTAAGCTCTCTCAGAGCAGATTTAATAACTGTTGACCAAAAAAATTTTTGCAACCCAGTGATCTCCTCTCCAAGAACTACACCATTATCTATAGTGGATTACAGTCCACATAAATGGGATATCTGGACTGTGTCCAGAACTGCAGTTCTCTGCTGAACATTAGAGTACTTGAGGTCACCTATGTACCTACATGTTCTCCCTCTTACAATTTAATCAAACTAGTATCTCCCCACCACCACCAGGTAATTTGTGTGCAGTTATTTTCTAGGCAAAAAATACATAATGTTTTAACATTTGTTAAAAGTTCCTGAAACAGTAAATGGCAGCATATGCATCTATTTACATACTCCCTGTCCAATATTGTGTTGTTATACTCTTGGTAACTTCTGAATTTAAATTTGAGTTAAGTCAGGTTCTGATTTGTTAGATTACTGACAGATTGTTAAAATGAATTTTAAACACAGACTGTGTGTTCGTGAAAATATCACATATTTACTTCTGTTAATTATAATGAACTTTACATATGATTATTTCAAAGAGGGAGTTTTTCAGAAAGGACAGAGTTGCATTTCCATATTTCTTAGAAGTATTGTAGGTGGGAGCCTCACCTCTTTCCATAAAAACAGAAATCAGGATCAGACTGTGAGAGCAGGTACACCAGGCACAGACTGAGAACATAAGGCATACAGAGCACCAAGCAAGTACAACCTGGGTACTGTAGCAAATTATTACAGATCATGTGAAAAAAAAAAATGAAGGGGAACACTTACACTGAAGGAACCTAACCAGTAAGAGCTGAAATGAAGAATGTGGCTCTCAATTCTATTAACTAAAGTATGTTAAAAGCAGTATGAAATAACTGTTGGAGCAGGAAAATGAATAATCTTTGAGAATTTAGATTTTTATTTCTTGCTCATAGATTGTAATTTTATATATATATAATGCCTGCTTATTAATAATATTTAGTGATATTTCAGTGAATTTTTATATTCTTTTTTTGATTGTTATTGATGAAGAACAACATATTTATTAAGTAGATGTATAAAATATGAGCTGTGATTCTAAAATTATAACACTGAAAGACAAATGGTCCTGCTTCTCTCCCCTGAGTAGAATAGTGATGCTGGCTAGAAGTGTCTGAGATTTGCAGCTTTAAATAGCAGTGATAAGGTGCAGGTAGGGATTTAAGGAAAATGTAAATCTTTTTATTTCCTTCTAGTCAGTGTTGACCTTGTCTGACCTTGCCTCAAGGATTCACTCCTCCGGGAATCAGGCTACTGTAATTCTATTTTATGCTGTTCTAGTTCTTACACTCTCTTATCTGCATAGTATTTCAGTCTCTTCCCAGGTTCAGCATTATTAGCAGCAGGATGAATGCATTTTCTCTTTCTTTTCTTTCTTTCTTTCTTTCTTTCTTTCTTTCTTTCTTTCTTTCTTTCTTTCTTTCTTTCTTTCTTTCTTTCTTTCTTTCTTTCTTTCTTTCTTTCTTTCTTTTTCTTTCTTTCTTTTTCTTTCTTTCTTTCTTTCTTTCTTTCTTTCTTTCTTTCTTTCTTTCTTTCTTTCTTTCTTTCTTTCTTTCTTTCTTTCTTTCTTTCTTTCTTTCTTTCTTTCTTTCTTTCTTTCTTTCTTTCTTTCTTTCTTTCTTTCTTTCTTTCTTTCTTTCTTTCTTTCTTTCTTTCTTTCTTTCTTTCTTTCTTTCTTTCTTTCTTTCTTTCTTTCTTTCTTTCTTTCTTTCTTTCTTTCTTTCTTTCTTTCTTTCTTTCTTTCTTTCTTTCTTTCTTTCTTTCTTTCTTTCTTTCTTTCTCTCTCTCTTCCTTTCTTTCTTTCTTTCTTTCTTTCTCTCTCT
>NW_005054347.1:1067547-1087733 GCF_000277835.1 Geospiza fortis
CTTTCTTTCTTTCTTTCTTTCTTTCTTTCTTTCTTTCTTTCTTTCTCCTTCTCTAGGGAAATTGCATGAATAAGTGCAATATTTTCTGTATATGCTGTTTCCTTTGTGCTGTAGTAATTTAATCTTTATATGCCATGTTGTCACTTCTATAGCCATCATAAATATCTGCTTTCTTCAAAAAGAAAAGAGGCTATCTAAGGTGAACACTGCAATTTAAATTATCTTCAGGACTCTCAAGAAACAGAGTTAAAAAGTAGATGAAACCTCCATAAGGACAAAATGTTCTGTTTTACAGGTTCCTTCACAGAAATGCAATTCTATCCAGATGCCCCACACGCTTTATGCACAAAGGCACATATTTCCTGAAGAGCTAGAAACATATTCCATAAGAGCACTTGTAAAGGCTATAGGAGCATCACCATAAAATATACACTTCCTCAACAATCAAGAAAAACTTGCAAGAATCTTAGTTCTCTCATCCTTGAAAACCAAGTTAATCAAAATGCTTAACCCGGAGCACATACCCTCTGGAGAAGCTAATGTAATAATTTCCTGGAATTTCATCTTGAAATTCAGAAAGATGCTGAAGTACATAATTAAGGCTATTAATATTAATTGATGACTTTGCAATTAAGGATGCTTTAACCTGTTATGAGTCTGACCAGCACAGAGAATTAGTCACATTTGCTGTGAGGAGCACATACCAATGTGAACTACTTAGGGTATCAAAGGAAAAGAAACAGACCATCTGTGCTCTCATACCACATGTGGTACCAAGTTCTGTGTGTTATTACAACCAGACGCAGTCTGTAACTTAGAACATGCCAATAATTCAACTGTTGTCAAGTGCTCAATGAATTAGTTGTCTTCATTAATCACTTAACTAGGCATGCTATTAACTTAAAACTGAATTAGACTCGTCTAGCCTGTCTTAAAGCAAAAGCTACAAGAATCCAAGTACAGCCACAACAATTAAGGTTTTGGAGATATACACTAAAGGACTTACTGTGATAATCAGCCCTTTTTCCTGGAAATATTTAACCAGTGGGATTGCATTCTGCTTGAAATTCATTAGTCTTCTTTGAGTGGCTTTCAGGTTATCATCAGGTCTCCCTTGCTGCTCTGCACGCTTCAGTAACCTTTCTTTCAGCCTTTGACTGGAACACGCCAGAAACACCACCAAATCTGGGGTGCAGATCTGTGGAAAGAGTAATTCAAGAAGTCTGATTAAGTTGATTATTCAGCACTACAGGACTCAGCAATTCCATTATTATCTGAGGCTCAGATATGTTACATTTGAGTAAGTTAGAACTTGATGTAGTCATTAATTTTCTGTTGGTTTTATTACGGAAAGTTTGTAAGTTTAAGGAGGGGCTTGTTGATCTGATGTGGAGGTTAGTCAACTTGTTTCACCTGATATGTAAGGAAAAAGTTTAATGAAAAAATTTTACTTCACAAGTAAAGAAGCAAAAAACCTTCTCTACGCTATGTTTATCATCTGCATCACCAGAAGTCTCCCCTACCTAAAATTTTTTTGAAAGAGCAAAATATAGATGTCTCATACTCTGCAGGAAAATGGATGCATGGTTTCCATCTGGAAACTCTTTAAGTAAGGTAGTATTTAAAATCCAGCAGCCACTGTGAAGCTAACTGATGGTAAGAACCAGGTAAAAACAGACCTGTTCCAAGAGCCACAGTTTCTTATAACACTTTATCTATTTCTCTAAATCTCTCTAAAGCTTCAGTGCACTTTTCAAGAGGTTGGGTGGGACAGCCAGAAGGGTTTTAATTTCCCCTGTCCTTTTCGGTCTGTGTGGTGAGCACTGGTATGTGTCACACCCATCCCTGCACTGTGGTTCAGGAAGTAAAGCCTTGCAGCAATGAAATAAAGAAAAATTTTTGAACTCTAGCTCTTTCCTAGTTAAATCTTCTTTATAAGCTGCTATCAAACATTTAAAGAAGAGCTATCTCTGGTACTTGATGTGGGGAAAGCAGTGACGGACGCGCTTTCTTAGGAATACGGCTAAATGTTCACAGGCAATCTTTGGAGGTCACTGCTACTTAGTACCTATGGTGAAAAAACAGAAACCTCCACTGATCCTCAGAAATCTCCACACATCTGTTAAATACTTCCAAGGATGGTGACTCAATCATTTACCTGTTCCAATGCTTGACAATTCTTTCCATAAAGCAATTTTTCCTAATATTCCATCTAAGACACCCGAACTTGCAGGATTTTTACAATATGGCTATAAATGTATATAGACTTTATTCATAACATCTGATTTTGTTCTTTCCTCCATCTGTCATTTCCAAAGACATCTACATCTCCTTGAAGTTTTCACTAGCTTAGTGCTGTCTTTTAAAACATATTAGAATTCTCTGTAAGAAGCATTTAAGATGAAAACAAACAGTTCAAGTTTTTATCTGATTACAGATTAGAAAGGATTTATTTTTTCTCACATACAAGCACAAAGTCATTTCTGCTGTTTTTACTTACCCGAAGAAAAAAGTTCATACTCTAATTTTAAACTAAAAAACCAGTGGCTTCCTATTCTTGAAATGACATAATTTTGTTACAATGCAAACAATGGTGGATGCTCAAGACTGTTAAACAGATATTTTTCTCATTAAGTTTTCTATCTACAGAATAATGTTGTCTTTGTTCATCTTGATGCAATGTAAATTTGAAAGTCAAATTTGAGCTATACACCAGTATCACAAAAATATCTACATGTATTCTAATTGCTACAGTGTAAATAATAACTGATTTATATCTTTATGTTAATTATATAGTTGTTATAATATATTGTTATTGAGGGCCAGAACAAACCAATTAATATTCTGAATGCTCTCTCTGCCTTGGTCTCTCTACCCAGGGATGTTAAATTGCATCAAGACAATCATATTTCTAGCCTGAATAGTCAAAACTTCCTATGTGGACAATCTGGAAAACTAGTAATTAAGTTTAAAAAACAATCCCACCTAAGCTAGGTTTCTGTCATTTGAGAGAATACAACATGAAGTATGGTCTGGCCTTTTTTACTGTGAAGCTGAGTACAAAAAGGTTCTTAGGAAGTCAAAAGAAACCAATACAACTTCTCCAGCCTTAGGTGGTGGTCATTAGCCTTTACAAATGAGGCTGCTGACAGAGTAGCATATGGATGTGAGGAAGCTGAAAGTGGTGAAAAAGCAGAGCCATATTCAAACAGTAAAGGACAGTCTGAAAAGCAGCACTATCAAGAAAGATGGTGGCCTCTTTATCATTACAGAAAATTAAATAGGATTTAAATGAAAATCAAATTATTTTTTACGCACATTGTAGATGATTGGAGACATGAGCACACAAACTACAAAGGCAATAGTTCTGGTAATTATTTATGAGTATCTATTAGATTTTGAAACAATTAACCTTATAACCTGTTTTTTTAAAATAATTCCCAGTGGGAAAGAAGCTCTCTCCTACTTCTATCACATACACCTCAACGTCAACAAAACAAGGGTAACTTTCCCTTCCCTTTTCAGATTATCGTAAACAGAGTTATTCTGTTCATGGAATGAATTAATTATGAAAGTTAATTTTACTGCTATAGAATAGCTTTGAGGCACATAATTATTCACATGAAACTCTGTGAAATAAGTTTCTGTGTTAGACTTTCATGCAATATGGACGTTATTAAAAGTAGCTTGGTTAAATTAAGGTTGCTTCACTAGTAATAGAAAAATAAGGAGGAATTTAGAAATTCAAAAAGCATACAGTACTAAAAAAACCAAATTATGACACAGACAGGTTCTGAAAGAAAACGCTACAGATTTCAAAGCCTGTTAGTTATGGAACCCTGTCTGATGAAAGGGAATGGCTGATGTACCTTGCAGCAGACTGAGCACAGAGACATCTCAACTCCCTGTGTGGATATCCAGCTGATTGAAGCTTCCTAACACACATTACACAGGGATTCAGAAATTACAACTGGCAATCAAGGATCTAGTAAAGTGGAGGACAAAAGGATTTCATACAAGTGAGTAATTTTATTCAGAATTTCAATTTCTGTGTATCCTAATAATAGTGGCAGGAAGATGGCAAGAAATCTTCCGATGTTTGAAGCCATAGCTGGCCTCACTTTCAATGCTCAGCGCTTCAGGACAGCACCCACCCCGGCTGTGAAGTGATACCAGACCTCCCCAAGTGCAGGGCTGGAGCTTTTGTGCACCGCAAGACTTCACATACAGCATCAAATCTTACAGGGAGTACCTAAGATAAAGAGACCACTCATGAAATTATCGGCCTGAAGGAAGAGGGTCTCCTTCTGTCTCGCACAAACATGAGACTGCAGCTTATCACAATCAATCTCAGTTCTCTAAAGAAACTTCCCACAGGAAGGGAAGGATCTGAGTGCCACCATGGCTCCATCAGGTGTGCAAGTTCTCTCCAGTCTGCTTTTAGTTCCCACAAACTGCACTGGCTGCAGAAGTCACTTACTGTTTAAGAAAACAGGAAAACACACCCTGGGCACACTGGGCTTAATTTCTTTCTTTTTTTTTTCTAATTGTACAATGAAGATAGTAACAAGGTATGACTTGGACAATTCATTAATTAGGCTTAATTATCTCCTTTTGCTTTTGAAAATGGAATGTTATCTACAGAATTTGAGTACTGTTGTTGTTCTCTATTTTTTTACAACAGCAATAATACAAAAGACACTATCACAGGTACTAAGATTACCTTTTTTCTGACACTGTGCATTTTTTAATCTGAAATACACTTCATTCACAGAAATAAAATGTCAATGAAAACAATGCTTTAAAATTCGCAGTTCAAGAAACCTAGTTTCAAATGAAGTATTATCAAAAAGATTTTTTTGAAGTGTAAAAAAAAGTAATTCAAGCATATTTGAGGTAGGATGTCAAAACAGAATCTGATTACAAGATGTCTCTATGAATTCAACTTTTACCTGCAGAATATGCATCTTTATCATCAGGAAGCAGTTGAAAACCATGTAAGAAACACAAGGTGCGCAAAAGGGTAACATCTGTCCTGTATACGTAGGCATACAGACCTAATGGCACTTAATGTTATTATTTCTCCTACATGCATTTACGTACATTTACATTACATTACATGTACATTTACATTACATGCATTTCAGGATACACCCTTGAAATGCTATTGATATTTCACTCCTGTTCTCATGAACCACTTTGCTTCCACTTACCTCAACTGTATCTGCCTGCAAGACATGCTTATAAATACTTCTAGCTGCAATGTAACAGAGTAGAGTGAATATATGGACATCTGGGATTACTTCTCTAGAAACATATCTATTCTTCTATGTAAATATGAGTATAAATTGCTTTTTTTCTAAGAAAAGAGAAGGGGTTTTATGACTCACTTGAAAATAAACCCATTTTTCAAACTCACAACTGTTGTTGAGTGTTATGGCTGGGGAATAAGTTTTGTTCTGAGACTCAGCTTGTAGAAAAGTTGTACAGAACCAACACAGACAGAAGAGTTGGGTTCCTTCATGCTGATTTCCCCCAGTACACACATCCTGTGCTCAAGGCAGAGGGTTTTATTCATGTCCAGCAATGCATGTGAGGTAGCACTGTGGGGCTCAGGGAAGGGAATTTGACTACTTACTAACTGGAACTCTGCTGAAGGGAGAATCTTTGCCTATGGGAACAGACAGGTTTCTAGTTATTCATTTTAAATGAGATGAAGAGCATATGGCATCAACTCAGAATAAAACTGGTGGGTACATCCTCTCATTTTTTAGAATCATATTTACTAGTAAGTAAATCCTACTCTCTTTGAGTCTGAATCTCCTTCCTAAACTGGAACCAGGAGTAAATTGAGAGTAATTCTATGCAAGTTGATGGCGTTATTGACATTAAGCAGTATAAGTGGAAAGATGCTCTCTTTTCTCTGGGGATATTTTCTACATCTCCTCTTGTTAGTGAGAATAGTGTGGTTGTTTGCTAGAAATTAGATGATTACACTCTCTCTCATTATTCCTTGTTAGGCAAAAGATGAAAATACTCTGTTTCTTAATTCCTGGTATGTTCTACTGGATACTCCTGAGAAAACTGACAGCTCATGAACAATTGCCATTAATTTAACAGTGCATTTTATTCTTGTTGGTAAAGGTTACTAGCAAGCTGGTTTATGTCCTTTGTATGTGTGCTCTCCCTTGTAATTACTTATTTGCTTTTTATAGTTCCATCTTTGCTGGGTTGTTAGACCATTTGCATAGTTTTTTCCTGGTTTAGAAATGCAAAATCATGAATCATGTTGTCAAATAATGAATCCTGCTGATAGAATCTGTTTCTGGTAGCTTCTTTTGAACCATATTCATACTGCTCAGAAAATAAGTTTCCAGCAAATTGCCTAGAGTATGTAATTAGGCCGACTGGTGTCTTTGGGAACAAGTGATTCAGCTTTCCACCTGTGTCAGGCAGCTAACTAATAAAAATCCCTATCTGTTAACACAAATGCTAGTGATACTAAGAAAGGACTGTGAAGCAGACCTCTGGGTACGTATTCAGTAGGGGATTGTACCTGGATCAGTGAAGCAGAGATCAGGGAAAATGGAGATAGAAGTTTAGGGGGAGAAGGAATAAAGATGACACATTTACCATGATACAGAAAAAATATCTTTACCAGAACAAAAACCTATTGCAAAAAACCAGGTCCTTTCCCCTTAAGAAGCTTTTCAGCAAGGTTGCATCCACCTCCCTGGTTGCTCTGGAGGCCACACTCTTGGCCAGGAACAGCAGGTTTTTTGTGAGAAGCTCTTTGCAGAGCTGGAGCTTGGCAGTCAGAGCCTCAGGCAGCTGCCACACACACCTGCGTCAAACCTGGAGGGCACTGCGGGCATCGCTTCTGCCTGGAGGTCTAAGTGTCAGCCTGGGAGGAACAGGACTGCTCTCCTCAGCCTCTGAGAGTCCCCAGGCATTTCTCACCATCCTATATTGTGTCACCTACACACTTACTTCCACTTTACCAGACTTATTCTTGTAATAATTTTCCTAAAGAATATACCTGAGACTTATAAATTAACTCAGATCACAGCCAAGATGAGCAGGTAGTATACATATACTGGAGGTATATGCATTTATGAATATTCCTAAGAGCATTTTAAACAAAGAATCTAATAAAATTTATTGCCTCTGTTTATTATTTAAATTAAGATTTTACTCAAATATAGTCTTGTCACCGTGGCCATATAAGACAAAACATTTTTTTAAAATAATTTCTACAAAAATAGATTTCCTCTTTTATCAAGCAATTGAATTACATTCATTAATGAACATCCATTGGTTCTAATACCTGTTCTACATTTATTTCGCTATTAACAAAAATTACAGTGAGTATATATTAAGCAAACTACATCTGTACTTACTCTATTGATACTAACAAAGAAGGAAGCTACATATGAATGACTGGAAGTAGTGGAAAAAAACAAACCAAAGCAATAATTGAAATTAACTGTAAAATACAGTTAATTGTTTCTCCCGGGAAGGATAAAAACCATGCGAGAGATTACACAGAAAGTCAAACTGCAATTTCTTGACAAGCCATTGGAGTTCAATACACCAGTCAGAGGCATTTTATTGCAGCATTGCAGGACAGAAGATATTTAACATGCTTCAGCATGCTGGAACCACAGGTGACTCGCTGAATTTCAAGATGACAGGTTAATGGTAAATAAACCATTTTCTTCTTGGCATTTTCAAGTGTGTCCTTGAAACCTAAACACCTTTCCGCTATTTGCACTCAGCAGAGATCATGGATACCTATGAAATTTGTGGGTTAGGATAGCTTTATGCCTAGGCTCAAAGTCTAAATACATCAGTATTAAATCTGCACTGCTATGCAGAAGGAGTTCAAACTGAGAAAAATATAGAAATTATCATATATTTAAAAGGAATATATAAAATGGAAGTCCTGCTTGTTTTTAAGACATTAAAATTCATGTGTTATTTTCTTCCCTACAACTGTGAATGCTTGGAACTTCACAGCTTTATTAAAAGTACCCCTATCAAAAGTATTGGCAGTATCAACTCTGCTCTTTGGAAATAAGAAATGAGAGGGTCAGGACTTGGCAACAATCCCAGACTTCCAATAAGAGGAATTTACTTATTAAACTCAAAGAGAAAAATACAGGACTTCAACTTGGTTAAAAAGTTCAAAGAAAACTGAGATAAACTTAAAGAATACTGCAGTGCTCACGGCTGAGTTCTTCCAGGCTGCAGGAAGGCTGCAATGAGCAGCTGAGCATTCAGAAATGGAGCTGGTGTAAGTGACCACAATGGCCAATGTGCTGCTGGCTGGTGAGCACTGCTGAAACTCTGAAAACATCATTGATGCTGTCTTAAAAACTTCTTTGCTGCTCAAAAAACGTGGATGACAGGAACAGTATTATTAACAAAATTCAGTTGAAAAGAAGGAGAGAAAAGCTTAAATTCAAATATAAAATTCCTCTGATGTGTAAAGTGCTTTCTAATGCACTTATTCCAGACTGACATTACTGCATGGAAGCAGTGTTTGTTACTTCTGGTTTCTAGATCTGAACAGAAAGAGAAATACTGTGTGTGCTGCAAATGATACATTGCTTTATTTTAGGCACTTTAGTCACTGAGATGCAACGTGTTTTAATACAATTCTGCCTAGCAACATGTTGAGAACTTACTGTCCACATGAGAGTCTGGCAACATAATAAGGAAGAAATCATCATCTTTTAGCTATACCTATGTATGGGAATGTTAGCATAAGTTGGTTTGCTTTGACTAGTTTACTAAAAATAACATTTTTTCCCAGAGAAAAGTTCAGCTTCTGGATTAGTCAAAGGGATAAAAATGTCCTGGTAGTACCAAGAGCAATTGCAAGCGAAGTTTAACAAGCAGTTTGTTATCATGATGCATTTCTATAACAGAATGTTATACAGGACAGGTTCTGTAACTACAGCTCAGACATACATGTATTCATTTGATTTTTCCACAAGATGAAGAGATTATGAAAGCCCAATGTCAAGTTTTAGTAACAGCTCTGTGAGCCATAAGACTGAAGGAAGTAATTTTGCATAAATTATTTGTTTCTTTAAAGAAGACTGCAAACATAGCAGAGTTACATTCTACATGTGCTTTCAAGAGAAACCAGGCACCTCAGCTGTCCTTTTCTTCTTCTGCTACCCCCCACAATTCATTTTTGGTATTACTACCTATATTCTTGGAGTTTGCGTTTGTGTAAACAATGGTAAAGAATTCATATGTGTCACATAAATTTTTCTGCTGTTTTCAGGTACATAAGCATTTGAGACATAATGGTCTCAAAAGGACCATCTGCAGGAATAAGTATTTGCTGATGACAAAGCTAGTGATAGAAATTAGAATTAATTCTTTTTCAAAACTTCTTATCAACAGATCTCAGTGTTCTACAGGGAATGTCTTTGTAAGAATGTGGCACAGGTGCAATTTGCATTTTGTGGGATTTCACCATTTTCTTCAAAGGATGTTCCATTGCTTAGTAGATCTAATTAAAATTGTCTTACTAGTTAATCAAAATTTTCTTTGCTGAAATTTCAACACATTATTTCTCACTTTGTCACTTTTGGCTAATGAGAACAATCCTTCTACACAGTGCTAGAAAGAAAGCTGTAACATTTCTCGGCTGTGGAAAACTCCCTACTATCTCTAATTGCAGACCTAGACAAATTATCACAACAGTTAATTACTGAATTCTCCACAACTCAATTGCACTTCCTATTGAGGAACCTCTGAGTGCCTGGAAAATGTTTGCATGCTTCACATAAATTACCTGACATGCCATGGGTGACTGTGAGCCTGTGAAGGATGATCAGTACCATAACTGCTGATAGCCCCTTTTCCTTAACACAAAACCTTCTGACCAAGGTGTGTAGCATCAGGGCTTACTAAACTGAGAATTTTAAAGCAACAAGTATATTTTATTTCTTTAAAATATAAATCCAAGATAAAGCACTGAATATATCTCACTGGAGATGTTGATATAGGATTGAATGTTGAAATACATATAGCTTTTGTACATTTATTTCCATGGCCTCACATGTGTTCATATTACAGGTCAACTGCAAAGAAAGATGGAAATAGGGGAGTCTGAACAGACAGCCTATGCTCCTGTAAAAGGCCTGGAATTCCTTCTTTCCTGTACTTTTTTAGAACAGGTAAGATTGAAAGGTGTTCCTATATGAAGTGCTCCTGGACTTTTTGAAAGACTTAGTGGTTTATTTTTCAGGTAGAATCAGGCTTTGAGGAGTCTGATTTACAAATCCCAACTGACTGAAAATGAAGGAACTCTTTGTGACTATAATCAAGTGTTATTTAACTGGTTTTCCTTTCCTTAATTTGAGTCTAGGATACTTAATTCCTCTCACTTCCTCCAGTTTCATATCCCCCATTCTTTCATCAAAAACAACATCAGCATAAAATTATGCCACCAAGAAATGCTCTTAATACTATCACACTGGACAAAAAAAAAATGACACAAGGAAATGATCATTAAGTCTACATTTCTGCTGTTTAACTTCTAAAACAGTCAATCTTCCCTTTTGTTAATTATAAGGCGATAGAGTTGGCAGTAACTGCTATTTCCTGTAATAACTATTTTGTCTGTTTCCTTTAATTTCCTCAATTCAGTTTTCTAAATTTTGCCCAGAATAATACCTTATAAAGCGCATTAATGAACTGCCTCATTAGCTGCTTTGTTTTGTTACTTCTGCCTTGGTAATGCCACTAAGAATTCTAAGTACAGAAACAGCAGTAGACCAGCAATTGTGAAAGACTTTGAAACATTCTGCATGTAGGCACTCTAAGAATTTAGCTCTGAAACTGCAACCTCTTCTTGTGACCATAACTGTTATGTTAGCAGCACTTGATCAGAAAATGACATCAACTGTTTGTTTTTCCACCGAATTAAAGTAGTTTTAGATTAGTTTAAAATACACACGTGAAAACAACATGTCAATAGTACTCAGGAATACAGTTTTAGCTGACTAAACCTTGGAATTGTAGTTTAGAATAACCACAATGATCTTATTTTCTTAAAAAAAGCACACTTTCTGGTTTATAAAAGCTTGCAAAGCATGGGTAGTTTTAGCCTTTTTTAAATTCATCTTTTCAATGCCCTGTAATAGACTTGACACTAAAAACACTGTGAAGACATGCATTGCTTTAAGTATGTTTCTCTAAATGGAGATTATGTTGAACAAATAGATATGGAAATATAATATTTTTCCACTTTCAAAATCATTAAGATACAGAAAATACTCACTATTAGATTTCATGTGTTTTTCTTCTTCATCTTGAGAGGACTTTCATTATAAGACAAAAGTCTTGGATTCTTGGTTATATTAGCACATTGTCTTTTTACAAAATAGTTTGTCTTCAGACAACAGGACATAACATAACATAAATCTTTTGTCAACCTGTAATTATGCAAAGATTTCAAGAGCAATGCTTTTTCTTGGAATCTGACCAATTATTTCAACAAATTTAACTGTTGTAGAGATGTGTAAGTTATTTTAAGAATAAAAACAATCTCTTACTTGGTCCTCAAAGGAGATTGCCTGGGCAACATCTCTGGGAAATCCATCAATCACTATCCCCTCTTCATCAGGGATCTGCATTAATCTCTGCTTTATCTCAGTGATGGTTGTTTCCTTTCACAGAGAAAATAAATTAGTTATTTAATATCATAAAGGAACGTTTCTTGATGGTGCACATTACTACAAGATGTATTAACCCTTGAAAGTAAATATGAACATAGGAAACACTGTACCTGAGGAGCCAGTTCTCCAGTAGTAATTATTTTGGCAATTAGGCTCCATTTTCTATTGCTGCTTGTGCTGTGGATTTTCTTCCTTAACAATTCACCAACTGATATGTAGTTAAATCCATAACGTTCTGCTATTTTCAGACTCTGTGTCCCTTTACCACTTCCTGGGCCACCTAGTGTGAATCATAAGCAAAACATTAAATTAACCTTTCATCAGAAGTACCCCATCACAGGCGAAATCTTTTCTATTGGCACCAATTTACCAAGCATTATTAGAGTAAACCTCACAGTGGCATGACCTGTGACCAACTATGTGTCTTATCTATTGGATCATAAACATAACAGTTTGTAAAGTGAAATTTTCTAAAAGAATACAAATCCACTTCCAAAATAAAAATAAGTCCTGTTGGAGGTTGACCTCCATTCCTGGAATGGAGTTTTTCTTGATCCACAGTAGAGGAGCAGACAAATTAACTATTTCCTTCTTAAGCTCTATGAATCCAGAGACAGAGCCAGATAGTCTGAAGTGCATTCATGTCAGAAAGAATCATACTTGGTTAAATAAGCCAATTAAATCAATGAACTAGTCATGAAATGGAACTAATAAAATCTGCTCCTAAATATGTTTGCAAGAGCTTCTGAGGTTTCCTTATTTTAAAAAAAAATCATCTGAGATGTTTCCATAGTGATTTGGTGTAAGGACTTTTATTGAACCATGCAATACCAGCTTTTGGTATTGATGCTTGAAGCATCTGACAGAGAAGAAATTAGGTTCAGCTTGCTAGACAACTTGAAGAATAAAGAGACCCTTCAATATATACAGCCCAGGCAGAAAGGGTATCAAAATCACTGAAAACAGCTATGTTACATAGCAGGGGAAGCTGCAGGAAAGGTGAGCTGGACAGCAGCAGCAAGAATGCATGTAAAACAATCAGAACATGTCTGAACTAAAAGGACATGTTATGATGTGACAAGCAGAAAATCTGGAATTCAATATTTAAAACTAGGAAATTGTTTTTATAAAAATAAATATTTATGTGTAGAAAAATGTATCATACTAAAGAGTATAACAAAGCAAACCAAAACCATATGTTTTGATAATAATACCAATCCTAAGTAGCTATAGTTTTGGGGATTCTTTGTGAGAACACTGAATTTTATTTCAACAGAAAAAGAATCAAGATTTATTAAAAATATACTTTTTTATTAATTTAAAAAATACAGCAATGCAATGAAAGTAAATCTGAATACACTGAGCTTCTTGTTAGTAATCATGTAACTCTTTTTTTATTATCTGTATTATTGCCATAGATAGCTTTTAAGCATTTTTATAACAAATACAGTTCTGGCTGCAGGAGAAGCTTTACAGCATTTGTACACGTATGCTTAGGGCAGTCTCTGTAACCAGGCTCCAAGCTGCACCCCAATATCACTGTCACACAGCTTTTAGTGTCACCAGCAGTGGCCTGGAGCTCTCTGTGCCCCAATGCTGTGATGCTGATGCTGCATCTGCCCTTTGGAACAAAGACCAGGAGGCATTTCAAGAGTGCACAGAGAATTGCGCCTGTTGTTATCATGTTCCCATACCCTGCCCACAGTTTAGTTATGCCCTGGGGAAAAAAACCAGTTTTTTCATTATCCAATTGGTTTAAACAGTGTTTCTACAAGCATTTATCTGTAACATCCAACTAGACAACACAGCTACAGAGGTTCATAAAACATACATGTACAAAATGAAAGAAAAACTGTATCTTATATAGTAAGATCACAACTGAAAAATCTTTTCTCTCATTCAGTTCACTTGGTGTTTCTGTTGTAAAAAGACATAAGTTTCTCTCTTCTTTCAGCAGATTACAGCTACTTAGGTTCTACAGCTATTCTTCCATTTCAGTAATTCCAGGTGATCTATATGGGCTTAGTTTTTTCAGCTTGGACTCTCTCATAGACAGCTTAGCTATCTATCCTCTTAGAATAAAGAATGTTCTCCTTCTGTAGGTACACAAGCATCTGATACAGTAGGAATCATCTTCTCTCATCTTCTCCACTGAAGTGGCTATAAAGCACTTCTGCTCTAGTTCCCCCTGCTCCCTTTCATGCTCAGCCTTCCCCATGAAAAATGCATTTCACTGAACCTTACAAGTTTGGAAAGACATGTTGCACCCAGCAACAATAAAAATGCAAAACATAGGCAATGTGCAGAAAATTTAAAAATTGGAAACAAGGAAAATAGTGCTCGTGCTCCAACACAGATACAAAAGGTGGCAGAAAACCAGAACTGATACCTGATAAAACATCAGTCTGTAATAGTATAAAATAGCTAAAAAAAACCATGTTTGAAACAAGTAGATAGACGTCACACTTCTGTTAGGGAGAGCTTTGCTTTGCCAGTAAAGAGAAACCAAAAAACAAAACAAAACAAAACAAAGTGTAGCTCAGCACTTCTGTACTTTCAATCTGAATTGCAATCAGAAAATAGCTAATAAAGTGTTTGGTTTAATATTCATAAACTTCTAACACATTTTGCTTCTATCAATCCAAACACATCCCAAACACATAATCCAAATCAATCCAAACACATAATATCAGGATGGTATTATCTGTTTACAATCTGAGGGGAAACATTCAGGTAACAAAATAAGGGAGAAGTGATAGGACAAAATTACTCCCCACAGCAGATTATAATTTATCATACTATGTATCTATTCCTGACTCTTTGATAAATCACTGACAAGCTGTTCACAAGAAAGAAAAATCAAATCCCTTTCATTTTTTATTCTTTTTACTTATTCTGAGGTAGGTTACTCAAGCAAAATATGATTATTTTACATATTTCTAGAAGATGTCTAGACTAGGGAACACTTGTTGCATCTAAAATTATGTTTCCTAACAGGTTTCAAGTAAAGATTTGTGTGCCCAAAAGTGTTATTAAAGCAATTGTTTTAATCTAATTTTGTTCATTACTTCAACTTTGCATCTATTATTGTAAATTCAGAATTAATTCAACTAAGAGTAAAATTTCTGAAAATACTTCTTCCTTTAAAATCTGACTGTGGACTAGATTTAACAAATCAATAGGCAGCTGCCTGCTGACAGCACTTTATTTGATCTAGCCCTTACACCTTGATCTCAAAGGAAGGTGTATTCTTTTAATATTAAGTAATATATTGAAGAAAGTGCAGCTTAAAAACATACTCAACTAAGGTGCTAATGACACCAGATAATTAATATTTTAAGATCTCTAAATTCAAGCTATACTAACAGTACAAATTTGTTTCTTAAAAGTATATTAGGAAGCACATTTTTAAACACAATCTCATTCACTAGTGTTATAATGCCTTAGAAACTTAATTTTTCCATTGATTCAGATGAGTGCCCTCCTGGCTGGTTCCATCTGATTTTTCTGAAATCCAGTCATATGCTCACTATGTAGCTTTAAAGCTTTTTCTTTCACCAGAGGTTTCTTCTGCAAACCCAGAAAAAGAACAAAGTGCCCACCTTTGTAAGTGATTCTCTTCAGCCCTGGAGCTACCTGGTTCATTATAAGGATGACAGATTTCATAAAGCAAAGAAGTTGTAAAAACCTTTATGGAAGCATTAAAAAGATCTTGAGCTAATGCATTAATAAAGAAAAGTTCATCGAATATGTGAAGCAGAAGACAGACAGGTCCTTAACTTCATTTCTGTCCCTAATGGTGACTGGGACCAGCACCACCTGAGCAAGGCAGGATGATTAGTTATCTCTAATTAGACAGAAATACATTACTTCACTGATTTTTTTTTTGTTGGCATTAGATGCAAACTGAAAATATGCAACACATTTTTTGTGTCCAATATCTCTTGAAATGAACGGTATACTTTTTTTTCTCTTTTATTCAGTTACTTTTTCCAACATGTGTTTTTATGCGCTTTCTCAATAGAAAGTTGAATTTGGGAGAAATTGCCTTGATACTGTACAAAAATGGACAATAGCTTCTAAGCTACATAGAGTATTGTGTTTCTATCAGATCACACTGTAATAGATTCAGAGAAACTCAGTGGGAATATAAACCTGAAATAGCCTTTGTGGAATGTTTACAACGTTCCCTATATAAATGGGAGAAAAGAAAAGCTCTGTAAAATCCATGGTCTGTTCACTGCATGCTGGTGTTCAAGGATTTCACTTCAAATACACCCGCACTCAGTTCCAGAGGTGAAAGCCAATCTCTCTTTATCTCACTTAAATCAAACCTTCATTCATCACTCTCCTGCAATTGAGCTACATAGATTTCAATGCATTAAGAGCCTTCTGTGATCACTGAAAAGGAGCCAGTTATTCTCCTTTATGAAAAGGAAGGGTAGCTAATTAATTAAGATGAAAGAAAGGTATGTGTTATTTCTCCACCTAATTGCAATCTTCACATTTCAGCAATACATAGACAGATTTGCATATTGAAATCTGTAACCCTGAAACAAAAGATTAAGAAAATTCAAATGCCTTGAGCAATTGCCTTGGTGTACCACAGATACTTAAAAAATGCCTGGTCTTCTGTTTCCAATCTATTCCAATGTCTTGTTTCTGAGAGCTGCTGGATGCAGAGCCTAGAGGACATGCTGCTCCTAGAGTTTCCATTCTGTAGTACAGAGAAGACATTTCTGTTCCCTTTTATTATACTACATATATTCTCTGTTATGGAAGCAGTATCTCTCTTTATTATGAATAAAGCTTTATACACTAAAAATGTAATTCTCCATCACCGGGCACCTGTGCTGTAACTCTTTAAGCCATCCAGAGAATCAGATAATTAGGCCTGGTGGTAACATTTCTAAAGACAACTACCTAGCTGATAAGGAAACTGATGCAAAGAACTTAAATTCATGAAGAGAAAAAAATATTGATTTACACTTAACCTGCAGCTATTTTTTAATAACCTATGCTTGTCTGAGGCTGGAAAGTATGAGCTGCTTAGAAAGAACACTAAACAGCTCACAAGAGAGACCTCTGGGAGAGAGCACAATTAACTAATGTGAACTGAGTGCTCACTCTCTGTGAAGCTGGAACAGGATTCATTCGCCAAATGGGCCTGAGGATTAATTTACCAATGCAATGAACTAGTGACAGTGTCACTCCAACTGAGCATACCAATCATTTGACAAGGGTCTAAGTATAGAGGACAATAGTTCTCTATTACCTTTTTGAGCTGGTTTACACAATATTTTAGAATATCCCATTTTTGTGATCAGCTTTGAGTATGTCTGAGTGTTTTAGCTCAATCTCGAGCATGATTTGGAAGAACACTTTTTTCACATGGTGCTGCTGCCTTGAAATGCATGAACCAGGTTTAGATAAGATGAGATCAAACTGGCAGATGTGCTCATAAGAAAATCATGAGCTCTCCAGCTGCTAAGAGGCATCCAGTTTACAGAGCACGAGTGCAGGTGCTTGCTGTGACCCCTAAAATTCTTACAGTGGGAATGCCATGTCCAGCACTAACAATTTCACACTCTTAATTGACCTGCACCACTTGCTATGGCAGATGGAAAAAATGTATTTAAATTCATATAAGCATTCAATGTATTTGCAGTACAAATCAAAAGGCAAAGCAGAAGTGATAAAATCTTGTCAAAATGACTGCCTTCATACCTATGACAAGAATAATTTTTGGTCGAGGTCTTGCAGGGTCAAACACATCGTACTCCTCAATTAGCTCAGCCGTTTCAGAAAGGTCAGTGTCACTTTCTATGGAGAACTGTTGGATTGGAGGCAGCCGGTCGTAGCGTCGGTAGGGGAAGTTAGAGTTATCAGGCATCACTGTAAAATAGTAAGATAAACTGGGAATTGTGGAAATAGGCAGAAAACTCAAAATCTGTTCTGTACACAGATTTAAATAAGTATCATACATAAAGAATAAATATATCATAATTTTACATTGTGTTTGCTGTTGCTATATTTTTGGCCTCTAAATAACCAATTTATTAAATCACAACCACCCAGAGTCAGTTTTCTCTGGTGTATGTTTTCAAGCACATCAGGTTTTCTATGAACATCTGCCTGAAGCACCCAGAGTTCAGCAGGGGCCTCTGAGAAGAAAAGCTTTATATTGTGCAGATAGCCTCTACTATTAAGCAGGACGCTTTTAGTGATACATGTTGTACACAGAGATAGAGACAGTATTCTTGCTGATTATCTTCATGAAATGTTGGATGGCAAGGAAAAATAACTATGGCAACTGAAAGACAAGCTAATTACTCTTTGTTAACATTACAAATAAAATAATTACAGGTATTGGTATGACATCTGCTTAGATTTTATGAGATGCACTTTTTTCTAAGAGTTTATAATTTATATTTTATTTAGTAAATTAGCATACAGCTCCAATGTAAAATAGAAAAGCACGTAATGTAACTGCACTGAAGTTGGTGTGTATGTCATCCATAAGGACTGACTGAAAACACAAGCCAAGTTCACTGTGTCATATCTGCCCCATCTTTGCAAATGTTTTCGGTAGGATACAAAAAATCCCTCCACTGATGTGTTAAACATTTACTCAGCAAACATCTATCATTTGGCTGGAAAGTGATCACAATTTCCTCTCCTGCCTAGCATCCATTACGGCAGGAGAAAAACAAGTGCCAAAAAGCAAAAAAACAGAAATCTTGACTCCTTTGCCTACAGATAATCAGAATGAGGCATAATCTGCTATAGAAGTATAAAATAATTCAGTTGTGGATGTAAACCCATACATAGTTGAAGAAACAGAATAATTTTAAAATTTAATACATTACCATTCCTGAAAAAAGACCTCCGGGACTGTCCTCCATTGAGTGGAGGCAGGGTCTTCTTTTCTGGGCTGACAAAAGTGTCCCATTTCACTTTTTCTGGACCTCCAAGCTCTTTTACTTTCTGCAAACAGCTTTCCAAATATTCAATTGGGTCATCAGGTTTGTAACACATTAATCCATTCAACAGACTCTGAAATGTAAGATCAGAAACACAGACTGTAATGATAGATGCCAGGGAAGACCAAGCACCTTTACTTTGTCTTTTACTTTGTGCACAGAAATGCCACATTCCTTCATATTCAGACTCTCTGTTGCAATTCAATGTGTAAAAGTGAGGTGTGCAAAAAATCAAATTATTTTGGTTTGCCAGTGTCATAAAAATTACTAGCAAAGGAAGCTCATGGCTATGTCTTTATAGTGTTTGTTTGCACTAAAATAAAACCCGAAAATACCAAAAAATTCCTCTACATTTTTCTTAGAACTGTCGCTGGCAAGTATACACAGAGCAATGTGCAAGCTAGAGAGCCCCAAAATTTACATATCCTTTGTAGTCTTTGACATCACTAAAATGTATTTTTTCCTAAAGACCACTGCACCCACAAGTATCTCATCCATATTCTTGTCAACACTTACACAAGCAATGAAAAGAGGATTTTGAAAAACCATAGAAATACTCAAATATCACCTTGTTCAGATCTGGAAAAATACCCCACAACCCCAAAATTCATAGGTGTTTTCTGATTTAATTGATCACAGATTTCAAGCCATTAGCAATCCCCTTTCTACAGTATTAATTCTTCACTCATCATGCTCATGAGCATTGTGGGGGGTGTGAAAGAAAGACTGCCAGGCCCTCTTCTGACACATTTCCTTGACAAAGTGATACATAAGTCATCATCTCACCTCTCCACGAGACTGCTGCATCCAACCTTCCCTTAACAATGCATGTCTTTCTGGATGATTTCTGTTCTTTTTGCTTTTCCTAATTTTTGTGTGAATAAACTTGAGGGTCATAGTTGGTATTAATACTAAACATAAATAATGCCAATTCAGGATTTGATCAGTTGCTATCTACAGTTTATACAATAATTGATATTTACACACATTTGAGCTTATAAAATACGATACAATTTCTATGTATCCATGCCCTTACTAGAGTACTTAACAGATCACAGCAACTAACAGTGTATTTTTGCAGAAGATATGCACCAATTATTTAAAATCAGTAGCTCAAGCTTTGAGCTTCAACAGAAAACCAGTTTTGTCTGCATCTGTTGTTAAACCATTCACATTCTGTGTAATTAAAACATTCGCATTCGCCGTGTCCTGCAATTTTCAAAATATACAGAAAGACGTCTAGATTCAGCACAGGCAAGGGAAAATACCTATGTGTGCATGTTATATACAGATGACAGGATGTCTGATCCGGGAGGGAAAAAATCCACATTGCACAGAGAAGTAATTATCGGCCATTAGCAGCAGGTAACTTGTGGGGAGCTAAACAACACCTCACTAAACATTTGCGGCTCTTTTGTTCCCCCCTACCGCTGAAAGATGCCCCTCGCCCGCATTCCTCGGCGCTCCTTTGCCCGGCGGATACCCAAGTTCGCTGCCCGCC
>NW_005054347.1:1088273-1103535 GCF_000277835.1 Geospiza fortis
GGCGGCAAGGGCTGGGCACCGGGGAGCGCAGGGGTGCTGGGAGCCTCCCGCTGTAACGCGGTCCCTGCCCTTGGCACGCTGTTCGGGCGTCTCGAGGAGCGAGACGTTTCATACACTTTGGGCTGGCAAAAAGCCACGAACTACGATCAGTCATGAGCATCTGTGATCGGCGAGTCACAGGAAGAGATCTGAAATGATCTCTGGTCTCGCCTTCTGTTCAAGGCAAGGACAGCTCTAGAGGTCAGACCAGGTTGCCCCAGGGCTTTATTCCGTCTCATCTTGCAAAACCTTCCAAGGGTGGCAACTGCAGAGCCTTTCTGGACAACCCATGCTGGTCTGGCCTCGACATGAAGAAGGGTTTTCTCCTATTCACTTATCACCTCCCATGTCTCATTTTGTTCCTTGCCCACCATTGTGAAGAGCCCGGCTCCACTTTCACGGCGATCTCCTGTCCAGCCTTGGAGAGCTGCTATTATGTACCTCTAAGCCTGCCACAAGGCTGAACAAGCCCAGCTCCCTCTGCTCATCTTCAAGAACAAGTGCTCTCCATCCCTTAACCATCTTGGCTGTCCACTCAACTCAGAATCACAGAATATATTGAGTTCAACTTGTAAGTGAATGGTCCGTACAGGGATCAAATTCATTCCAGTTTGTTAACATCTCTCTTCTACTGGGGAGCCCAAAACCAGGTGCATCATTCTAGATGTACTCTGGGAGGTGTTAAGTAGGGGGTAGCTTCTGTGGTAACTCTGTGGCACACTGGAAGTCAGAGTAGAGTATTTCGGTTGCTAAAGTGTCCTATATCAAGTCTGATTTTCCAAATAGTTTTTAACTTTAATAGAATATCCTTGTATTTGTGCTGAGGCACACCCTAACACAAACAGGTTACATAACTGCAAGCTTATAAACAACACTGAACAACTGCTTTCTGTATGTACATCCCTATTTTTCAGACAGATAGGAAAATGGATAGGTCTTCTCCAGTGTCTTTTAAGAAGCTTCTCCCCGTTGTATATGATTTGTGGATCAATATCAGTTTGACAAGCTTCTCCCTCTCAGCTGCAACCATGTTCCTTGTTTTGCTGTTTCTGTAGTTGAACTCCCCTTGTTTTCCTCACCCCAGCCTCCAGCTTTTTATGCAGCTTTTTCTTTTTTTTCTCCCAGAGAAGCATCCAGTCCTTGTTCATTCCATGAACTGCTAAATTCTGCCCAGAAGGCAGTCCCATGATCTTCTAATGACAAATTGGACTGTTTGGTTTTCCAGGTCATCCAGATATTCCCAGCAACTACCACATAAAGGGCAGCAACTGACATCCCTTCACAGCAACTGACTGATGGATGGCACACAGAATCATAGAATGGTTTGGGTTGGAAGGGGCTTTAGAGATCATCTTGTTCTGACCCCCTGCCATGGGCAGGGATGCCGCTCGAAAGATGAGGCTGCTCAGGGCTCCATCCAACCTGGCCTTGGACACTTACAGGCTTGGGGCTCACAAAACTCTCTGGGCAAACGTGTTTCAGTGCAAAGCTGCTGGAAGACCATAGCTGAAGTGTCTCTGCAGTTTGGCTTCAGAGCCTTTCCAGCTCCAGTTTCTATCAATCCATTGGTGTCTACTTAGAGAAGATGGAGTCACTGAATTGACACTTCTCATATGTTCAAGTAAGACTTTGGTCTTCACTGAAGGGTTTAATCAGCATTCTGCAGTTTTTCTCATCCTCCCATAAAATCTGGATGTGGTTTTAACCCTACTTTCTTCTGCTAAAATTTTAATCCATCCAAATGTAAATTCATTGAAAAGCACATTGCCGTAATTTTTATTGAGTAAAATGAGTAGGCTCCAATGTCCTAATAAAAAGATATGAGACATAATTGCTTTTAAATTACCTTAAATGAAGGTTGACAAAAGGAAGATGGAATTAAATTAAATAGATATTTTCTTAAAATGAGGTCTTTGCTAAGGAGGGGTAATAGAAGATGGCATTCTATTTGGGAACACAGAGCTGTGTTTTTGGCATTTTGTGGGTGTAACTTTTTTTTGTTTGTTTCTTGATACAACAAAAAATTTATCTGTATTTATCATTGTCTTGGATAAATTCCATTTATAGGCTTTCAGAATATATATTTTTATATACTCAGCATTTATGGGTAAATTAGTATCTCATCCAATGTCCTGGTTTGGCAAGAGAAAAATATTTCCTTTCATATGTTTTCCATAGCATCTTCCTCAGGAATGTGAAATATGTTTGTGTAAAGTGTTGCCCTACTTGGCTTTTTTTTTTACTGTAGGCTTCCAGGCATTTTGCTCAGTTAGATAATGCTAACAGAAAATAAAATAACAGAAATAACTCTCCTGCTATAAAATTATGCATTATTATTATGCACATCTTCATTATTGTTCAAAATGTTGTTTTGTTGCACAAAATCAAATTCTGTGTTGCAGAAATTACCACCTCAGAACAAATACAGCCATTAGGAAATCTATCAGACTGAAGGTGTGAAATGTATCTGGAAAGGATATTTTTGGATCTAATAATACAGTTCCTCCTTGTAGAAGCAATGTTTTATGCGTTTGCTGTCAAGAAGAATCCCCTTATTGAAGCAGGGTCGCAGGTGGAAGCTTCTCAAAGGCTCTGAAGAACATTGGCAGTGAAGGATTAAGCAGAGATGAGCCAAAGGCGCACAAAAAGCTGGGTTATTTGTTGTGCAGGTAAGATAAAGGGAGCTGTTCGAAGGTGAGCTCTTTGTTGGGTAAGTGTCTGATCAAGAGTGCAGGTGGGAGTGAAGTGGTCTTACCGCCTTAGAAAGTAACATAGGATGTAAAAATGCTCAAAGGAATGGGAATGCATTTGAGCTCCAGGGCACTGCCCATTCCCGAAGGTGCAGGCAGCTCTTTAGGGTACTGGGTAAGGCACAAGGATCACTGGTTATTTCCTACCTTTTGTGGAGGGCAAGAAGATACAATAGAAAGAATAAAATTTTGCTATCAAAATGATAACATTTCTGAAAATTTATCTAGAAAACTTCCTATGGATCTTATAGCATTTGGCAGATTCCATTCTCATTCTTCTTGTTTCCTCCAGAAGCCACATGAAGCTGCACTAAGATGAATCAGTATTTTCAGGGATCAGCTGGGACGTAGTGTTCTGGGCCTTCTATTCTTCTTGGTTAAACCAATTACACAACACCCATAGCCTTCAGTCAAACCATAATTAGGTTCTGTGTTTTCAAAAATCACTTCAGAATACCCCAGTATTTTATAAACTATTTTTTTGTCTAGTGCCTGTTCAAGCACTAGTGGCTGGTTCTGTCACACCAGTTGCTGCTCTGCTAGACATCTTTATTAAATCAGAACCAACATCCTTGGATTAATGTGCTTATACAGGCTGATATGCGGACAGCTTGAATTTGTAGATTCTGTAAGTAAACCAATTATGTGCAGCCTTTTTAATAGAACATGCTGAATTATATGCTTCTGATCCAGAAATGGTATGCATTTTAATGTAAATTTGGAACTTACTTGCAGCCCCATATTGCAGTTAGTGTGGTATAAATTAATCCAAGATCGCTCAAATGATATTTTAATTTTTAGGAGAAATCCCTTTCCAAACCCTTTTGCTACTGTATTAACTGGTTTTTTTTAACCTCATGTTTCCCCCACCTTTCTTTTCTACTCTGATACACCATTTTTTCTTTTCTACTCTGATAGACATTTATTCTCTTTTCTACTGGTACCTGAACATGTTACTTAAGTGAAGTGTATCACCAATTGAAAAGTAGTGAAAAATCAACCAAGAAAAACCTGATTTCTGGATCTAGATTTCGGTAAGCCCCAGAATTAACATTTTATGTAAATTTTGAGTACACCAAGATGAATAGAACACGGAAGGGAAGAAAGAAGTTAATGCCATTTAAGAGTTTGAGGATGCATATTTCAATCTGCTGAGAAAAAAAACATTTTAAAGAAATGCTATGATCAAGTCCATATTTGTTATGATAAATGAAATAGCTAAATAATCATTCTTGTGACCTTTCCCTGAACTGTCCAATTTATCTACATGCATCTTGAGTGGGATGTAGAGGCATCAAACAGGACACATTGTTCTGCTCTTCCAGCCTGCCTGTGACACCCTCAGTGCCCTCATTCTGTTGTTTTCCCGCTGACAGACTGAATTTGTGCCCTGCTGTGGTGTTGCAACAGGGCTCACCCTGAGCTGGGTACCTGGCAGATTCCCAGCAGCTCTCCTTTCCACTGTTTTCTCTCCCAGGTTCCTTTGCTGGAGCATCAGCGCCTGCACTTTATTTTTGATGTATGACTTCCTATATTTGCTTGCACCCAGTTTACCAAGAAATCATCCTGCTCAGTGCCACTGAGCTGTCCCCTCTGGGAGATCCCACTGCCCCAGTCTTTGCTCCCTGCCACTAGTACCAGTGGTTTTCTTCGGTTTTTGTAATCACTGCAAATATTATACAGCACGTGGCCAAACCATAGTTCCTAAGGGACCAAAACAGAAAGTCAGTATTTCCCATTCACACTTCACTTTTGAGGCCAGTCAATTAATCATTAAATATATATACACATTAATTTTGATTCACTCAGGTTTTTTTAAAGAAAATATCCTGCAGCAGTAAGTAAATGGCATCAGATCAGCACCTTTTTTTTTTCATCAGCCAAAAGGAACTTTCTTGAGCAAGTATTTGTGTACAGATCTGAGATGATCTTTATTTCAGAAGCCAGCATTGTCAGGCATTCATTAAATTTCATATAAGCTATATTCCAGTATGTTCTTACCAGTTATGTTTTTTCACTAAGTTCCATGTTAGATGGCCAGGGCTATAATTCCCTATACCACCACCCTTATAAAGTAGTGGTCTAGCATATTCCCAGAATGTAAGTATTTCAAGAGTTCTTAGAGTCCCTTTCCAGTTTTTCCCTTTCCTGTCCTTTCCAGCTGTTTTAAAACTCTGATACAACTTATCCAAAAGTTATTTTTAGTGACTACTATTTATAAAATTTACTTGACTACAGCTCTAATGGAGAATGTTTCATTATCATGCTATGGTATAGTTACATCATCTGATCATTTATATACAGAACTGAAATATGTAGTGAAGCCTTTCAATCACTTTTGATAAATCTATGAAAGGATATGGCACAAATGTTGTAAGGATTGTTTTCTTTCTTTCTTCAGAAAAGCTGCTATTTTAAATGCTGTTGCGCCCCTCTGACTATTGGTTTAGATGCAATTTTGTTTCCCTTCTTATTGTTTAGCTGTTCTTAAATCTGTCACGTATCTTTCTTGCAGCTTCTAGTATTTACAATAGAAGTTTTTCTTATTCTTATATATCTTTATTTTCAAGGCAAATTGCTGTTTTTTTCTGTGTTGTTAACATTTCTTAAATAATTCCCAATTTTAATGCATATTTTTGTATTTAAGTTTTTATCCTTGATTTGGCTTATAATAATTAGATAGTATGAGGATAGTGTACAGCATTATGTAACTTAATAAATTCAAGGTTATTACCTCAGAAAGTCCTTAAACCTCTGAGAGATGAAAAGCAGGAGGTCCTCTAGAGGTTTTCCTTGTCCCTAAGACAGTTGCTTACTACTGGAGAGAACACAGATTGAGCACTTACACAGACCTTCTGTCTGATCCATTACAGCCTCTTGATGTTTTTGCTTTTATTTTATGTCAGTTAAACTGGATCTCCCCCTCTCCCGACAGTGTTACAGAAATTGCTCTTTGGGAGGATTATTTCATAAATAAAATTACCATTTTTCAGTAACTGATTAATAAATACTCCAAATCTGTGGATACTGATTTTTCAAAAACTTACAAATGTGGTATGGTTTTTGTCCAATAAAGTCCTAAGGATCCAACCACACTTCTAATCTATGCACTGTCCCCTGTTAATAATTTCTGTTCATCTAGTTTATTCTTTATGAGCTAAGGGAATTTGTGTAGCTGTAGGAAAAAAACACCAAAACAAAACACAAAAAAACACAGCAAAATTCAGTCAATAAAACAGGCTTGAACTGAATAACGACTTGTGGGTGGTGGTTGTGGGAATAGAAAAGAATTCAAGCACAGCTACAGACCTCATCTTGGGAACACTGAGGAGCTCAAGATTGTTAGAAAGTACAAGTTCCTGTTACTTGGCATTTGGGTTTTATTTCAGTGGTTAAATGGACTAGTGCCATCCAACATTATTTCTATAACTTGTTATTCAGTCATACAGTGAAAATCTTCCCTACTTGAAAATCATCTTTCACAAAGTACAGCTCTTGAAAAGATAAGCATCTTGACTATTTCTTTTTTAGCTAAATGAATTCCAAGTAATACCAACTTCCTGTATGAAGGGCTTAGAAAAGTCACATAATGATTTCAGGAATTGCTCACACTGAGAAAACTTCAACATTTTTTGATGTTTATATCTTTACAGTGGCTCAAAACATTGTGATGTTAAGTCAAAGGAAAAAAGTATAATTACATTTGATGTAATTTGTTCTTACCTAGGGTCAAGAAGGATTCCTGGATGGGCTATTTTCTTGTATGAAAGGCATTTATAAGCGCAGATTTTTTTTTCTCTACTCAAAAATGAGGACCATTAATTTTGGTCAGATACATGGTGGTACATGTATTCCAAAGAATAAAATAAATCTTAAGGAAAAAAGAAATCTTGTTTCACAACATCACAATTTTTTATAATTAGGATTCACAATGGAATAATGTTGGCATGTTCTGTTTTCAAAAGTGGCCATGGCGATAACTGTAGCATTCTGGTAAAAAAAGTTTCCTATTTTCATATTCAGTGTGTATCC
Organism: Geospiza fortis; assembly: GCF_000277835.1. Taxonomy (NCBI): domain Eukaryota; kingdom Metazoa; phylum Chordata; class Aves; order Passeriformes; family Thraupidae; genus Geospiza; species Geospiza fortis. Next base: position 1,095,095 of record NW_005054347.1, read on the forward strand.
AGTATTCAGCACAGAGCAGTAGCTGTCAAAATGTTGGTAAGTCACTGGTGTTTACTTCTCCCTGTTAGTTTTCCTAGAGCTAAAGCTCTCTTTGTATTTTATATTCCATAATAAAGTGAGGAATGACCTTCCAAACTTTCTTTTCTAGACACAGAAAGGCTGTAGCTTTGTCAGGTATTGGCTCACAACTCTGAATTCTACTGTAAGGAACACATTTGGGGTGGGGGGGAGGATTTTAATTTTGCCTAAGTCATTTTTTAATGATCTAATGTTCTTGAACTCATCCCCTTAACTTCTTGTTCTTGCATTGCAATGAATAGAATGCAGCACCTAGAGATTAAAATATGCACATTATGTAATAATTAGATACAAATCAGAACATAGAATGTAGGCAAGATAAAGAAATTGGACCTGAAGATACAATAGGCCGAGTTGAGAGACGTGAGAGAAACTGGCAAATGTTTTAACCATAGAAATGTTTTAATATTAATTTGAAATTCATCCTGCCTTTCTGCTGACATACAAGAACATTGCCTGAATTTAGTCACCAACTTCAGTGAATGCTTTCTTGACAGTATAACAAATGAGAATTGGATCAAACACCTGCTTCCCATAGAAGCTGACACCCTGCCAGATGGCTTATTAGCAAAGATAACTGTCGATGGAACTATCACATGAGGGCTGAACTTGAACTCAGGTTCAACTTGGCATGGGGTGAAACTTTTGGCTAAATGGAAGAAAGGATTATAACTTAGTATTTGATAGAACCTAACACCATGTAGTTTATAACACTGGAAATTATTAATAATCCTCAGCACTTGTTGAATCACCAAGACCTTTCTTTTTCTTGTCATGCTACCCAATAAAATGAAATAGTTGTTGAAGTGCAGGGCTGCACAGGACCCTTGGCTCTGCCTTATAAATACCTAGTTAGGGATTAGGCAATTGTGCTGTGGAAAGCAAATCCACCTTGGCTGTCATGACACAAGGCAGGGTTCAGGAGAAGTTAATTAAGGATCACTGCTTTCAGGAGAACTGACAAAGTTCTGCTCCTATATGAACTCCTTAGCAGCAGAGGCAGGTTGCTATAAAATGACATATAAAATGTACAAATGAGAAACTCAGTGGCTGTGCTTTTCTAATTTATTAAAAAATGTTCAGGAATTAAAAAAAAAACAAACCAAACTTATTTTAACTCTTGTGTATTTGACAAAGAGGTCATTGGCTTACAGCTGAGTTGGTATTGTTTGGACAAGAGCTGAATATTTGAAGAACCCTTAAATTACTCCTTTCTTTACAATATACAGCTAAATCACCCCTAAATCAGTTTTGGAAATAGTTTTTTGAATTACCCTGTAGTGTAGCTGACATTTTTCTATATACATTGATTGAAAATTATTGATTACTGGCTTTCTACTGGAACCTTACTCTATCAGCCTCTGGGCTAGGGAAAAGTGAAACATGACCTGCAGAGATAGAATGTACAGCCTTCCTAGCTGACTTCTTTTATTGAAATATGAGCAATTTCTGGAAAAAATATCCTGGTTTTACCATTTAATAGTACCAATACACACAGAGACATACTTCCTTTCCAAAATAAATTTTTGATTTATGAACATATGAGGATCTCCTACAAGAGAGAAAATATATTTTGTCTCAAGAATTCACAGGCGATAAATAGCATAATGAATGAAGAATAATTTATTTCACAAAAGGATTTGAAAACAAATATGGCAATTTTAGACCATCATAACTAGACATAGAATTACTGAAGGAAATGGAAAAGATAGTTCATACTCTTCTGGTTCCTAGATGAGGATATAAAGAAGGCAAAATATGTTCAGTCTCCTATGGGACAAAAATCAATCCATGGAAAAGAATCTGGATTAAAAATGCTTCTTACAACATGGTAATATATAGCAATTAAAAAAATTAAACTGTTTTCCTAATCCTGTGGAAATATGCAGGCAAACAGAATCAGACGAAAGCAAAAATGAATACAAATTAGCAATACTCCAAATTTTTGAGTAGTATTTGAAGTATCCAGGTTTGAGATGACATGAAATTAACACTGACTGCCTTGAGATCTTTCCGTAAGAGGTGCTGTACAGCTAAAAAGCAGTAATTATTTTTACATTTAACAATGTCAAATGATTACCATCTTCACTCTAAAGCTAAGTAGCAAGGAAAGTTATGTACCCTTGATCTCATATAATAATTTTGATGTAACTCTTCTGAAAGGAATAGTCTTAATTTGTTCTGTTTGTGAAATTTAGATCTGGAATCCTTATATTTCTGTACATGACAAAGAGATGTATAATTGTTTATTGAGATATATATTTAATAAACACATGCAGCTAAAATCCAAGGGTGTTTTTAAGCATTTACATAATATTATAATGAGAGAAATTTTGTTTAAGGAAATCCTTGATAACTAAGAGAGTTCAAGTGCAAGAAGGTGATTTTTGCTGAGATAATACTTTTGCAAATGCATCCATTAAGGCACTGATTAATTGAAGCTGATTGACTGATGGGTGTCTTTTCTCCATGTAAAAATCAATCACCTTGAATGAACAAGTAAATTCAAATGCCTATCTTAAAATGTAAGAGGTCATTAACTGCAGTAAATGTAGCTTTTACATTTTCATGTAATACAGATATTTAGCAGCAAAACCAACTAGTTCAGGTCACAGGACAGATACATAGAAATGACAGGCACATACTCATGTATTGGTAATTCCAATTATCACCAGGTCTTTTTCTTTATGTTCTCTTTCAATTAGAAAAATCTCGTCAGGATACACTCCACAGCACAAAGATAAAAGACAGGTGAAAACAAGGGGCTTGAATTCTTCATTCATGAGTTGCAAAACAATATAGAAAAACTTTCATAGATTTTACAACAGTGCATTCTTGTGTGGGCAGTTCTCAGTTTGCACACTATCATTAACTTAGGCCACACAATCTGGCTTTTAAGAAAGGAAATATTTGGTGGGTTGACAAGTCACTGATTTACTTTCTTGCTGAATATGTTGATTTTTTCCCAGACTTTCTGCTCAGTAACAGTTCATTTAATTTTTAAAGTAAAATTCCACCTTGCACTGAGTGCCAGCATCGTCATGATGAAAAGGCTTTTTACTGACCTGTGCAGAAAGAAATTCAAAAAGACTTCATTTTTATAAATCACAGCAAAATCTGGCTGCCAAGCACTATGATTTCAATTTATGAAGTCATTCTGGCATTTGTACTTGGGAAGAGTTTCTGGTAAATGAGCTCACAGAAACAGATACTTTTAATTTCCAAGAGCATGGAGTTAGAACTTGCAGTTTATTGAAGGATACTCTTATGCTTAGTTCAGCATGAGCACTTTCCACCTCATCCACAGCAGCTTTTACACAACCCTGGTAAATGAAGCTAAAGAGGGAAGAAAATGATCTCTCTGCTTTACACACTTTGAGTAGAGTGAGAAATTATTAAGGTTTGCTGATCCGCTCTTTAGTAGCTGCTCCTAAAACTACAAGTAAAGTTTTGTCTAAAAATTTGTTGGGCTGTTTCAATCTGCTCTTCCTCAAATCTCCTGGATAAACATTAAGAAGAACAACAATGTCTATTTACATTTTAAAATATTAAGTTATTCATTTCATTGAGAATATTTCTTTAAATTCCTTCTTAACGGCCTAATTTTGGATTGGTCTTAAATTTTGCTTCTCAACTCACTCTTCCACTAGTCAGGTTTAATGACATTTCAGTACTCATCACACATTGATCTGCATAACCTTTCCTGGCAATATACTGGATTCAGTTTCAGTCACTGTACAAATGTTTAACTTTAATCAATGTTATTGTACTTGGAGTATGAGTAACCTCTTATAAAGTTGACTCAGGGCTCACTGTAGATCTTATTTCTAATAAGATTTTCATAATACTAACTTTTTCCAGGTAAAGCTGATGTGCATTCAGCCTTTCTTGCAGATGTTTTGTTGGTTTTCTCATATAGCTGATGAGTAGTCCTCAATGGAATACAAAACCCCTTGCTTGCAAATTAGACAATTACTTGAAAGACAAAAGATTATATTTAGATTGCAGGCTGAAGACCAGTTTGAGTACACACAATAGCTTTAAGTATTGGTTTGGGAGCTAAAATGAGTCTATCAGCAACACTGCCCTTTATTTAATTTAACCAGCAGAGCTGAGGCCACTTCAGCTCAATCCCTACAGGGAGGACTTTGCTGAGACACTCAGGTATTGGTGTGTTCAGCACTCAGGAGAGATTTATCATACAGATGTCAGAAATGGCAGTGGGATAAAAGTGATGGCTTCTTAACGATTCTAAACCACACAATGTTCTATCCACTGCTTGAAGCCAAAGGTAAAACTGGTTCTAAATTTAGCTGTATTTAGGGCAATTTAATTAAGATTCTTATCTTGTTTCTAATTAAAAAGCCCATGAATTTTCTATTTGAGAATGAACACTTTTGAAATACCAATGAAAAAAATACAATGGGGAGGGTAATTTTAAATAATGTTTTAAATAAATAATACATTGAGGAGGTTTACTGCTATCTTTTTCCCAATTTTGCCCTTTTAATAATGATTTGAGAAAATATTTTCAGCTTTATCTATTGAGAAAAATACAGGTGCACAAAGACTAAATGTGACCTAATTAACTATCTCAATGAGCTGCCACTGTTTTTCTATGTTTTCTTTTATCATATTTTACCTTTTTTTACCAACAGAATAAATTGCTGGAATGCTTGGTAACTTCATGTCTTCTGAAGATGAAAAACTGGTTTATTTCACAATTCAACAGTATGGAAATTCAATGCCTTGTAATATTTACATCACTAATGACAGAACAGAACTGATGACAAGGTAGATGGTTAATTCATTAAGAACAAATGTCAACTGAATTTCATTGTAGGCTTCAAGGTTTTTGCCTGTGTTCTATTCTGACCTCAGAAGGCCTGTAAAACATTATTGTTATAATCCCACTTTGTAAATAACAGTAACAAATACTGTCTAGTTTGATTCCAGTGTGGAGTTAAGCCACTTGATGCTATGGTTGAACAGAAATGTACGGTCTACTGTGTTTGGCCAGAGTACAAAGAGAATCTATTGACAAACACCCTTCAGTATAACTGTTTCAGCTCAGTAAAATTAAAAACAAGGCTTTTTAAAAATAATTTTCCTTTGGAAGTTCTGTATCTATTACTCTCACTACATTAATTTTGCCTACTTTTTATCAGTATTAATTTGCTATTGTAAATCTTTTCAAAGTATGAACATTCTTTAGTCAAGACAGCCTTCCAGTAACAGAAGGAGGAAAAAACCCAAATGAGTGAGATCAATCAATAATTTAATTACTGTTGCCATTTTATCAGCTACAGTAGACTTGTTTTGGCATTTTTAAAATCTATTATATTGACAGTCAAAAGGAAGAAAGCACTAAATCTGCATTTTTAAGTGGGATAGTACAGTTCAGCTATTATTGACGATTCCTTAAGAATCACTCTTGTTGACTTATGTCATTGCAAGAGCTTATTTTAATTTTTATTTGGAAGCACAACAAATACAGCCAAAGACAGATTTTTTCTCTTACACAGGAGACAATTATCAGACAGTACATGCAAGTCTAAAACAAACAGGAAAGCAGATAGAGAACAGTGATGAAGAGTATAGAAGAAGGAAGAGTTGCACTGTGATACAAATAAGTAATACAATCAAGGTTAATGCCAACAAAATTACGGATATTTAATTGGTATTTTTGGTACAGAAAAAAACCAATTTCATGATCAGAAAGTGTCAGGCGAACTCTAGTATAATAAATCCCTGTTTTAGGAGTTTATGGGGTTACACTTGGGATTTTGCTCCTCTTCAGTAGAAGGCAAGGCTTTTTTGCTCCATGCTGGACAGGAACAAGCTGACAGATGGTTCATAAAGGGCAATTTCTAGAGGGTATAGATTAGAGGATTAGGGCCTGAGCAACCTGCTGGAGGAGGAAAGAATCTGGAAGGGCACCAAGATGTGCAGCAATGTGAATACCAGCTGCAGTTACAGCAGCTTTTAAAACAATTGTTTTAATTACAAATAAGTTTGGAATACACATTTGGTGTCCTTTCTAATTACTCACCATGAAGTACAAGACACATTGTGGCAAAGGTCAAAGTAAAGACACTCAGAGCATGAAAAGTACTGTTATTAGCACAGAAACAAAGCAGAACGAAGAAACAGGAGCAGACAGCATAGAGCTTTTCTTCTAGACAAAAAAAAAAAAAAATCCTGTACAGGCATGGAAGTATGTACTGAGAGCTGCCTAAGGGAATAAAGATGAAAAAAATCAGACAAAGCTGTTGGTACTGTCTCACTGGAGAAAAAAAAAGAGAAGTGATACCACCTCCAGGAATAATGCCTGAAGCACTGGCACACTCATACGTGTCTGATGAATACCAAAGTCCAGAAAGATTGAGCCTATAAAGAAATAAGAGCCAGAAGTAGAAGGAGAATTAGATCCATTAGAAAAGACACTCAAACAGGCTAAGGGAATTCAGAAGGCAAACCAGAAACAGACCTAAGAAGGTGATGCACTGTGTTACACAGAATATTAATCAGAGGGAGTAATGGCCATTCTTTTGGCATATTCCAAAGAGCTTGTGCAACTGAGCTTGCCTTAACTCAGTGCTGCCTCTGCCCTGGGATGGAAAGGCAGCAACAGGACCTGAACACCCACAAAGAAAGAGCAGCCGCTGCGGTGTGGCTGCAGCTGATCCAAACATTGCTCACGCACTGCAGATGACACCAGGGGACACAAGAACTGGGAGTTTGCAGCTATGTATCAGCTATGTATGCAGCTATGTTTAGAGCTTTTGCATCAGGAGCCAGCTGAGCCTTCCTAGTGATTGCAAACCCAACTACATGTAACCACGAGAAATACAAGTGATCTTTCATGTAAGGAAAATTTGCTATGGTTTTTAACCCGTGTTTATATCATTCCAATGCCACTCGAGGGTTTTTTCCACTTTTTCAGTTTATTTTCTTAAGTAGCAAATCATACACAGTGACCTTTAAAGAATGCTATTAAAACTATAAAGTCTAGCATTCCAGAGAATGAAAAAGTTAGTTACCTCTGATACAAAATTCAAGAAGTTCAGGAGTTTGTAAGCAAACAGGATGATTTTAAATTTTATTCACAGAAAAGACGTTCATTACTTCTCACGTCAAGAATGTTTCTTGGTAAGCCAAAAGTCACCTTTTGGCCATATCTGACATAACTTTTCACATGGTATGAACATCAGGACTTATGTCTGGTTCAAAGAAGCATCATCAGGACACAGCTGCTGACACTATTTCTGTGTGAAAAGGATGTTACCAAAGGATGAATATTTGTAATAAGTGCAAAGAGCAAGGAAGTAAGCTTAACTGAAAGAAGTTCAGTCACAGGCTCAGACCTTCTGTCACATGTTTCCTGGCCAACTCCACATGGGAACAGAAAGGCAATGAGGTGCTATCTGAGTCGAGGCACATGAAATCAACTCATCAGTTTACCAAACTGCATGAATACATGCTTGGAGAGATCCTTTAGTATTATCCTTGTCTATCCTTTAGAGTTACTGACACATCATGACCACATCTGAGAATGACCAAGAGACCTAAGTGGAAGCATTTGAAGGGGCAAGAAAAAAGCTTAAGTTTGGCCCTAAATTCATTTAGCTTTCTGGAAGAAGAAGACAAACAGTGCAGCTTACAAGCAGGCACCAAGAGACATTGACAACCACAGCACTTCTCAGTAGGTTCACAAGGGGCTCACACAGGAGAAGGGTTCAGGCACAACAGGAGCTGGTGGCTATGGTGTTCTGAAGGGAGTAAGTACCATCTAGTAACAGATGATTATTTTTGTCAAGGAAACCAGTGATGCTTTCAAACAGCAAATGTGATGCTATTGAAATCCCAACATTAATACATGGAAATGTGCTCCTGTCTGAGAAAGTCATTACTGGTGACAAGTACATGGAGCAAGATATAGCTTCCATGGTTCAGGGCAGATTCTGCATCTTCACTAATGGAAGGCGTCAGGCAATTGAACAAAGCAGTGACAAGATGAGATAGTGGAAATAAAAGAATCATACCAAGTGGTTCAATACATTGAAAAAAAAATTGATGATGCATCAGGTCTGAGGGATGAATACACTACAGGCAAAGCTATAGCAAGGCTTCATGAAAAATAAAAATCTACCTTTAGATCCCACTCCCTCCCTTGCCAAAGGTGGTCCCTCTCCCGAGCCATCCCCTCCACTCTCCAAGGCAGCCCTGCGGCCACCAAAACCTGATGACACCGTCGGCTCACAGCTCGCCACGTCCTGCCCTCTTAGAGCCCAGGATTTCACGGAATTCTTGGAAGGCGGCTGAGAGGAAGGGCTGCTGCTGCCCCGCAGGAGCCAGCCAAG
>NW_005054347.1:1104267-1114443 GCF_000277835.1 Geospiza fortis
GGGCCCAGTCCGGTGTGTCCCGGGCCGGGCGCGGGCGCTCCCAGGGCGGAGGAGCGGCCCGGGCTCCCCGGTGCCCGCTTGCACACGGCAGGTGCCCGTGGGTTTGTCAGGTGGGAGTATTTTCATGTTTCAGCAATTAGCTTAATGCACTGTGCCCACGCTGCATCTGGAGTGTTGTTTGGTTTTGAATTCTGCGTTATTAACAAGTAGTTATGCTTGAAATTAATTGCAACTAGGACCAAACAACCCCCACACCCTAAACAGTAGAAATATTCTTACAATCTCTGGATGACTAATTAAACTGCAGGTTGTTTGCTGCTTGAAGTACAACACTATTTCTGTTACCGTGTGTTTTGTGTAAGACCACGAGCATCATCCCAGAACTCCTCAGAGTTAATGGAGTCTGATTTAAGAGTCAGCAGATTTGGGTTCCTGCCCCATGACAGACTTGTTCCCTTACCTCTCTGAAGTCTTAGCCCCTTGTTGTGTCCTCATTTATGCTCTCTGTTAAGGAGAAAGGGGTCTCTTATCTGCAAAGGAAAGTGGGCACCGTGGAGAACACAGATTATACAGAAGGTTGCTGTCATAGATTCCGATTTTGGAAGATAAATGTAACCACCTTGGATTTAAAGTGGGTTCAAACTGCAGATTCTCTTACTTGCTTTTGAAAATTGAATTGAGTTGAATCCTAGGCTCTCTTCTCATTAAGGATGAAACTGTAGGTCAAAAAATCACATGATTTTGTTCTTGGAGTGTCCTTTGGCATAGAGGTGTGTGGGCTTTTTTAGCTAAGGTGCAAGTGACCAATAGTTCCGCTTTGTTCTGTAGCAAGTTTCAGGGAAAGATTTGGAGCGTTAACATGAAATGTGCAAATGTTAAGAAAAACACCTTTCTTCTAGCTTTTCTAAGGTCTATTCAGTGTTAATGTGTGGTAAGCATGTGCGTTGAACACTATTGTGGAAATAACAAAACGATGAGTGGTCATTTCTTTCCTATTGCTGAAAAATCTATTTTTTTTCATCTTTCAGGATCAAGCAGAGCAGTTTTTTAGAAGTGGACATACGAATAACTGGGCAGTTTTGGTAAGCATGGTCCAGGTTGTTTTCCTCCAATAATGTTGACAGTTTTTCATCAGGAGCTGCAATTGCAACAGTCATTCAAGAGTCATGCTCATTTGAAAGAAATGGAAAGATAAACATTTGGAAATAAATAAATTTGAAATTGTGCCTGCAAATTCATTACACTATAATGAAATTGTCTTTTCAACATGACCGAATTTCAAGCACTCAGTATGTCTAGCTACACGGCCGAATTCATAAAACAAAAGTTCTGAAAGCATTAAAATAGTTAAATTAGCATACTGCATATTGAAAAAAAGGTGTAATTCTGATACCAGGGAAGTCTGGTGTCTTTGAGCAGAAAGGTAGAATTTGTATCATTTTTGTTCTTATTCAATCTGTTAACTTGTGATAACAGACTGGGAATAAAATCAGTTGAGGCAATACAGTGTTTAGATCGACTGTTTGTACCCTTTCTTTTTTCTTTGCCATGTAACTTTTATTAGCTTTGAATCATGCTGCACAATTGGTTCTTAATCACAATTCAGGTCTTAATGACTAATTTGTTTCAGAACACTATTGTAATTACTCAGTAGCAGCTGTTTGTTTTCCAGATACTAAAACCGAGCAATATAAAAGGAAAGTTAACAGTAACTAATTGAAGAAATAACTTTTATATTTTACAATGTACAAACTTGAAACTATTAAAACATAACATACTATTTTAATACTATTAATAGATGCTTTTATTAGTACCTATAAAAACACATAAAGAAGGTGGAAAATTAGGTCCAAGGACCTATACTGTCTGTGCTGAACAGATTTTCTGCTGGTTTTATTTTCTCAGTGGTCCTTCGTTGAGTTTTGTAACAGTTGCTACTAATATTTTAAGCAGCAAACCAGGGAGAGGTTACTGCTGTCAGGCACTTCAAACCTGGGATCAAACTGCAATCCCACCTCATCAATAGCTTGAATTAATGTGCTGCAGTGTGGAAAACTATATTTAAAGCTTAGACACTTTCCACTGTGTTCTAAGGGAGGTACTGGAGGCAGGATGCAGGTGATAGTGCCTTGAAATGTCTCAGCTAAATTGGACACAGTTTGTTTTCAGAGCATTAAGTCTTGCTGAAAGGCAAATGTCCCCATGGACTGATTCCTGTGGGGTTTTTGGAATTCCTAACTGACAGGGTAATAGATACACAAGGGGATCCTTTCAGGCTGAATTTTATTATTACTTAAGCTACAACTCAGTTCTTATTGTGGAAAGAGTAGAGAAAGAGATGCTATGTAGTTGACTTACAGCTCTACATTTAGAGCTGGAAAATTAAAAGACTATCTAAATGATTTTTCCTGCATCTCTGTTGTTGTGGTTTTAAAGTCACCTCTTCTAGAAGCTTTTGGAATGTCTGAATCAGAACCTGATTTAGGGAGTGTGTAAGTAAAGGGAATGACCCCTTGCCTATTAGAACAGTAGAAATTAAACTCTGAGAATTTGTATCCAGATTCATTTGTATTTGTATTGGTTAGAGCTCACTTTGCTCTTACTTTGACTCCATAAATGCAAATGTACTCAGTGCATTTTCCCCTGTGTGTGGCTTCTGCATGAATTAATTCACTTGTGCCTCTGTGGAAGAATGCTCCCAGAATGGGATTGCTATTGAGATGAGAACTCTTCCTTTGATCTCTCTTCCATTTGATAAGGAGAAAGCAAATGAAAAAAACTATTTTATCTACTTGCTGTTGCTGGATTATTCCCCAAAGTGCCACCTTCTATATTTAGTAAGGGTTTATGACAATTTTATCTTGAGTCAGTATGCTAGGAACTTTTTTTTTTAACTTTTATTTTCAGAATTTTTTGCTTTGGGACAACTAAGATTTGCATAACTTATATCATGATTTTCTTGGTGTTACTATATTCTTTCTGAATTGTTACTATTTTTAAAATATTCCTGTAATCACGTTGTTCTGATGCAATGGGACAGGACAGTTTGTATCTTTACACTATTTAATGTGGTTTTTTTTCTGTTTCAAGGTGTGTACATCTCGATTCTGGTTTAATTATCGTCATGTGGCAAATACTCTTTCAGTGTACAGAAGTGTCAAGAGGCTGGGCATTCCTGATAGGTGAGGGAATCTTGGTGAATCCAGTTCTTGCAAATGGGCTACTATAGTTCTCATGCTATCTGAATCAGTATGGAAATACATTTTTCTTCCCAGTTTAACTGGATAAAAGTAAAAAGGAAGAATGCATACACATGAATGTGATGAAAAATGCAGCAATATTGTTCCAAAGGAAAAGCAGCAAGTTGCATAATAAAATTTCCATTTGGAACAGGCTAATTAGATCTAGCCACTAAAATGTACCACTTACCAAATTGGTGAAAGTAATGTGAAAACTGTTAAATGCCCTAAGCAAAGGCAGTACTACTGTGAGAGGTGAGTCTTGCTGTACTTTAATTTTCTTTTAGTGTGGAGATGTTGGTAACTGTGACTGTACTAAGATGTAAGACTTCCACATCTGTAACTACGTTGAGTCTTTAAAGGCTCTGAACTATAGGAGAAACTCCTGTATATTGACAGTTGCCTTGAAAAAATCCGTTTTGCATGATTTTATTTGACAAACCAGTTTTTTGTCTGTACAAGTTGTGTTTCCCTGGTGATACACAAGGGTTAGATCAGTATCTCTTTGACAAAGGGAATAGGAAGGTTCTAAAGTATCCTTGTGTTCCTACTCAGAGTTCTATTGGTGTTGGCACAGCTCCTTCCAGCTCTTTCAGAATGTAATTCACTTCTATCAGAACTGTGGAAGTGAATTTAAGGCACCAGCATCCATTGTGTAATAACCTATATGTACCATAGGCTCCTATAGAATTCCTTGTGGTCCTGGTTTTTAATGGTAGTTTAGAGGGCTGGTAGTTTCTCCAGCATGTCTGCCTGAAGAAGTGTGGCCTGCTTCATCACTGCAAAATGCATATTCTGTCCTCTCTCCTGTGCAGCCTTTGAAGCACAGGTGCCCTTGGCACTGCCTCAGAAATTCTGTCATCAATCCTGCCCTTACCTGAGAACTTTCATCTTCTTTGCATCCGTCTTTGCCATTAAAGTCAAAATTAGTGTGAGTTTTAGAAATACTGCAAGAACTATGGTGTGACTGAGATTTCTGTGTTCAGTAGCAAGATCCGTTGCTTATCCATATCTAAAGATCTGGAATTAATCTCAAAAAGCCAACAATGCTTTAGACTACAGACAAGAATACTCTCCAAGACATTGGAGAAGACCTAAAGAGACAGCGAGAGATAGCCTGTTTATTTAGCCTTTACAGCAATTTTTATGTGGATTTCAACATGGTTTTTCCTTAGGCAAACTTCCTTTATGTGTTTTTCTGTCTTTGCTGTAAGACTTCTTTCAAAATACTGACAAGACAAAAAAAAAAACCAACCAAAAATTCCCAACAAACCTCAAAATTACATCAAAAAAATAAACATTTATCATGATTCTTGGAGTTGGTTGGTTTTAGTGCCCTTTAAAAATTTCTGAATTATTTCTTTAAGAGCTCTGGCCCCCCAGGTCCACGCAAGCCTTTGTACTAGAGTTGCTGATGTCAAATACTCTCCTGCTCATCTTTGGCCTGACTTAGTCCTGTGGATAAATGAGAGCCAGCTGCATTTCTGTGGGTGACATCTTCGTGATACTGAGGATGCTCATAAGTATGCAAAGTTTCACTTGCAATTCCAGGAATCTTTTTAATGATTCAAGCTATTGTTGTAATTGTTGAAGAGTGTTGTTCTAATTTCTGTTTGACTGTTATGTGAAAGCAGAATGCCTGAAATATTTTTTTCTTACTTTTCACAGTCACATTGTCTTGATGCTGGCAGATGATATGGCATGTAATCCCAGAAATCCCAAACCTGCTACTGTGTTTAGTCATAAAAACATGGAGCTAAATGTCTATGGAGATGATGTGGAAGTGGATTACAGAAGCTATGAGGTAACTGCTTTAATTAAAACACTGAGCCTTTATTTTTGTAGTGTTAAAGATTTATGCAGCATCTATGAAGTCTGAGAAAGTCTTTCTGTTCATGTTACTGGTTTTGGGCTGGGCTTTTATTACCAGCTGACGAGTCTAAAATACATGGCCCTCCCCTCCTTGATATTTGAGTTTGTATTTGAAGTTCTTTATACTAGAATCATGTTTAGTGTGTCTATTTTAAATAATGGAATAGAATCACATTACTGAAATTTCTCTGGAAATGACTGCTCAGTGTCTTATCTTGGCAACACAAAAATTACTGTGAAAATTTTGGTGTGCAAGTGAATTGTTTATTAGGAGGATGTACTTCAATTCCTAATCTTAAGCATATGCTCCTAAAATAAAACAAAAGCCATAACTTAATCATTACTGCAAAGCAATTACTGTATAAAAATCTGCATTCTGTCACCTTTCTTTTCATGTAATATTCCTTCACACAAGGCAGTGTCTTCACCAGTTGAGACAAAATACACACCAGTTTCTTGGTTCAATAGTGCTGTAGAATTATTGCCAAAGGTTTATTGGATTGTATTTAAGTATATAGTAGATATTTTGTTTCTCTGAAGCTTTATACAAAGAAGTGAAGACGCAGAACTGGAATGGAGCTACGTTCTTTTTCTCATGTTTTTTCCTGGGTATGCATTTGTTGCTGGCATTTGAGCTGTGCACGTGTATTTAAAAAGGGAAGTGGTGTTTTATAGGATGCATTGCAGTCACCACTCAGATGGATCTCATCTGATCACTCAGACTTATGTAACTGAATTGATCTTGTTTTTTCTTTCCTGAGTTGCAGAGGGAATTTAAACTTTTGTTTTTCCATGGTAACACACACTAATGTTGGAGCATTTTGTGAGTACAGGAGCAGCTTTGGCACAATGAAGCTATATGCTGACAGGTTTTTAGATCAATGGAAATGTACTTTAAAATTGTATTTAATAATGGTGGTAGATTTATTGGACATAATTAAGCAACAAGCTGGTGTTAATGGAGTATAATAAAAAGTACCACATGATTCTTAACCTGAAGTAAAATCTTACACAGAAAATGTTTATGCAGTTTATACCATGCCATACTATGTCTGGTTAGATACGCTGCGTATTTTAGTGTTCCGTTGTTTAATTTCTGTAACCCAGCCTATGGCTGATCAATATTTTTATCTTTAGAAAATGACTTTATGCTTCTATTCATAGGTTACTGTGGAAAATTTCTTGCGTGTTTTAACAGGAAGAATCCCACCAAGCACACCACGATCAAAACGTCTTCTTTCTGATGACAGAAGCAATATTTTAATATATATGACAGGTGATTGCAGGTTTCTTTGTACGATCTATTGATGCTTGCTCAGTTGGATGGGTTTGTTGAAAGCAGCAGTAGTCCAAATGCACAAAAGGATCAACCAAAAGATTTTTTTTCTGGTTTTAGCATGTCGTTCTAATTAAGAAAAAATGCCTGTAAAGCAGTACCAAGCCAGTATAGTTTCCAGTTGAAATGGTGTATGTGTATTTTTTTTACTGTACCAATATTTTGTTTTGTTGGACTGTCTCTGTAGAAAGAGAATTGTGTTTACCTTGTTTTAGAAAAATTATCAACAAGGCTGTATATCTTCCTTTAACCTACATCCTTGCCTAACTTCTGATTTTTATCAGGCCATGGTGGAAATGGCTTCCTAAAATTTCAGGATTCTGAAGAAATCACAAATGTAGAGCTTGCTGATGCCTTTGAACAAATGTGGCAGAAAAGGAGGTAAGAAATAAGCATTATGTAGACATTGAATATTGAATATCCTGAACATACTCTTAAGTATGTCTTACTGGTAGGCCTTGCTTACCTGCAGCAGTGATACTGTTGGTTGTCCGTAAAATTGTCTGAGAGTTTGCATTCAGAGAGCAGAGTTTTAGTTTTTGCTTTCAGCTTCCTGCAGTTAGAGCTGCTCAAAGGCATTTCTCTGGGCAAACTCACATTCTAAAACTGATCAGGGTGAGCTCCCGTTCCTGAGGTTCTGAGCAGCTACCCTGGTAACTAAAAAGCAAAGTATGTATATGGTGTTTAAGTGGAAATGAGTAAGGAGGCTGTTTTCTTTCTTTCAGGTACAATGAATTGTTGTTTATTATTGATACTTGTCAAGGAGCATCCATGTATGAACGATTTTATTCACCCAATATAATGGCCTTGGCTAGCAGCCAAGTAGGAGAAGATTCTTTATCAGTAAGTAGATTTATGTGATCCTGAAGACAATTTTCAGAATGCCTTAATTAGAAGCGCAATTCTGCTGACTTTTAGCTAAAGATTTCCCTTATTCTTATTGCTGAATGTATAAGGTATTTTGTGGGAGTTTGACAAAACTTGTAAGTGTGCTGTCCCAAAGAACCAGGCTAATGAAGGATTTCTATGCTTGCTGGCCAGTTTATGCATTGTCTAGGGATAGCAAAGAATCTTGTGGGAAGACTCCTGAGAGATGAATGTGAGGAGTATTCAATCTAGGACTTACTAAACTTGATATAAAACAAAAAAAAAAATGCTAACCTTGACCTGCTGTAATTATATCCCAGCTGAATTACAGAAGGAGCCATAGGAGAGATCCCAGCCAGACCAAAAGCAGCTGGTCAGGTTTACCTGAACCCATGCACTGCTGTAAGGTACACTGGCTCTCCCAGCCCTCTTTTCAAAGTCCACAGATCCATGCTGGACCATTAAGAACGGGTTCCCTGCCTTTTGGGAAACATAGATCTTACCAGGATACAATTTATAGATAAACTGCATTGTTCAGCCTATCAGCAGTAGGTTTTTTCACAGCTAGCCATTTTCTTTGCATAATTTGCCTAAGAACAAACAAAATTAAGCTTAACTTTTGCAATATGCTGTTACAGTCTGTTCCTTTTCCTGAATGCTGAGTTTTGTCCTGCAAATGCCCAATAACTGCTGTGTGTTGTTTTTAAAGCATCAGCCTGACCTGGGGATTGGTGTTCATCTCATGGACAGATACACCTTCTATGTGTTAGAGTTCTTGGAAGAAATCCATCCAGCCAGTCAGACAAATATGAATGACCTAGTAAGTAGAATACTCAACATTCATGAACATGCTAATGACTTTAATAGTTCCAAAACTAATCTGTTTTGTCTGTAGGGTTCTTCAAATGCTTTTTATGCTCCTGCTGTTTCTCTCGGAAGCAGCTTTGGAAGGAGGGTTTTTTTGCTATTGTTAAATGTAGTTGTGTAACACTTCAAAGATTGTCCTCATTTGAAAGTGCTTTGCTGGCTCCAGAAAAAAATAACCAAAATTAGCCAGATTTTGTATTTTCACTGAAAAAAATAATAAAGTATTCATTAGATATTCGTATCAATGAAATGAAGCATTTGCATGTGAAATATTTTAGCAGGAAGCTTCTAAAACCAGGATAGCAGACACTTTGCAGATGTGGAAAAGCAGGCATTGATGTTGTTTTGCAAAACAACATCATGTGATTAAACAGTTAAAATTCTAACAGTGCAGTCACAAATGCCTGCAGAGACTAATTTATCTGTATATTTGCTTAGATTCCAGAGCAAGACAGGTACAAATCCATCAGTGTTTGAACTTAATTATAGCTGATGCAAACATTACTGTAGATTTCAGGTATGAAGCAGAAGGAAAAAAAGAATCTAACCGGGTAACATATGACAAAATTTATGAAAATGCCTCTCTAGCAGTAAGATATATACGCTGGTGAGATGACATAAAAAGTAACCATATTTTATTTGTTCTATTAACCCTTAATACATGTTCCATTGCTAGTTTCTTTGTAGAAATGTGTTTTACTTTGGTACCTTGTAGCAGTAAATCCTGCTGTGCCACGTCAGGAATCTAAGAGCTACCACTTACAGGACACATTGTCATAGATTCGTTTCTGTAAAAGGAGCAGCTGCTCAAAAGTTTTATGCCACCCTCTGTCTACAGAGGATGGTGTTAGCCTGACTGCTACATGTGTGCTAGAATTCTCTCTAAACAGCCCACACTTGGCAGATTTTATGTTGATACAGAATTGATTCAATGGCTAAGACTCAAGGTTCTTTTACTTATTTTTATGGGAATGAAATTCTGTCCTATAATATAATACCTTCTAATTATGGGATACAGGTAAGTTTAAAATAAATCTTGATAAAGAAAAACATTCAAGTTCTTTATTGATTAAGTATATTTGACTAGCCTGTTCATTCAAATTTCACTGTAAACAGAAAATTAATGTGTGTTAATAATAAAAGGTAATAAAAAGGGACAGTGCTTTTTACTGTGTAAGACACTCTGGGAAGTGGTATAGGTGGGCTGGCCAGGAGGATGTTAATCTGATTATTGTGAAAAGTGTAGAAGTTTGTTAGCTGGCCAAGTACTTTTTGAGCTCTTCAGAGAAGATACCTAACTGTGTTTTTGCTTATATGCCAAATATTCAGGAAGAGCAGGTAAATTCCTTACATCATGTAAGTCATCTTATGCATTGATCTGCTGCTGGATGCTCGGAGAGTGGAAGAGAAGGGACACAAATATATTGTGATTTGTGATGATCTGTTCAAGGCCAGGTTGGATGGGACTTCAAGGCCTGGTCTAGTGGCAGGTGTCCCTGCCCCTGGCAGGAAAGTGGAACTTGGTGATCTTTAAGGTCTCTTCCAACCCAGACCATTGTGTGATCAGGTACTGAGCTGTAATCTGCACACATTTCAACAAATGTGACCACTTAACTTTGGGTTGGTGCTTTTCAGGGTTTCATCTAAGAGTTCCAAAATGACATCTGGTTAGTCCATGGTAAAGATACAAACCTGGTTTTTTTTTGCCAGCAGTTGCAGGAGGTACTCTGGCACTGGAGGTGCTCTATCCAGCTCTCCAGCTCTGATTTTTTAAGTTTAAATTAATGCTTTCCAAGATCAGGGTAACTTACAGTGCTTATTACTTAGCTTTAAAATTAAATGATCTTCAGTTGTTTGATCTTCTGATATGTCTAATGTCTTCTCTTTTTGAAGTACTGTGTATTTGTTACACCTCTTCTATCCTGTTACCTCTTTACTTTTCTCTAACCACTCTTGAAACAGCTTCTCTTCACATGCACCTAGGATTTGGATATT
>NW_005054347.1:1114534-1121188 GCF_000277835.1 Geospiza fortis
TCCTGCAAAGAATGATACATCATTTTTCATAATCCACCTACTTCCCACCTGCTCCATCTGTGTTGCTAAGGGATAGCATAAAGCTGTGCAAATGACTGACTATAGGTTTGATCACAATTCCCTGAAAATAAAGACTACATTGAAATTTGTACATTTGTGCATTGAAATGTTGTACATTTAAACTTTTAAAATAAGATTCAAATAAATTTCTAAATGAGGTGGCATTTATCATATAATAACTAAATGGTTGTTAGAAAAGTTAAGATAACAAAGTTGGGGGAGTTCTTTAGCTCTGTTAAAAAAAATAATTAAAAATTTGGAAAATTTAATATAGGAAACCGTGTGCTTAACTTAGCCAGTGTTTGCCTTTTCCTTTTTTGTCAGAAGACCTTGGTTATTAGTGTTAGTCTGCTGTGGTATAATTGGTTTGCAGTCCTTTCTCAGAGTGATAGTGGATGGTTTTTAACACTGAAGTTTTCTTCTCACTGCCGCTTCATATTTTTGTTCAAATTCATATCAATATGTTGTGGTAGTAAACTGTTGCAGGACAGGTTAGAATTAGTTGGGTGCAGTATCAATTTCCCACTGCCAGTGCTGATGCAGTTTTTTAGGACATTCATACTCAAAACCTTGGTGAGAGACTTGTATAACTGTAGCATAATTTATGCTTCAAATAGTGGGATTAAAACAAGTGCTTACTTTTTATGGTTTAGTTCAGAGACTTAGTTTTTATGTTTGTGTCCTTAATTGGAGCAAAGCTGGAGAAAATTGATAGGGTTTTGGTGAAAATGAGAACTGTAGCGAGTTTGTGTGTGCATTAACAAATGGCTTTTGTATGGGAAGCATGATGCTGATGAGTCTAGTTCATTTTCACCACAGGGAGGATAACAAGGGAATGATTTGCCCCACCTTTTTTTTAGCAGCTCTGTGATAGCAGCCAACAAGAGAGTTGGGAATCTTTACAATAAGAGCTGAGTGTATATGTGTGCTTGTCTGCTTCAGGTAAAGGTGAAAGTGAGCTGAGGTGTCCCTGGACAAGCAGCCTAATGCCAAAGGCTTACAGGCTTGGGCTAAAAAGGGATAAAAGAGAAACTGGAGTAGAGCAGAAGGGAGGAATGGGGAGGTAGAATCTGTCCTCTATGAAGAAAAGCCAGATAGATTGCTTCCTCTCTGGGAAACTTTTTGTAACATAAGACTCTGTTGTCCAGAGAGAATGAGCAACAAAAGCCTGTGCCTTTTGTGTCAGGCTGAGCGCAGTATTTCTGCTGGGAACTATGACCTGAAACTCACAGGTTTTTGTCAGTCATAATCTGGGATAATTTCAAGTTATATTTGCATTGAACTGATTAGGACATGTGGTTTTGTCATAAGGATGCAACCTTGTAAGAGCTGACCCATGATGTAATTTAGATATATGAGCTCTAGTTCCTGTGGTTGATGGACCTGTTTGTGAAAATCACTTGGAAAATGTAAGATTAAGAAAGATGAGCACCCATGTGGAGAGTGACATTCTTAGTCCTCTATGCTAAATCTTTTGTGTAGAACATTCTGTGTGGCTGGAATGTGAAGGGCTCACATAACCTGCCCTGTTTCCAGGTGATCTGTGTTGCGGCAAGTGTGGTAGGACTTGTGCAAAATGGCTTTGTGTCCAACATGCATTTGTATTGCCTTCAGTGTCTGCTGGGTACATAACAGGCCTGTTACTTAATAGACATTCTGTCTTGCCAGGTGTTCTAAATGCAGCAACAAATCTGTCACTGTTCCTTCTGCTTTTGTTAGTGCTGATTTTGTCTTTCAGGTGTTGCAGCGTGTGTGGGATATAGGGGATCTGATATGTAGACAAAATACATGGATAAAATAAATAATAAGGTTTGTAGGTGTCACAGAATGTTTGTGAACTTAATGTAAACAAAGCACTTTTGGTATTTGAAAATGCTATGCATTAATTTGTGAGCTATAAATTAGAAACAAGACCATTGGATATTTTTTTCCTGATCAAAATGTAAATTTTTGCTTTTTTATGAAGCCTTCAACATAGCTACTTATCAAAGCTTGTTTAATTTTACATGCCTCCTTTTGGTAAATATGAAGAATTTATGCCCAGTTGTGACTTCTGGAAGATTATAGCAGCATTGCTGCATCCATATTCAGCAATATATTTGTGCATTTATCAGTTAGATGTAATTGATGGTTGGCTTTCACAGGAGCATTTTTAAACTCCAGTGGCATTATTGTAAGGAAAAAGGTTTTCAGAAATGCTTAATCAAGATGTGTATGCATTCTAATACATTTTTTCAACCATTTTTTTCATCTATGAAGCTTATACTGAAATCATTGCAAGTTATATGTATTATTTATCTTGTTAACAGTTGTTTCATTCTGGAAGGTGTACGTAGAGAGTGTTGGATGAGGGACAGGATGTGATTGTCCCTTTTGGTTTCCAGTTTCAGGTCTGTCCAAAAAGCTTGTGTGTTTCCACCCCTGGGCACCGGACGGACCTGTTCCAGCGAGACCCTCAGAACGTTCTGATCACGGATTTCTTCGGCAGCGTCAGGAAGGTGGAGATCACCGCGGAGACGCTTTCCCTGGACCGGGATGTGCCTGGCCTGGAAAGCAAGTAAGTGGGCATTATTTACACCTGATTTCTACAGCTTTGTGTCACAAAAACAAAGTAGTTGTTTAGCTGCCAAGGAAAAAAAACTCTGACTTCCTGTCATTTCTTACAAGGAATCAGGGAGTTAATATGGACCTCCAACTGTCACAAAATTGTCAGCTGAAAACTTTGTTTAAATGTGCCCACTCCTTTCCCAACCCTTGTAAATGAAT
Source organism: Geospiza fortis (assembly GCF_000277835.1). NCBI lineage: Eukaryota > Metazoa > Chordata > Aves > Passeriformes > Thraupidae > Geospiza > Geospiza fortis. Next base: position 1,117,361 of record NW_005054347.1, read on the forward strand.
GATGCTTAAGACCAAGGTGTGGATGTCAACAACAACAGAAGTAGTTGAGAATTTTCTTTCTTAATGTTTCTTCTTTAGTGCTCAACTATTTTGTTACTGCAATTCCTGCTTGTGGTAGTTTGCCCCTCCCAGATAAGCTCTGAGTATAAGCCATCAGGTTAGGTGTTTGATAACAATGAGCTTTTTAATAAATGCTTTGTTTCAGTTCTCTGAATTCTCTGGCCTTTGACATTATTCTGTCCTGAGAATTTCTCTTGCTGAGATGCAGTGATTCATTTGATTAAAATTACTGGTGCAAGTTCATTGATTGAAGTCGTAACAGGGCTTCCATTACTTTGTGGATGAAGAAAGAAGTATATAAACTTCTTTGTATTTTTGGGATTCTGTTGCCACCTATTGGGAAGATGTAAAGGAAGATGTGCTTGTTCTGTAGGGTTTATTTAGCATTGTACTTCCATTTCTGTCACGTCTCTTGTGCTTGATGATACTGGAGGAGGGGAAACAAAGGATTGAAATACTGTGTTATATCAGGGACTAAATACTTTTCAACAGATAAATTTATGTAAATTCTTGTCTGCCTTGTTGTTCACTGCTGCTCAAGCCAGTGGATAGCAGTTTTATTTATTTTCAAGGTAACTAACTCTGGTACTCGTCATTATAAATATCCTGCAAGCTTTAGTGTATTTCATATTTACTTTCATATTGTATTTATATCTGGATCATATGCATTAGTACATACCATATAAATCTTAAGCTAGTTTTGTGATTCCTTAGTATAGAACAGTACTTAGTGGCATTAAATTGTTTTTTTCAGTGAAGAATAAAAAAAATCTTGGCAAGTAAAAGATATTTGACATTGCAAGTCAAAAACCATGATGAAAACTCACCTATGTGGGTTTCTAATTTGTGAACAATTGAAAGGAGAAATAGATTTTGAAGGACTTTACCATTCTGAAACAGGAAATGACTGGCTGGAATTTTCAGCTTTTTTTTGGTGTATGTTAGTTTGGTGTCAGTAATGGAGAGATTTTTGGTGCCTGATGCTACTGCACTGCACACATGGAAGCATGTTGAGAAACGGGCATTCATGCACAGAGAGGAATATTATCCTTGTGAAATTTTCTGATATTTAATGAAAGCTGTATTATATTATCATGGCAATCCACTTAGGTCTGTGAAATTGGAAGGGCTGGGGGCATGCTGGTTTAATGTCTGGTTTAATAGTTCTCCTTTATACAATTTTCTAAAAAAGTACTTAAGTTCTCAGTGTCTTGTTACCATTTGGAAAGAGTTTATAAACAACATGTTTTTAATGAAGGACAATGTATGGAATTGGTTAAAAAAGTACTGAAGAATTGTAGTATAGCTCTAGCAGACAGTGATTTGGAGTGCTTAATAAATTCCTTAAGCAGAATTCTGAGGTCAGCACCTCTTGATATGACAGCTAGGGTTAGCTACAAGAAATTTAAGAATTACAACAAATTCCATCTTGAAGTGAATTCATTAAATGTAAATGTTAATGCCTTTTAAAAATGCAGTTGTGGAACATTTGATCTACAAGAACTAGTTACTCTGTTTTTTAAAAGAATGTTTTGAACATTACACACACCTATTTCTGAGGGTGTTGAGAAGGCAGAACACAAATTACATGATTTTTGAATAGGTGCTACCACTAATTGTCCCAAAATAATGTAAGAATGTCTCCTGAATGAAAGAATATGAGTGCTTATTCTTAACCCTTTCAGTGTCAGTTAAACTATTCTGCGCCTTTTGGGAATGCAGTGGCTGTTGACACTGTGAGGTAAAACAGCTGGGGGAGGATGGGGCACTCACAGCCTGGTTTATTCTTTTTTGTTTTATTGGGAGAGAACTCAACCAAGCTTATTAAAAGTGAAATAATCCTTCCAAAATAGTTATGACTAATCACTAATCTTGTTTATGCCCAACACTGTTTTAAAAGCCCTGATGAAGCAGAAGAAAGTAATAGAGAATTGAACTTGGGCCCTTAAGAGTTTGTAAGATTTATTGACCAAGAGGTATCTGATAGATCAGAAATATATACTACTAGTACATCAAAATTTATATTACATTGGTTACTGAGTGTGAAGATGTTATTGGTTTAATATTTGATGAAGTCTCGAGGCTCCATTCCTTTATGAATAATGTCCTGTGTTTTATTCTCCCCTCAATGTTAGCTTGATACCTTTTTTCTTCTCCTTTTACATACTGGTGGCAGTAGAATGCTACAGAATATTTGTGTTACAGAGCATAACCAGAAAATGAAATCTGGCCCTCAGCTCTGACACAGTCTTAAGTAGTCTGTGTTAGATCTGATTTGTTTGTTTTAAAGCTGCAGGTGTCACAGGTGCAGATAAGGACATTAAAAGCCAAATGAGCAAAAGAGGTAAACCACTGATTACACAGATTATGGGTAAAGAAGATGCTGTCATGTGAGGCATGTAGCAGGATTGTACTGCTGGCAGACTGTTCAAGTTCTCATCTTGCCCACTGCTGTGACTTTGCCAAATCTTTTCAATGGAAGTTTGTTCTTTTGTTACACAATTGCTTAGCAATTACTTGGTTGTACAGCTCCGCTCCCCGGCCCAGCGTGAGCCGTAGCTGTGTAGCCAGATCAGAACTGGCAGCTTCACGTGGAGCTCGTGCCGTGACATTTGATGAGTGAGGCCTTTGAAGTTTCCTCTGGCTTGGGCTGAGACTCATACAGAGAACAACTACTAATTAACCAGAGAAGAGGCTTTCTTTCTAGCCACGTAGTGGTAGGTGAATATTTGCGAGTAAAAGCTTTAAAAAATAAAGAGAAGGTTCCTCTGCTGTTTCCTTTCTTCATAGCTGGTTCAGTCTAAGCTGTGCTCACTTCAAAGGGCTTGTTCTGCAGCTGCCTCAGTCCTGACAGGATCTATAGCTGCCAATTTTAGCAGAAAATCTGACAGTCTAGGGGGTTCTGAGGCTTCAGATGTGGTTATGTTTTGTCTCAATCCCCATGCAAGTGCAAAAAGTCAGCATTAAGGAGTAGAAGAAATCCTGCTTCTTTGGAGGAGGAGCCTTGCAGGTTTTGGAAGATCCAATAAATTAGGAGTGTGTCTTTCAACTTGGATTGTAACTCTACAGCCAGTTGGAACGCTTTTTCCTTTTCAGTTCTTGTCATGAGGAAAAGACCTGTATCAGCAGAAAGTGTTGTCAAAAATTGGGATGAATATTTCCCTTGAGGGTAGTAAGGAGTGAATTAATAACAGCATCATATAAAACCATCCTAATTTCATTGCTTTTGAGAATTAAGCTTTGTATTTAATGCTTCTGTTATGAAGAATTGTGATTCTTCACTACTGGCAGTGACTGTTTTCCTAAAAATACTAAATTGGTCACTTGGTTAGGAGGGATGCTTGTAACAGGCCAATTATGAGTAATTGGTTCATTTGCAGAATATTACTAGCTAATGTTCTCTCAATCTATTTTTTCTCTGTGTGTTGGTGTCTCTTTCCTGTCCTTTCTTCTTTTCCACCACCTATTTTCAATTTGATGTGCTTAATAATTAAAGCTGTTGTTGTGTGGTCCTGAAGCCTTGGGGAATCCTCTTTATGAACCAATAGGGTAATTTGTTTATTTGGCAAGTATATGCTGCTCAGCTCAGAGGGCTTTCTTAAGATAAGAATGTCGGGTTTGTTCCGAGATCCCCGTCACACAGATGTGTAGTTCTTTCACGTTTCATAAGTCACTTTTAGGACTAATTCTGCCAGCTCGCGTTGCCGGACAGGTCCCGGTTCCTGCCGGGGGTCCCGCGCTCCGCGGGGCGGGCAGCGCCGGGCGGAC
>NW_005054347.1:1121213-1134166 GCF_000277835.1 Geospiza fortis
GACAGTGACCGGGACTGGGGCTGGGACAGTGACTGTAACCAGGGCCAGGACGGGACAGTGACCGTAACCGGGAGGGCCCCGCCGTGCCCGCCCCACGCCCTGCTCTGCGGGATCCCTTCGGAATCAGGCGGGTGTGGAAACGGGGAGTACCAGTCCTTGTTCGGTGAAAATTCAACGGGATAATGAGAGGCTTTTTATCTTATTTTCCTACTGTCCCAACCTGATAGAGATGTAACGTGTTTGTTTCAGAGTAATGTAAAAATAGTGAAAAACCCTTAGAATTTAGCAGGTCTCTACACTCCCAGTGGGAATAAGAAGCTGTTATTTCTAAGACCACAAACATCTTCAGATGGGTTTCATAATTTTTTCCATGAAGAACACTAATCAGCTACACACATACTGTATTTTCCTCTAATGTCTTACAGGTTTATTCTGTTCTAGTGGTAAGTTTGGATTTTTTAATCCGTGTGCTTTTTAATAGCCTACAAGTAATCAAAGAAGATGGGTGAGCCAATACTTGCTGTTAAATATTATTGCTGGATTTCCTAAAGTATTTTGTAAATATATTTGGGGTTTCTTTGCTTGCATAAAGATAAGTCAATATATTCATAGACATATATACACACGCTCCTATACCTGCTAGTGTAAAAGAACTTCTCAAGATAATACAAATGAAATTATTATGAAGACTGTAGAAGGAAAAAATATATAGGAGGGCATGATCTCACTAGTATAATGTTGGTTTAAAATAAATAAGGATGACTGACAATATCAAAAGGAACTGCAAGTATAAATTGTGTTGGGAAGATTTTAAATCCACTAAAGTGCTATGCTTGGTAATTACAGTCCCTGTTTAGCAAAGTATTTTTAAAAGCCGCTTTGAACAATTTATTTTTTGTTCATTTGAAAGGATTTTTGACCATGCATTTTGACAGATATTGGGCTTTTTTTTGGTAATAAAAAAAAGGTTTTGTTTCAAAACTATAGCTCTTGACTCAGACTTTCTTTGGTGATTTTTTCCCCTCTTCCTCCAAATTTTTGTTCTGTGTGTGATCCTCCGTTTTTGCTGTCAGAAACATTCAACTGTTGTGCTTCTATAATTTCACATTTTCAGTACAATACTGCTTTGTTGAACCTATATATGGTTAGTTATTTCTAGGTATAATTTTAATAGGCAAAGAAACCTCTTGGTCTGTAGAGGTACCATGAAGCACATGCAAATCAGTGGCAGTATTTTATTGGATTCAGCTTTTGAATCAACTTCAGTACCTTTATATTCTTCACAAGTGACTTTGATATGCCAGTTGACTTAGGCACATGTGTTAGGCAGTCTAAAATAGTTGCATGGCAGATTTAGTGGGAGATCTTAAGTATATCTAGTAGATTTTAACATCTAGACAGCTTGAGAATATCTAAATATCAGAGGATATTTCATGTAGGGTTTTTATTTTGTTTTCCTTTATCCACTCCTTTTTATACCTTTCCAGTGTAAAATTCTTGTTTTGTTTCACTATTTATTCTTCATCTCTTCCCCCTGTGTGATCTTTACCTGCTATTATTTTTGCAGTTGAGCAGGCTGCTTTATAATTGCAGTCTCCTGAAGTGCTTGTTATTCTTTCTAGTGCTATTTATATGGAGGTCCTGGCTTGATCTTCTTGCTTTGCTGCCCAGGTGCTAAATAAAAATTAATGTCTGTTTCTAGTGGTATTTGTGTAGCTGTGTGCTCTATGTTGCTGCTGAAGAAGACCATGAAAACAGCTGTAATATTTGGCATAAGTCTGACCAGGAAATATTTTCATGTAATTTTGGCATGTTTTCAGCACTGTGAGATAACATGGGAATTTCAATAAAACTGTATTACTATTATTTGCTTCCTGTCAGAAGTACCAGAGCTGCTGTTGATGTTTGTTAGGATACCCTTCTTGTGTGACTTCTATCAGAGTGAAAAAACAGGGGTGAAGAGAAGCAGGCATCTGGAAGCAGTGACTGTGGAACTCTTAGGTCTTTGAATTCAGAGGCCAAGCTCACATCAACATTTGTTATGCCCTAGAAATTAATCTGTGCACATAACTATTAAATTTCCAAGGCTCAAGCAGCATTACTGCTTTTTAAAAATATGGTATTAAGCCATATGCAAATGATTTTAGTCTTTGCTGGTTTTCATATTGTCAAAAAGCTTACCCTTGATTTTTTTGAGCACCTGAGGGATGACCTTCTAGATGGTCAGAAATTTTTGCCTCTGAAAATTCATGTGTTGCCCAAAGGTGTGGAAGGAAAGGGGCTGTGGAGGGAAGTGCCTTTGCAATATATTTATATAACAACGCTTAAAAGACCATAAACTGATCTTGTTTACACCTTCCGGCCCTCTCAGTAGGAGGGACCTCTCTCAAGTCAGGCATTGGCTGGACCAAAGCTCTCATCATGGAGCTCCTACATTGATTACTGAAATGCAAGTCCCTGAAGCCCTGTTGTTGGTTTTGGTGAGCTGCACGATGGTCTGGAAGATTGAGATGTGTCCCTGCTTGTTTCTGAAGGCCCTGCTACACTCTGGGAGGTTATGCTGCTCAGTGGCCATACTGAGACCTAGTTCTGTAGCAAAGAGTGAAATGTAAGTTGTGAAAGAAGAGCTGAACTCCAAAAAAAAACCAACATTGTATTATTGCCAGGCATCTCTTTTCCATCCAGCTAGCTCTTTGAATAGACCAGTGCAAATTTCTGATATCAGGGGAGCAAGAAAGTCACAATTGCATCAAAGGATGGAAAGAAAACTAGAGGAGATTACAAAAGGCAATTCTGATCACATAAAGCACTGGATTTACAGATGGCTTGCTGAGCACTGTTTAGTATTACTTTATAAAATGAGATTGTTTTATGTGTTTGGTCAAGAGTATCAGAAATCTATAGAAACAGATGCTGAATACATCTACTGAAGTGCCCCAGCTACTGTTAAGATTATTTTATAAAATTTGTAGGATGGCAAAATATTAACTTTGAGGTGAGATTGATCTTTCAAGATAAAATAGTAATACTGTAAACAAAGAATTTACTGCAAAATGGGATTTATTCAACATTTTTGCAGGCAGAAGACTGATTGCATGAAGAGTTTGTTGTTGGTAAATAGCAGGAGAAACAAACAAGAAGTAATGAAGCACAATAAAGTCTTCTGTATCCCCTGAAGTGGAACAAGAAAAGAAAGGATGAAAGCAGGATACCTAGGGGGCTGGAGAACACCTGTTCAGGGGTTGGATATGTTGTATCTTTTGAATCCTAGTAATCTTAATTCGTTTGGCTCAGTTTACTATTTGGAGATTCCTGGCATGGCAACTCTGGATGCTCAGCTTCTACTGGATGGTGACAGCCAACCTCTGCTCTGCCAGTTAAACTGGGCACAAGTTTATATGATACTGAAAAAGACCTGAAAAGGTTGAAGCCCCCTTAGTCATCTGTCTAGGGATCAGAGCTAATTTGGAACATAAAGACAGGCAGGATTTCTCTTTCACAAAATGAATTGGGAGTTGCTACTCTGTGTGTGTGAAGATGTGTTCATATTCTCTAATGTAGCACTAGTATTTATTGCAAACTGAAATTACTATATTTTTATCTAACCAAAATATATATGTGTTTCTTATGGATGCAGGAATGGTTCAAATCAGTGGGCTCCCAAAATATGTAGATTGAAACCACAAGATTGTTTAGGGGATTCCCCTTTCACTTTGTACATACGACATGAAATTAGTGAGAGCACTGCATTACTTGAGTAGCATTTTGGTGGCAGGCAGGAATGAGAATTTAGAAGCAAGTTTGGAGAGGGAGAATGTGTCTTCTTCCCAGCCCAGCCAAGTGTTGAGACAAAAATAGTTCAGTCCACTAGTTCCCAAGAGAAGGCAAGACCACAATGGAAGCTAGAATCTCCTTTCCTGTAGGGAAGGGAAGAATAATTGTTGAGCATTGGTATTCAAAATTGCTTTAGCATAAATTCCTTGAATTATATAATAGCCATTTAAATTTCTCTTCCTACTAGTTAAAAAAAGTTGCTGAAGTGTAGCTGATATACCAGTTTACTCCACTACTAAGGGAATGGTTTATCAGAAACTGAAACAATTAAAAATGTTGCACCTTCCTCCTGCCTTCTGTTGCTGGATTTTAATTTTACAGTGTTACTTTCTATGTAATTCTCTGTGTAATTGCTATGTGAAAAACATACCAAAAAATCAATTCTGGAGGGACCAGATGCAGAGGAAGAGTCTGAATAATACTGGTATATTGGTATAATTTTAGACACTGATTGAAGGATAAGGAAAAGCTCTGCTAATCTTTCGGATTAATCTTCAACAGATGATAATCTTTAAATTGATGTTATGCTTTCATTCTTTGTATGTTTTGTATCTCAATGTTTAAAAAATGTTCATCAGACTGTTGGGTTTTCAGCAGTCAGTGATAAATGACAGATGCTTGGATTCATACAGATTCAGAATGTAGATGGTGCTTTGTAGAAGTGGGTTCTCTCTCATTCTGAAAAACGTTTGAATTCATATTTAACATCAGCAGTCTGAGTACCCTCATCAAGTTAACCATTATTGAAAGTGGGTTTGCTGTCCTGGGACACTGAATGTTCTTAAGCCAAAGCTGGGTGCATTTATCCTGCTTGGGAAAGCCGAGGTGGCAGTCGGAGCAGGCACTGAACTGCATCTCCCAGACACGGTGGCGGTTCCCGGGCGCTCTGCTCGCCTCTTGCACTTGCACTCTGCTGTCATGGCAGGTCTGCTGCCTTGCTGGGAGGGGAAGGGGCTGCACTACAAGGAGAGAGCAGATGCTCTGGATGCTCCTCTTTGAGGACTCCGTGGCAGAGGGGCAGAGCTGGGCTGTGGCTGGGCTGTCTGGCTGAGCAGCACCGCTCACTGTGCAGTTTGCTCACACCCCACCTGAGCTCTCAGAGGGACGGGAGGCTGGGGCTGCTGGGTGCCAAGATGTTCTCCCCATGGCTGCTTTCCTGGAACTGCTGTCCAGGGCCACTGTTCTGCTGGCAGAAGCTTTCCAAAACTGGGGGCAAATCTGGCTTGCAGATTATCTATCTGAATTTCATCCCAAGCAGCACAGTGCCCTGAAGGATAGGAATGGTCAGATCTTCTATGCCATCAGAAAGTGTACCTAAGTGTAAACTGTGTGAAAGGATAGATAAGAGTATGTTTCTCTTCCTGTTCCACAGTAGTTATTTAAAATTGGCAGGTGGGGTAATGCATATAATATTATAGTTGTATTAAATAATTTGAGTGAGCTAAAAATCAGAAAGAGTTACTTGTGTTCCTAGATGATTCTTGGTCCTGTGTTCTCTGCAAGTGAGACAAGTTTCCATAGACATGCTCTAAAATTTCAGTAGTATTTTTTTGTTTGAAATAGTAGGACAAAAGTTACAATAGTTAATAGTGAATAGTTAACAATATATAACTCTTTTTAGTTTGGGAGAATATAGTGAACCCTGTAGTTGCTCCTAGGTTTATCTCAATTTAACTGTAACATAATATTTAAGCTTCATAGTTCCCCACTGGCTAGTATTTTTTTTCTGTTGGTTGCTTAAGAGTCTGAACCATGACTTCCTGCTAGAATAAAATAGGAATGAAGACTTCTTGCTGTAGGTCTAAATTTTAGCTGGGGAATTGGAGCAGAACAGCCACTAAGTGAAACTGCTCTAAATCTCAGCCATAGAGGACGTAACCTCTGTTTCTTCCTCAGCTGTCAAATGGAGTGCCCTAGTTCCTTTTTCCTTTGTGTGTGGTTTCCCTCTGATATAGTTTTTACTAACAGGTACTTTATTACAAAATATTCTGAGCTGACTTCTGTCTTATTAGATGCTTATGGATGTCTCCATAAAAATATATGGCATATCTTTAAAATGGATAAATCTGCACTCTGCTGTAATGTTTTAAAACTGGAAACTATGTGCACGCAAAAAATGTGGTTAGATAGAAAACTGTCCTTAAATTAGAATATTTCTATGTGGTTTGCAAATCTTATGGCACTACTGAAAAATATTAGGCTCTTTATTAATCTGTGGGTTATAAAGTAATTTAGGAAGGACAAGAGAAAATATTAGCTAGCTGTGGCGGGGAGGCTTCTCATGCCATAGACTCAAAGATGGTTTACATCAGTCACTCTAAATATTTTATAGTAATAATGGTTGTATTGATGTGATGTGTCTGTTCAGTTACTAACGAGCAGCTCTGTCATGAAAACAGCTTCTCCAGTTGTCATTCTTGGGGATGCTTCCAGCAGCACTGGAAGCTATGGAAAGGTCATGGATGAGGACTCATTTCCAGGTGGTGGTGGAGTGTGGGAGAAAAAAAAGTAGTTTTTCTATGTAGCTGTACATATTCTGCAAACAGAGGGATTCCATTCTAGTCAGAAAATTCTTATTATATTGCACTATTGAGGTTTTGTGCAAACATAATTATTTCTTTAACACTGTGGGAGAGTATGCATCAGCCAGTTCGTAATTCTGTGCCGTATTATGACTGTTCTTACGTTCAGATAATAGTAAATATAAAACATTTAAAATTACAGTGCAGTTCTTAAAATATTATCATTATCACTGCATTGAATTTTGTGTACATTTATGTGAGTTTTATGGAGGAAAATAATAGATGCAAGAGATGTCTTAGAATAATAGTGATTAGTAGTTTGATGTGGTATTTATTTATGGTTGTACATCGCCGAGGAGGTATTTAGTTGAGTTTTTAGATAGTCTAGGCAATTGTTTCTAACTGGTTTCTAACTGTTTCTTTCTGCTTTCTCTGGATGTAAAATGAAGTCCATTATGAGATAGATTGAGACTGGAAAGAAAAAGTGGGGGGAAGGGAAGCTCATTTTACATCTTGGTAATTATATCATAAAATGCAGCTATGGAAGAGACCTAATTGCTGTGTGACTATTGCCTGTATCTTGCTGTGAGCATAAGAGAAAGCTGTAAAAATTGTGGCTGGTACAAATACATTGGAAAGGAGATCCCACCTACTGAGGAAATCCAACCATCTTTAATGTACCAAATGAATATGCAGTCTGCACATGGTAACAAACAAGTCTCAGTAAAACTAGGGTGATGCAAATTGAAACAGGGAATAATTAATGTATTAATGCCTTTTATGCCTACTGTGCTCGTCTAGTAATCAGATTATTTTGTTAAATGTAATTAGAATTGTAAAAAGAATAATTATGTAATAAAGTTAACTTCACCAGAAATTTGAATAGAAACAAAATTGCTGAAATGAAGTGAAGCAAATTGTAGATTATTTATTTTCACCTGTCCTTGTAAAATAGAAGTGTAATTTTTAGGCATGCTTCTTACATACAGAATTGAAAAAAGTTACTAGGAAAGGAGGGAATCAGGAAATCAATATAACCAGAAATAGGAGCAATATGCATGTTATTAATATACTCAAATTTAAAAAATAGTTTTCTTCTGATTATAAAACCTGAAATTAAGGTAAATTTGCATAATCATAATAAAAGACAAAAGGTGAATTATAACTGTCAAGGTAAATGGATATTGAACGCAACCCATCCCCAAAGAAAGTAATACAAAATTCTGTGGAACAGTAATTTTCTTAGCTTTTTCTTTTTGCTCGTGTTTTTGATACTGCTCAAGAAAATGGCACCATTAAAGGTAATTAATTTCAGCAAGGATTATTTCAATAGCCCACTCTGCTGAACTGGATCAGACTGTCTCCAGCACAGCCCTGCCTGTAAACATTACAAGTCAGGGTCCAGGTTCAGGTAATTATCTTGGAGTAAAAGTTTAGTCCAGTAATGCTACTTTTGGACCTTGTTTAGTGAGTGAAGTAGTTAATCTCTTTGTTGCCAAAACTTTGATGTGGATTTATTTTTTTGAATGTTCAGTTCTGTATGTTCATTTAATTTTGTGCCGTTTAATCAGCTCAGTCTGATTGAATGGCTGTGTGTGTTACCTTTGGTGAGTAAATGGTAAATTCTCCTGAAAGGTTATTCCTATCTGGAGCAGAAAAAAATAACCTTGTCCTGTAGAAAATACCAAGAATGCATCTCCTTTGCATTAATACAAGGAAAGCAAACCTTTAAGACCAAATCCACATTGAAAAATTTATCCCTAAATTTAAATATTCTTGGAAAAATAGATTTAAACTAGAATCTTAGGGAAGAGTGTTTGGAAATGGCTCAAACCTTTGCATATATGTCATCTATTTGTTGGCATATGCAGTTTGTTTCCTGTAGGTTACAGATTAACTTGGTAACAGACTCTGTGCTGATCTTAAGAAATACTGGATTAAAGTGGCCAGAAGTATTTTTTCTGTGACAGGAAGATTTGGACTGGTGTTAATCCATAGTGGAAATGCAGTAAATGACACAGTTCTCATTTAGTTTAGTTGTGTCCTTCTTAGTCTGTGTGAAACAGCAGTGATTACTTTTCTTTCAAAAAGTTTCCACAAAGTCTTCTGTTCCTCAAGCATTCCTATTTTTAAAAATTGGCTTTTTCTTTTACCTGCACAATATGCAGATTAAAAGAAAGAAAGAAATGTACTCAGACATTTAAAAACAAACAAACCAACCCTCTAAAAACTCCCACTTTAATTGCTAGTTTTCAGAATTTAGCAAAACTTAGCATTTTTTCATTTGCTCTTGTGAAATACCAGGATTCTCATCTGGTACAGTATCCAGGACCTTAGTCAAAGAACTATTGTTATAGAGCAGATAAGATTAAAAAAAAAGTCATTGGGTTTGATGAAAACCTGCATGAACATTGAGGGGAAAAAAGCCAAAGTTACCATGGCAACCACCAGTGCATTAGAAAATAGCTGAGTAAAAAGAGCAGAAATGTAACAGAAAATATGAGGGCCATTTCATAAAGCATTAAAAATAAAACCGAAATTTAAGGCAAATATGATTACTGCTCAGCTTTTATCTTAGAAATCCCTGATAAGCAGCAGCTTGTCTTTATTTAAAAACAGGACCACTGTTGATAAAGTTTTAGTGTTTAGCCCCATTAGACCCTCTTAAGGAGATACTTTTGTGAATTTGGTTTAAAATGATTGAAAGTTTTATGAGTTATTGTTTGTTGGGGTTTTTTTCTTACCTTTTTTTTTTACAAATGGTTTTCTGAGCAACTGCAGTCTTAATCTGTGCAGAAGAGTGGGCTCTGAAAATGTCCTTTATGGTACAAACATGACCAAAAGTCCTACTAATAAATGTGGTCCCACAGTGACACTAGTGTGAGTTCTTCTTGGTCACATAGCACTGCTCTTCAGGACAGGAGTAGCAAAGGCAGCTTTAAAATTCATGGACAAATATTTCAGGAAACAGCTACATTGATATGTTTAGGGGATAGCGGTAATTAACTTAAAGGCTGAGCTTTCATACTTCTTTTGTCTTTTTTGTCTTTCTGAACGGAGTCAGCATTCTGCAGTGCAGTGGTATTGGGTAAGAAGTCTGGTGTTTTGCCTACGTATTGCTTCATAGTTGTGTAGGATTTGATTTTATATGGGTGAGCATCAAATGTTCATGGGATAAAATGGCCAGCATCTTTTCTTTCCCAATGACTACGTAGCTGTTGTCTTAAATTTGATCTTAGTCCTCATAGAGCAAAATGGCCCATGTTGGAACCATGACCAGATAAGAAAACTATGAAAAAATCACTTCAATATTCTGTCCTGAAAAACTCCTTCATATAAGCATTTGAAACAATCTTGAAATTTGAGAATGAAAAGGAAAATAACAAACACTTTATCCTTTCTTTATAATACAGTCTGATTCAATTCTTGCCTTCTCTTCAAAGGACTGTTGTTGCGTGCTTGGCTGCAGCAGAGTTATCCTCTCCCATTGTTAGAAGATGATTCTGAGTAGTAGGAGATGGTACTTAACTGTCCTAGACAGAGCTGTAGCCTGGGGCTTTGCGTGCACTCACAGCAGTTCTTACTGGCATCTGTTTCTTTTGGAAAGAAAGGCATTGTTTCTGAACAAACAGATTTTGGTTATTTTATAAACCACTGTGAAACAAAAGTATTTTACTCTCCTCTGCTCTCATGTGGGAGTTTATAGAAGGGTAAAAATTCTTGCATAGTTCCCCAAAGTCTTCCTGTGCATCCAAATGAAACATTTGTGATAAGTTCCGTATTGTAAAGTGGGTACAGCATTTTTTTTCTCCTCTGCTGTTGTTAGAGTTTCAAATACACATTTGTATGGAAGTGAGAACTGAAACGGATTAAGTTGAAATAATGAAATTATGAATTTTGTGAGAAAGAAAGGTGGTGTGAATTTCTGTAAATGCTTAAGGTCTCTTCTCTGCAAAATTCACATGAAAGATCTAGAGGCATTTTGGCACTGATCTCTTGTTTAGTTTCCTCATCTAAAAATGTTCTGTAGTGACTTTATAGCATGACTTCTGCTCCAGATCAAATGCAACAGACTTCTCACTCCAGTATGTGAGTTCTTCCCTAGGAATAATCAGGAAAAGGATGCATTCTGGACAAGATCATTTTAGTGTTTCAATACAAGCCTTACATGGCATATTTAATTAATTCCTGTCTATTATCAGGCTGGGGTTTGACTTTATAAATTTTTCCAGTGTAGCTGGACTTCATGTAGTAGTTTTGTGCTGGGGCAGAGAATTATAAAGCAGCCAGGTAAGGAGCACAAAGTGTGGTGGAACACCCTGGAGCCAGGACAGAGGCAGTGGAGGTGCTTGCTCTGCTGCATCTGGGCTATGTCACAAGGGGTTGCTGCTGTCTGATGAGCCCTCATTCCTGCAGGCAGAACCCTTTGCACTGTGTGCCTGCCTCTTCCAAGGGCTTGATTCAAAAGTCCTGCAGAAGTCTTCCAAATCTCAGTGTGTGGCCTTGTTACCACCTAACAATGTGTTCAGACTCTGGAGTTAATGTATGGTATGCTTTGACAAGGTACTGTTGACATGTGCTTTGAGTTTGAAACTCATAAACACCACTTTATGAAACAGTTTTCTGTGACATCTCTTTTAAGTTGCTGCAGAACTTAATACAAGCAAAATAGGTATTGTTGTCTTGCATTTGTTATGCTGTGTTTTTACAGACGTGTGGGAACTTAGCAGTGTAGTGCTATTAATGGGTTGTGGAGGCTTGAAACATTATATTGTGAGAAAATGCAGTCTGTCACTAACATCATGAGGTAGGAACACAACTGACTGACCTCTGACTATTTTGGTAGATGAAACTAAACCCCACTAGGTGGTGCAAGTAAATAAACCACCTTGCAAAATACTTTTCTCCAGATGAATAAACTTGGGGAAAGGGTGTCTTTCACCAAACTAAAATATATTATTTGATTGTTTACTTGGGTTTTTTTCATTTGTGGTTTTGTACAGTAGTTGTAATGCTGTCTTATCCTGGTCTTGTCCACATAACAGCCTTCCTATGAGCTGACTGAGGCATTTCCAAGCTTGGCATCTACTTAGAGTATTCCCCCTCAGGTTCTCTCTTGTTGCAGTTTATCCTATGCAGTTTATCCTTTGTTTCCCTTTGGGTTTGCTTACCTTTATAGCTCTACTGTGTACATACAGTCCAAACTATTTGTTTGTTCAAAGAAAAGATTTCAAAAAGTAAGTTACAGTAAGGTACTGTCAATTTACAGTGGAGTGAATAAGGTTCCAGTAGAAAATAATTTTGACATATCATGTATGTGGTTAGTCTGTAAGGGTTAATGTGTATGTCAAAGAGATCAGTAGTTCTGTTATGTTTTATTTAGAAAAAAACAAACAGAAAACCACAAAACTAAATTCCAGACCTTCATTGTACTCCTGAAGTGACTATAATATAACCTTACCAGTTCATGTTGTGCTTGGCTATGCCATTGTCTTAAATTCAGTCTGTACAATCTTTCAATATCCTCTGCTCTCCATGGAAAAGACCTTTTGTGCAGTGGTGGTTTTACTGAAGGTGCAGTGGCCCATACGTGGTCAACATATTTTTATAGCCATAAGATCAGTAGCAAAAGTTTTTGACTAACAAGAAACCTTACTTTCTTGAGATAAGTGGAAGACCCCAGGAATTTCTGCCTGTGGAGAGCCATCAGCACTCTCATGTTCTAGTCAGTAATCATGTTTTAGCAGAGTTTGTATGGCTTCCCTGTAGACTGCAGGCTGCAGCTCTTGCGGGAAGGCAGCGGTGCGGAAGGGCAGGTCAGTGAGTGCTGCAGTCAGTGGGTGCTGCAGGTGCTGCAGGCAGTTGATGCTGCAGGTGCTGCAGGCAGTCAGTGCTGTTCCTGCTCGGCCACCAGCCCAGCAGAGCTGTCCCTTTCCTGCTGCCACTTGCCCTGGTGTCTGTGTGCCGGCCCGCACCCGCCCTGGGAGCACAGTGCGTCGCTCAGTACCGCATCATGGCCTTGCAGGGCAGGACTCTGGGATGAGACAGAGCTGCAGACACTGAGCAGCTCTCTAGTGAAAGTTCAATGTATTACTGTGTAGTGTATTTACTGAAATGGAAATTTTTCATTTCAGAGTGACTTAGGTATTCCTCAGCTGGGATGGGTGTGTTTGCCGCATTCATCCCAGTGTTGACAAATGCGTGGTATGGGGTTGGTGTTTTAATAGGGGTTTTTTGCTGGGTTTCTTTTTCTAGGAAATAAGACACTAAAGTATAAAAAGCTCATGCCCATGAAATCTCAGTTGACCAGCAGCCATAAAGAATATATGCACTAACCACAAACATACTCTATGATTTTTGCAGTAAGGTTCTGTTGTACTGTATAGCCTCTACAGTGTGCACATGGAAAAATTGCAACAGAGATACCAGTCTTAAAATGCAGAAAGAAAATACTTTTTTCCTTAGTTTCCTTGGGCAGAGGACCAGCGTACTCAATTGCCATCATGCACTTTTGGCTATTACTAACTCCAAACCCAGAGCTGATCTATATGATGATGCAAGTAGAAGGGCCTTGTGGTATGTCTCTTAAAATACTTT
>NW_005054347.1:1134202-1168980 GCF_000277835.1 Geospiza fortis
TGCTTATATGTTACTTATATTGGAGTAGCGTGTGGGAGTGCCACTTGTGAGTGAGGATCCACTGTAGCTGAGCAATGAACATCTGCATATGCACACCTTACACCATGGTGTTCTCATTCAGAGCACTCTAACAGTTTTGGTGGCAGGTACATTGAACATTCATGAAAATATGAGAGAAAATGGGTGATTTAAAAAGGAAGTTTGTTCTCCATGAAACACGTAAAACATGAAGTTAAAAGGTGCAAGACAGAATATAAACTCTTTAATAGGTTTCATATATTTGATAATGTAGCATGTAACATTCTTTAGAATGAAATCTTTTGGCTCTGGCCTGTTTGTACTTCTCTCAATTTGGAGGGGTTTTTTTTAAGCATATTACTTGTAATTGGAGTTGTTCCATTGTTTCTCTAACTGCTACTTATTCCATCTGAAGGTGTCAGAAGAGAAATCTGGCTTCATTATCTCTGCTAAATGAACTTTTAATTTTGTCTTAGTTTCAAAGTTCCGTTTTATGTATACATGTCTACACACACAGCAACACACACACACATATATATATATGTATGTTTGGGATTGTGAAAGACCTTGCAAAAGCACTGGAGAGTTTGTTCTTCTACATAACATAAGATGCACTGAGAGGCTGAAATTCTAAACACTGAGTGACAGATTGGCATTGTGATCATTTCTGCTTTACACAGCCTGTTGGTGCTGGTATCTACTGATAAGATACATTTAACATTCAGATTTACCGATGCAATGTTCTGTAGATTATAAATGTTTGCAGAAAATGACTTATAAATAATGGAAGGACAGACTATAAGAATGAGATAAAGACTGAGATTAGGTTAAAAATACTAGGCCTCCAATCTTAGTTGAAGTTATAAATAATTTTTGTGTAAACCCTTGCATTTGTTTAAAAAGAAGCAACATGGAATAATCCTCTGACAAAAGAGTGAACTTGCTGGGTTTTTTTGTTTTATTTTTGAAAGTAAAGCCAGGTGAACCCATTTGTTGTATGTACTCCACTGTTGTAAGGCAGTCTTAGAAAGTCATGGTCAGCTTAAGTTTGGGCATGAGTGAATACTGAAGGTTTAATTTTAAAAGTTTAAATCCCATTTTCAAAAATATCTAATACTAGTCTTCATTTGACATTTTTTTAGTGTAATAGTTCTACTAACATATTTTTACTGTCAGCTGGGTCCAACCCATATAGATGTTGTTGAAAAATGTGCTAATTAATTTTTTAGGAACTTAAATTTCATGGAAGTAGCTTTTGCTTTATTGCATTATAAAGACAGTCTTTGATGATTGCTTAAACATTGCTTGGCATTTACCATGCTGCAGAATTGATATGTAAATAAAAGCAAACTTTGTAAATAAATATTCCCTACTAAAATGGTTTTATCTCTTTACTCTTGCAGTAAGACAATTAAATCTGTACAGAGAATTTAAGGTAACTGAGAAGAAAGGAATGGGAGGGACATGCCTGTAGCCCTCAAAGCTGTTTGTCTCTTCTTGTCCCTGGGAGACTGCAGAGAGAAAGGGTGCTGATAGCCTGTGGCACGCTCTGAGCTACTGCATCTGTCCCTTCCCAGCAAGAGGGGCGAGGTAATCACAAATCTGGACTTGGCAGGTGTCTGAGATGCCAGATTTTGTGTCAAGTATTTGGATTAGAAACGACCTGTGAATATTGGAGGTTTGGCTTCTCCAGCCTATTGCTTGGCTTTGCGGCTAGGAATAGCTTGCAAATCCAGATAAGTGTCTTGTGTAGATATAGCTGACAGATACTGGAGTTAGTACAGCACTGAATTGAACACAAGGGTATAAAGTCCCTCTTTCTGTCCCTCAGGCCTCAGACCTAGTGGCTTACCTGGATAGGCAGGGAAGTTCCCAAGTTTGTGTGCCCGTTTGGGAGGCTGGCAAGTGGCATGCCATGTGCTTGACCCAGGATAAGTATGATTTGCTGCTTCTGCTTTTGTTCCTGGGATTACTTAAATTGTATGGGCTTAAAGGCTATAAAGTTTGTAAAGTACTGAACTTCATATAGAACACTCTGGTTAGTATACAGCAGTCTGTGATGGACAGGAGACAAGTCCTTTTTTGGTTCTAATACTGTGAAATAAGTGAGGACAGAAAGGCAGACCATAAAATACTAATATGAAGAAAAAGGATGGCTGCTTTAAGGAATCAAACATCAATAGATTCTTCAACATCAGCAGATTCAGTAACCTGCAATACCTTGGCCTCAGAGAATATAATGTCTAAGTGTTTGTATGTGAACTGGAGGTTTCATCTGCCATTAACAAGAACAAAGAAACCAGAATGCAGACAAAAGTAGGGCACAAGTCATCTATAAATAAAAGAAAATCATGGTCCCAGAGATGAAAAAAGGACTGATAAAAAGCTTAAGAGCTACATACATTCTATGCAGCTTTCTTTGAGGCAAAGCCCTTCTAAAGTGGTTAGCAATATATTGTTACATAGGTACATGCATTGACAGGAGCAAAAAAGCATTTATTGCTGGCTGACTGGAGTGCTACTCAATTCTATCTGCTGTGGCCACTCTTAGAACCCTTAGAGTTGGCTACAGAGAAGAACAGCACTGGTGAAAAAGGGGAAAACAGTTGATTAAATTTTGTAGTGTAGTGTTCTGCAGCTCTTGGTGTATCTTGGTTTTGTGCATTATGGAAATGTGTTACTGATCATGTTGTAGCAAAAAAGATCAAAAGCAACATCTAGTATTCAGGAGAGACATGATTGCACAGTAAACCATTTCTCAAAAGCCCAAAACTGTAATTTTTATGATTAATTTTCTGAGCACCTAGGGTATAGCATGTTTTAAGAAAATCTGTCTCTATGACTGGTACCAGTGTATGCTCCTTTATACCCTTGTAGACAGACAGCTGGTGCCTTCCCTTGTAATGTCTTATCCACAGGGCCTGGGATCTGGCAGGAGGATCAGCAGCCCTGCTGTGAAGGACCTGGAGGTGCTGATGGCCACCAGTGCCATCACCATCAATAAAAGGACAAGCTGCCTTCTGAGCTCCACGAGGAGTCTGATCAGCAGATTGAGCAATACTGTTATAATTTCTCTTTGATACTGCTGAAGCCCTACCTGAAACTGTGTTTGGCGTTTGGCCTTCCCCTTCAATAAAGATTTTGAGAGAGGTTGCCAAGATGGTCAGGGCTGAGGGCACACATGCAGTGAGAGAGCTGCTTGAGGGATTTGGGCTTGCTTGCCCTTTAAAGGCAGAAATGTAATAGCAGGCTGCAGCTGTTTGGAATGCAGTCACAGAGGTGGTTAAGGTAAACTCTTCTTGTGTAGCAAGAGACCTTGGCTGTAGGTTGTGGCTTGGGAGGTTCAGGTTGTGCATGCGCAGAAATGTTTGCAAAGAGGGGTGAGTTAGTAGAGAGAGGTTGTGGAGGTTGTGAAGATTCAGGTGGGCAAAGCTGTGGCTGAGCTGACCTCGTGTTGGGAGGCTGAACTGGATGATCTCTGAAAGTACCTTAGAAACAAAACTTCTGTAATTCTCTGTGGTTACCTCCCTCGATGGACTGGAGTAAAGGGTCAAAAAAGCAAAATGGGAAGCTTGAAATGAAGGGGGTAAGGCAAAAGGTCTGAGGATGGTTTTGGGTAGAGAAGAAGCAGAGAACAATGCTACATTGACGGATTTGTGTACTGAACTAAGCAGTCTCATGAGAAATTATAGCTGGATTGTACATTATGTGACTCTTGAACTGAAAAATATAAATATATTCTGTAGGTGTAGAAATATTGGGACTTAAAGTACATGTATTATGGGGTTTTTAGAAGGTGATTGTTGAAAAGTGTAACAATACAAACCAATACAGATACGTTGTTTAGTTTGAATATGTGCAGGAAGGAACAGTAGTATTAAACACAAAATCAACTTTGCTATAAAGACTAATTGGGGCCACTAAATAATGGAACTGCTATCCTGGCTTGTTCCCAGGTTAATTCTTTGATTTAAAAACATCTTCCTACTGATTTTCCTGACTTGCAGTGCACTGGCAGGTGGTGTTGAATTGGTCTACATAAAGATCAGGCACTGTGGATAAACTTTCAGTTGTGAAAAATGAACAAGTGTGCTTTATCCAGCTGAAAGTATAATTCCAACATGTGCTGGTAGCAGTATTTAAACTGGATGTGTGATGTGGTGGCATGGGAGAGTTCTTTGTTCTTTGAGATCACTGTGAAATTCAGTCATAGGTTTCCAGACACAGAGCGATAATTAATAACCTGTGTGGTTTTTAACCACTCTTGGAAACATTCCCCATGCAATTAGGAGGGAGTGGATTCAAGGGGCAAATTTGCAGCCCTGGTTCTTAAGGACAACACATACACACTTCAAACTGGGTTAAACATTTGCTCAGTGAAGTGGGCAGTGTTCTGTTTTGAGTGGTTTGAAGGATCAGTAGAAGCTCCTCTGATATTGCTGGACTTGTCTTTATAAACATGGCCCAAGACTGGGAAATTTGATGCTTGTATTCTTTTTTCCCCCCACAAAACCAAACATTTGCTCAGTGAAGTGGGCAGTTTGAAGGATCACTAGAAGCTCCTCTGATATTGCTGGGCTTGTCTTTATAAACATGGCCCAAGATTGGGAAATTTGACACTTGTATTCTTTTTTCCCCCCACAAAACCTGCCTGTTGTGAGAATGAATTAGCATTAAACCATGAGCACCTACTTTCAGCTGTGGACTCAAATGGTGATTTTCAGTGATAGAGGAGAGACTTAGTCTTTTTATCTCCAACTTTTGATTAGCATTTTGTGCTTCAGCAGCATCATCGTGTGGAAGTTTTAAATTAATTCAAAAGAGATTTTCTAATTTACCTAAAATGTGGAATAGTTGAGATAACAAAATGAAGCCCTATAGGTCATGTGGTTTCCAGTAGCAGGAAAGTCAGTTCTGCTTACTTAAGCTAATATTCTTTTTAATTCCTTCCCTCTGTCTTGCCTCAGAATAAAAATTCTGGAGCAGGCAGAACAGAGAATCCCTTCAGCAACATTTTTTGGCAGAAGTCATTGGCTAGAAAAGAGGAGAGAGACAATACTGGTCAGCCTGTGTTAAAACACAGTATAGATTTCTATTGCCTCTTTTTAGGATCTTAATATGGCTAAGAATATGTGGCTTGACAAAGGTTAATCACCTGAAATTCTTCACATAGGAAATTGTGTGGATCACAAAAAGACAGAGGAAACATTTGTTGCAGTCAGTTTTTATTCAGTTTATGAATTCATGTCTGGCAGACTCTGGGAACACCAGCAGACCTTTTTGTGATCAGGTCCAAGAGAAAGTGCTGTGTATTCACAGACTTCAGGTATTTTTTAAACTCCAGAAATAAGTATGTGTGACTAGTTTGGGTCAAAATCTTTCACATTTATTTAAAAAGAAATGAGCAGATTACAGAAAGTATTTTGTATTTCTGAACTGCAAGATGTTTTGCTACTTTATTCCACAGGAATGTCTCTCTGTAAAGGCCAGCAAGCTGAAGTGGTTAATTTTATTTCACAATGCAAGTCAGTAGCATCCTTCTTCAAAAAATTATAAAACTGATTTTGTCTAACACTGATTTAGTTTTTCATCACATCAAAGATATTTTCACTGTCAATTTATTTTTTTCCTTTATCTTTATATTCTATTGTTCATTTTTGTGCAATCTTCCTTTGAAGCTGTCTTTGATAGTCTGCCATTTGCAAGCATTACTGAGTGGAAGCCACAGCATTTGTGGAAGAGAATCTTGGCTGTGCCTGTGAAATGCCTGTACATTTCCACCACAGCTCCCTCCTCTCCTCATCTTTGGCTGTGCAGCAGTGGTTTTCCCATCCAAAGGTGTTCAGACTGCACAGCAGTGAAGGGCACAGATGAGTGTTACTGTTGTGAGACAGCCCTACAAGGTCCCCCAAGGCCAGCCTCCAGCTGCCCAGCATTCCAAAGCCCAGGACTAGGGTGGTGAAGGAAGTTGTTTGCATTTTAGGTCTTTAGAGGGAGACATCCACACTGACCTGAGCAAAGGTTGCAGCAAGAAAATGTACACTGAGTTTCGACCCTTTAACTTAAAAACTGTGCCAGGAAGGAGACGTTGTGAGGAAGGTCCCTGGAATGATGATGCTCTCAAGTATTTGCTTCTCTTCTTTGTGACTATCCATGTGGTAAACATTCTTGTAGATAAATCTGGCATTCTCTTATAAAGATGAGAAAAGCATTGATGAGCGCACTCTTGAGTCCAGAGTTAAGCATGATCTCACCTTTTCAAGCACTGGTGTTTTCCATGTATCTTAGTGCTTCTGTTGTTTAAACATACTCAATTCTTAAATACGTATGAAGTTAGGATTTAACAGATAGATCAAGTACCTGGCATCAGTCCAAGGTCTAATTCTTAATCTTCTGTACTATGGATATGGTAGATAAATTTCTCAATGGCCAATTTTAAAAACTATTCACTCAAACCCGACATAGCCCATTTCAGCCTCTCTTTAATAGGAAAGCTAATAACTTTTTCTGATGTGGTGCATAAAGCTCTGGTATTTTGTTTTCTTTTTATTGCCAGATGCAAGTGTGTTCCTGTATTTACAGTCAATAAAGCTATCAGTGCTATACACAGGTTTAGATTAATAATTTCAGCCTTTCAGTCTTGGGTATCAGGTTTAGGCGCTGCTGTGTTATTTGCATCCCTCGGGCTCGTGCTGACTGTCCAAGCAGTTGCAATGTTTCTGCTCAGAGCTGCTTCTACAAGGAGCACAGCCCATTCCAGCATTTTCATTCACATTACTCAGAAGTCATGTCTCAAACAAGCCAGGCAGCACTCAAGTAGTACAAATTGTGTCTGCAGAAAAGAAAGATGGTGATCCCCAAACCCCTTCTTCTCATGCATTTTTTGTCTCTGATAGCCCTTTGTACCCTGTTCACACCCTGACTTCCAGTTTGGATAGCTTCCAAAAGAGTTGATTCCTTATTAGGACTTACCATCAAAGAACAGGAATTTCAAAAGAGGTGCATTATTACCTGTATATGGGTCATAGGTGTGAAATTCTGTGACCTTTCTGAGCCATCAAGTCTAGAGAACATATAAGAAGGAAGAAATACTAGCCTTGGTCGTGCTGCTTGTTATATTAGTGAATGTTTATATTAACCCAGAGAGCCAGGTTTTATGTTACCTAGACTTTTCTGTCCCTTAAATGTCTTAACAGCCCATTTCTGCCATGACCAAACCAGTTAGTGATCACATGTTGTACTTTTCCCCCCCTGTATTTTTGTAATACTTGCAGAAGATAAAATACATCTCTGCCCTAAAGCCACTGTAGCTATTCTGTGTAGAAGACCATGGGCTGTGTTTGCAGTTGTGGGAGAATGTGCCACCTCCTCATGCTCGGAATTTATTTTTCTTTAGCACACGTTGACTGTCTCCCTTAAGAGCTAGCATACAAATATAAATAGCAAATAAGATATTTCACCAAATATCTTGACACATTTTACTGGATTTAGATTCACTTTCCACAGTTTCTGTTTCATGCTCACTTTCCTTCATCTAAGAGCACTCAGAGTGGCAGTATAAAAATAGCTTTTAAATTGAATTTTTCAAGATCCTCCTCTTCTGCTATCTCTTACTGCTTCCCACTTCTCTTCTGATTTTACAATTCTTTCTACTCTTCTCCCTGAAAATCAAGATCTCCTTATGCTTTGCATTACCAGCTGTCAGGCATGATGCTGTATATGCTGGTACACCACTGTGTTAGCTTGCTTTGCCACTGTTGGCAGCACTCTGCTGTCATGCTCAATTGAGACAGAAAGGACTGTTTCTTACTGGAAAATTAATTCATGAAAAACTGCCTTTGTTTCTGTAATATAATTGTTTTGAAAGAAATTAAACGTACAAAGAAAACTGTATTACAACAAATTAGTCCTTAATTTTATAAAGGTTTAAGTGTCAAATATGAATGAACTAAACACAGTGAGGCCAACTAATTTAGTGGAATTACAGCCTCAAATTGCCACATGTGATTTGAGCACAAATTCCATCAGCTGAGGTGGTTTTTGTATTTGGATTTTTTTCCTGACATAACTAGTTCTGAGCAAAAGGGAATGCATCCCCAGGCATCTGGAAATTATCTCTGGAGGGAGTAACCAATTTGCTTGTGTCCTTCTGTGAAAGAGAGAGGCAAGGTCAGAAGAATTGTATGGGAGATGATCTTTATCCTGACGTGTTCTCCTCCTCCACCCTGCAAAAGAGGAGGAAGTAGAACATCCTCTTCTGTGTTGACCTGTTTCTCCCCACTAGGCCTTTCTATCCCTTATGCTCTTCTTTAGAGGACTGCCTTTTGCAGGTCATTCTGCCAGTCTAGGAGTGCTGGTGGGCTGCTATTCCTAGGGCTGAAATGAAGGAGCAGTTTTGCAGCAGGTTTCTTTCTGCTGGGTACAGACCGTCCTGATGGGCTTTCTTTGATCCATGGCACAACTGAGCAAGGTAACCAAGCTGACCTCCTCAAAGACTGGTGAGGCTGCAGCTGTGCTTGTGAGCCCGGCTGGCATCCTGTCCTGCAGCCACCTCAGTGTCGCTGTCAGTGTGGCCCCTGGCACCAGTGTGGCTCTCCCCAGCTGGAGAATGGCTGTGAGTGGTTCAGCACCTGCCCGGAGCAGCCAGTTGGGGATGCAGCCCCTGCTTTGGAGGAGAGAATTCATCCATTTGTGAGCTGGATCATGGGGTTTGATCTTACTGGCCCTGAGCTGTCTCAGTTCTTACAGAAATGACTGGTTAAAACACACCCTTTGTTCCCACGTGCAGGGGATTTTAGGCTTATCTGCAGGAGAGAAGAACCAAAAGTCTTTTGTAGACTTGATAGTTAGTACATCACTAAACACATATACAAAAAGTCCATGGCATTACAGCAAAAAATTTGAGAAAACAGTTCTGAACTTCTCTTCCAAAACACATGTGTGTGTGTGTAAACATTTTAAAGTGTGGGTATATAAATGTAGATGTTTATTTAAATACATTAGAATGTCCACCTACCTAATCTATATTTTATAATTCATTTACATATAAAATATAGTGTAGTTCAAGTGGCTTGTTTTTTTTTTTCAGAAAGTAAATTAGAAAAAAATAAAATGTCTTTTCTTGATGTTGAAAGGCTCCTATCAGCGTAATTTCAATTTAAATCTAATTACTTCAAAATGCATGTTTATACTACTCTCCCCTTCCTCTTTTTTTTTTTTAGTTAAGCTTCCTAAGGCTTAAAATTATCTTGATAGTTTTTCTTTATCTTTTTTAATCCTTTGTAATTTGAAGGAAAGTCTTTTTTTCTTGCAGTTGACAAGGAGTGTGTTTGACAATGCAAGGGAATGCTGATTTCATCTACAAAGAAAAACTGCCAAATGTACAAGGTCCTTGACACAACAGACAGACAAGCTCTTTTTTTTTTTTTTTGCATTTCTGATAAAATTCATTTATAGTAATTTTAGCTGTTACTTTCAGCTTCAAGTGTTTTAATTTTGGGAATTGAGAAACTCTTTTTTTTTTTATTTCCCCATATTTGCAGTGTCCCTGTAAAAACTGTAGAGATAAGTATTCAAGATATTGATGAATATTGTGTTTTGTGTACAGTTGTTTCATATCTAGAACTATGACTAAAAGATGGGCTTAGGTAGCTGGTATCCATAAATCAAGGTGTTGTGTCAGCTGACAGGCTCCCAGCAGAACAGAAGTAATCTCCAATTCACACTGACTGTGGTGTGTTTGCTAATCAGGACCAATGACAGAAAGTAGGGAGGAATTGAGTGGAAAGACTTCTTCTGTACTCTGTGGTGGAGTTGCTGAGCCCCCTCTAAGCTCTGATGGTTGCACTGGACTACAACAGCAGTGTATTTCATGCTAAAAGTATTAATTCATCATTGTCATAATAATCCCAAAACTCTAAAAACCATATCAGTAAATGAGCTCTATCTGTAGACCAGCTTCAGCAGTTCAGAGCCTGCTTATTTAATTTGTCTTAAGCACATTAAACGGTTCTGGGCAGGCTGTCACTATGATCTTTGAAATATTGCTGTGTTTCTTTTGTTCTCTGCTTTTAAATTTCTTATACAGTAAGACTTTCATACTCTGTTCATTACAAATTTCTGGATATTCAGACTCTTATTTGAGCTTAAAGCCTTTCAAACCACAGCAGAAATTCAGTAGTGGGAAAGGGGAGAGATGTGCACTTTGTCCTCTGTTTTTCCACAGCCTGTTGACTCCCAGTGCAGACACTAAACCTGGAGTTTCTGACTCTTACCTGGCAGCTGGTCTGCAGGTCAATTAACCCAGCAGGTATGGATCCTTTTTGACTAGAATAGGTATAAGGTTTGAGCCTGAAAAATAATGTCTTGGCCACAGTTTTTGTTGGAAAATATTCTACATCAGCTTAGAGAAGGACCTTGTTTTTTCAGGATCTTTTTTCCCTTCACTTCTTGTCATAGTGCTCAAATTCCTATATTCAGAAGTCTTCAGAAAAATAGAGGAATGGCTGATGAAAAACTTGAGTGATACTTTGAAAATGTAACACATGCTGTGCAGCTCCAGTAGATGAAAGCAGCATGGTTGAAGGGTTTAAAACATGCTTTCATATTATCTACTACCATGTAAATATTCTTTTAAGACACTGCTTATGGATTCCAATTCTTCAGCTGCCACCACAGTTTATTCGAAGTTTAAAGGGTTATGATATATATTCTTGGGAAGTATTCACTCTATTTTTTTTCCACACTAACTTTTTGGCTTTTTGATAACCAGGACTACACACTACTGTACTGGCAAATGACTGAATATTTGTGGTGTTGAACTACTACCACATCTAAACACTGCTGTGCACTTGCAGCAAAAATGGGAAATGGTGAATAATCCCTCCTGCCTTTTGAGATGGTCATATTTGAATTATGTTGGCAGGATTGAGTGAAGAAGCTTGTATTGTTAACAGTGCTGAATCTGCTCTGTAAATGCATAAGACTTTTTTCCATGGGGATTTCAATCCAGGTTTCACCAGTCCTTGTTCACCTAAAATGAAATTTAAAGGTTTTCTTAGGTTTCTGCTGCTAAATTTGTGCTTTATGTCAGGGAAAAAATGCACAATGTTATGAACATTTCTGTTTACTCAACTTCATAAGAAATACATTCCATTATTGTCACAAAATACACATATTCTTCATCCTTAAGCAAAACAGTATCCTGAAACACTTAATTTCATTAATTTAATTTGGTAAACATTGTACTAACTTTGACAAACATGAACTTCCTTTCTTCCTAGGTTTCCAGAGGAGGAGTTGGCAACAGAGCCACTAAAATATGCTGAACAACTTCCTGTAGCTCAAATAATACACCAGGTAAGTCTTTCTATTTTAAAAATTCCTTTGAAAATAAAGAACATCTGTAATACTTAAACTGCTTTTCTAGGTCACACAGAATTAATGTCCTCATGCTGGAAGTATGTATAAACAAGATACTCTTGTTCAGATGACAACTATTAAATTATAAAAGTCATTCTGAACATGGCAACAAAAAGATGCTTGCTGTATGACATGGTTAACACTTCAGAGCTCCTTGTCAAAATTGTTGTGTGTCTGCTGATAGAAAAGAAAAAATCCATTAATTTCTCTCAATTTGCATCTTGACCTAAATCATATTCCCCTTCCTGAAAAGGCAGCCAAAGTATGGAGTCATTATCATGGAATAATTGTCATGATGAGTTGAGCAGGGAAAACAATCTTTCCTCCTAATACAATTCTGAATTAGCACCATTTTATTTCTAACTATAGCAGTATCATCATACTTTCTGCTTTGAGCAGGGTTTTTTTTTGTTTGCTTTTTGTTTTGCACAATTAAAAAAAAAGGTTTCTATTTTTCCTAGATTGTGCCTTCTAACATTGTCTTTATTTAAATGCAATACTGTGCTATTGATTTAAGTAAACAAATGAGGGATGATGTGGACATACGAGCTGGAATTCAAGTTTTTATTGTAACATGTCTCCCCCAATTCATGGCAAGGAGGAAGAAGAGATCTTTTCTGCGCAGAAGATTCTATATTCATTCCCTTCTTGCTCTTATCTCAGAGTTCAAGGCCTGGTTTTCCATCCACCCTGCTGGGTAGATCAGGTACCCAGTCTGCATTCAGGTGTCTCCTCATTCTTTGCTGTCAGCCACAGAGAGCTCTGCCTGTTGTGTGAAAAGCTTATGGCAAACACGACACAAAACTTGTGTCAAACATGACTGGGGAGACTTAGCATTCCCCATCTTGGGGATGCCTTAAAGGAAGACTAAATGACCTATTCTGTTGCAGTCATTTGGAATTTTCTCAAAATAAAATAAATAATTGTTAAACTTTATAGATGTGAATTCCGCTTCAGGGATAAGTAATTACAGTTTTCTTAAGTCAGGGCTAAACAGGTCACATTACTGTTTTCCTAATGGTATCTTGGCTGTATGGAATCTTCCAGGTAATCAAGTATGCTCTGAAAAATTGACCTGAAATTTGGGGAAGATAATGACAGTTCATGTTGGGAGGCAAAATGGTGCGGTCCGTTCACTGCCTTGAGATAAGAAGAATTTCCAGACTGAAAACTGGGAGTTGGTAGTGGTCAGAGTAGCACTAAGTCAGATAGGCAATGTTAGATAAAGCTGTGGTTTGAGACTCAGCTGTTTTTAAATGCTTCAAGATCAACAGGATCAAATAAAAGTCCACTCAGTCCCTTAATAGAATTTGATAAACAACTTTTTGTGTATTAATTTTTATCATAGATCTTCCCATATACATTTGTCAATAAGTGTTTTAAAGCGTTGAGTCTCATGCTGCAGGCAGTGCTGGTTTTACCTTAAAGGAAACATAAGCTTTATTTTAAAACCTTAAAGTGTACAAGCCTTTCCTGCAAGTTGTAAGCACAAGGGATTTTAAAACTTTTGGCTGAAATCTGCACATTTGGGAAGAATTTCTGATGTGTTCAGAACATGGAAGATTGGAAATCAGGACCAGTTTGTATGTCAGGAACTCCCTGGTGTTGTCAGAGCTTCAAATGACCCAACAGCCTGCAAATGTCACATTTAAAATTCTGTCTTCATGCCTGACTCTCAGCATAAATGAATTAAACAGCAGAGCAGGCAGCCAGTCAATATGTTCTTAACAGTGAGAGTGAGCAATGAAACAGTTTGGGGGTTGTTTGGAATCAGTAAATAGAAAGTGCATGGAATGGCTCACCTAGAGGAAAAGCTCAAATAGGAAACAGAATTAACCTTTAAAATGGTCAAGCAGACCAAATGTCATAGCAATATTTTTACAGCATTATGTGGGTAATAAGCACAGAGTGTTCATTTGGCCACTGTGTGTTACAGTGCAATAGAGTATTGTGCTGTGCAAAGGCAAAAAGCTGGGTTCATCTGCTCTTATCTGTTTGCTGAACTTGCCAGTAGTACAGAGCTGGGGTCTGCACAAGGCAGCAGAACAGACCCAGCAGAACTGTGAATGTCTTGGATGCAGAGAAGCCAAATAAAGGAACATTTTTTAGCTGTGGGGACAGGAGTTTGGCACCGTGCCCTGGTGTGTGTGAGGCTGATGCCCTGGCTGAGCTGCCACCACTGAGCATCGCTGCACCAGCATGGTGCTCTGCTGAGAACCCCTTGTACCCTTCTGCTGAGGGACCTGGCACAACTGGGACAAGTTGTGCGGGGGCCTTGTTTATATGAAAAAGGATTTTTTTGCTCTAAGAATAAAGAAGGAAATTATAAGAAACCAAAAAGTGACAAGAGTAAAAACAGTGAATAGTATTTGTGGTGTTTTATGATGCTGTATCCACATGGATACATAGAAACTCTAGACATACGTAACAGCATCAGTGCTGTGTACTTATAGCATAAATATGCATTAAAATTTCACAGTGGTGGACAGGTATCCTAAATTAATGTAATGTATAAAGTACATTTTAATTATACATTTTAGCCAACATAGCCACTACTACTATCCAACTTTAAAATTGGATAAATTTATTCTCCTAAATGCTACTAAAATACTCCTTGTGCTTTTAACTGAAATAAAAAGTCTCTAGTGTTTGGTAAAGGAATGCAGTCATTAATATAAACTTGTAAAAGTAGAACTTTCAGAGTAATGCCCACATGAGACAGCCTTTTTAATGAGATTCTCTCTGTACAGCCATGCATACAATGCTGCTACTTACAGTAAGTTTGTGCTACTTAGAATAAGGCCAAAAAAAAAACCCAAACCAAAACCCAAACTAGAAAGAGGAGAAAAAGGAACAATTATTTTAATTCTGCACTTGTCTTTAGTCAAAACAGGTCTGGTGGAAGAACAGGGCAAACTGCATTTGAGAAGATTGTTTCCATTTATCATAAATTATATTCATTGCTGGCCTTGCAGTTCAGCAAATCATTTTAATAAAAGTACCTAACTTCAGTGCCAGTGCTTGTGCTTGGAATGTCACTGTGTGTTAACATATTTGGCCTAATCAGGATTTAGGATATTGAAGAGACTTAAATTGTTATAGATGTCTTACTGATGGAAGAATGTTTTATTGATGAAAGGCACATTTCAGCAGATAAACACCAGATATCCTGATGGTATTATAATTGAAAACAAAATGAAACAGCAAATTCAGACCACAATCAACTTGCATACTTATTTTAGTCCATTTCAAACCATTAAGCAGATAAATGTACATGCTGTTAAACCAGGATGATATTTCAGGAAAGTGACTTGCAGCCTATAGTGGAAATTGCACAATTTACTTGAAATCTGACATGGTTTACAGTTGCAGATTTACTTAAAAATAAGGAGTTCCTTAGGTATTTTTTTCATGGGGGGAATGTTACATGTAATATCCATTCAATTAGATAGAGTATCCTTTTGGAGATAAGTTGGTTCGGTTTGTAGAAGTTTTAAC
Organism: Geospiza fortis; assembly: GCF_000277835.1. Lineage (NCBI taxonomy): Eukaryota > Metazoa > Chordata > Aves > Passeriformes > Thraupidae > Geospiza > Geospiza fortis. The sequence goes on from NW_005054347.1 coordinate 1,149,140, forward strand.
CTGTGTTTTTGTGTTGCCTGTCCATGAGAAGGCTCAGTGGCAAATGCCTTCAGGAATTGCAGGAGCTGCTGGGAAGCTGTGCTGACCCTTGGAGGAGATGTCTCTGTTCCAGGATCTGGTGGATCACCGGGAGCTTGGCTCGCTCCAGCCTCGGGGAGTGAGGGGGAACTGCTCTGAGGGTGTTGGCTGCAGTCACCATAGGGAAATTAAACAGGAAATTTATGAAAGATGATGGGAGGGGCATCTCCAGAGTTAAAAATGCACAGCCTGATGGCCATCAAAGGATCCTGCAGGGTTGCAGTTCTGCAGTAATTCTTGCAGGAAGGCCATTGTTTCCATCATTTCTGTGCTTCTGTGACAAGTTCGCAGCCATTACCCACCCCACCCTTCCCCTAGAAAAAATCCTTTTGCTTTGAAGATCAATTTTTTGTTGATTCTCAGGGCCTCATTTTCACGTTGTAGAGGGTGGTTAGTTTATTGCATTTTTTGTTGTTATTCTGGTTTCATGCTGATTTAATTGACAGAGGTTTTCTTCGGCGGCATTTGCCAGAAATTGGTGAAACAGTTTTAAGAAAATAGAACACACTATGTTGTATGGATTTTTTTTTTGAAGTATCTTTTTATTATCTATAACACAACAATTTTAGCTCTCAGACTTAAAATATTTTCACAAACATTAAAGTGGTTTACGATCTGTGTGAAACATTCAATATGAAAAGGAACCCATCACATGGTGAGACACTCTTGAAACACAACTTTAAAATTCAGCTCCTTGCCCATTGCCTTGTAGCTGCTCTTTGGTGTTTTATACAGTTAGGGAGTTCCCCTCACTCCCAGTCTGCTTCTGTCCTGATGGTGGAGTCTTTGTTCCTATAAATGTTTTATAAAGCCATTAGTGTTCAGAACTTTGGCTAAGTATGCAAGGTGTTTAATAGCACAACAATAACCCAGATTTTTATTTTTATTTTTCATGCAGACAGGAGGTTTTGTTTATGAATATTAATTTATTAAAAATTTTAAAGTACTTTGATAAATGATACTTGAATTTTACTGTGTCTTTACAGGCTAAGAGGTTCAAAAACAACTTGTAATACTTTCATGTCTCAGGTTTGATGTGCAAAGTTTTAGACACAGCTATTTATACATTCTTTGAAAAACCATTCATGTAGCTGTGTTTTAAAATAACTTTGAAGCATAGCTTGCTTTTTAGAACTCTGGTCATGGTATTCAGCTGAAGGATGTCAGAGATAAAATACAGCCTTTCACCAAAAGGTCCAGGTTCTGCAGCACCTGCTAGCACAGACACAGGTCTGCCTAGGCAGGGATGCTTTTCTTTGTCAAAAATGGATTTTGTCAGGATGATTGAAAATTGAATTTTTCATACCAAATATTAAAAAGTACACTGACTTCAGAGTCCAGTTTTATTTTAACAAAATACATCGCTTGGCTTCCCACCAACAAGCCTTGTGACATCTCAGCCTGCCCTAGGACACCTGCCTGGTCAGGCTTTGCCTCTGCAGTGCTGAGCAACGTGCTGAAGACAAGTGTTGTCCCCTTGCCATGGCCCCTTCTTGTGGCCATTTTGGAGTGAGTGGAGAGCAGCAGCCTGTCCTGCCGGGGCTCTCACCTGTGTGGTCCAGACTACAGGTGAGAAAAGCTGTTTCTGATGCACATAATGGAAATGTGTTGTGTGGTCTTCCTCACCAGCTCACCTGAAGTGGTTTTTGGGGCTCAGGCATTCTATGCAGAGCTAAACCCAGGTGTGCTGTACCCCTTCTGCTGAACCTTTTTTCATCTAGGGCACTTGGGATGTATTGGAGTTAGAAATTAATGTGTCTGCTATGTTTGGGGTTTTTCCATTTCTTTTCTGTATTAAACATATGTTTGTGAATTGTTTAACCCAGAGGTGATTTGACTACATTTTATAACTATAATGGAAGTGGTCTCAAGTGGAATCGTGACTGGATGTCATCCAGCACATAGGAACTTGCTTTTTCCCTAAATTGCAAACAATATATAGACTTAACTTCTGTTACTGCTGCATAAGTTAGGAATTCCTTAAATCTTTTGAGCTTTCTTTAAATTGAATGCTATCTAGTAGAAAACTTGGTGCTAAAAAGGATCAGAAGAAAAAGAACTATTACTGCATTTGCCAACCAAACCAAATATGTCATAGAGCAGCAGAGGTATTCCTATTCCTGCCAACACCTTGTGCTACTTGGTGCATATAGGTGCTTTGAAGTTCACTCCCTAAGATTTCTTCTAATCCTAAGTTTGATTCAAAAAGTTGAGATGCAGAATCTTGCTATGTGTATGAGTCATGTAATATATTAAGAATGGCACAGTCCCGTTTCTCTGACTCACTGCAAGAAATCACCAAACACAATCTTGACTTGGTTATAATGGTACAGATCTTTTACTGGCATATCATTAAACCAGAGATTTTTCAGGCTTTTTTTTTAATCTAGTGAACTACTGCAGAGACAGGTACTCAAGACCTTCAAAGGTAATCCAGTAGTCAACACAAACAGTAAGGTTGTCTCTCTTCTTTTCTTCTTCAGAAATTACATAGCTCATTAGCCACATGAAACTTCATAACATTCCTGAAATACAGTTTATCTGAGTACAGCATAAATTATTTTTGTAAAATAGAGACAACCTAATTTTTAAAATTTGCTGTTGTTTTTCTCATCAGTTTTTTTCCAATCACAGAATACCATGATGTGGAGTTAGCACTAATTACCGATCATTTGCTTTTACTGACAAGACAGGGCTGCTTCTGTTTTGTTGTTTTTCATCTGACCATGATCTTCCCTCTTGGAAACAGAGATGTAGTAAAACAGTCTCTTCTCTTCCATCTTCCCATTAAAGGGCTCTTGTGGGTGATCACTCTCTGCCTATACAGGACCATTATTTTACTGTTTCTCAACCACAGGGGAAGTTCTGCTGGTTTATCTCTTTGTTGTTGAAATATTACATAGAATCTCTTCTTAGTCTTCAAGACAGAATAAAGATAACTATCTGAGAATTATTTTTCTTTCAAATGCTGCCCCCCAAATCTTAAAAATTTAGCAGCAATTATGGGGACCTTTGTTTCTGTATGGCTGGAGTGCCAAAGTATTAATGCATGGGGAGCACTTCCTTTGTCTGTACACAGCACTGCTCAGCAGAGCCAGAAAAGAACCGTGAGTGTTTTTTGTTGCTGACCAAGCATTACAGGGGAACTGAATGTAGTATTAGATTTTTTCAATTATAGCTGAATACAATGGATTGGATAACTAAATGCATTGGAAGGTATCTTGCATGAGGAACCTGAACAGTCAGTTGTGTGGTTCTTGTTTTTAACTGTTTCATACTAGAAATGCCACATTGAACATTTTCTGTAAGCCAAGAAGGGGAAATTTTACCTGTTCCAGCATCCCAGAGACATTTGAGATGGTGTTTGGTAGCTTCTTCTTACCAGAACTGTTGCATGCATACTCCACCCATTCTTCTCTGTTTATGCATTAAAACATGCAACTTTATGTCCTTCCTTGCATTTTTAAAACATGAAACCAAAGAGTATTTTAAAGAATGGCCTGTTTTCCTCTTACACACTATTAAGAACAGTTCATTGAGCACTTCTCAATATGTTCTCTTTGATGTGTATGTACATTATGAGCTCTGGGCATCAGTAGAATCCAGTCTCTGCTGTCACATCTTGGAATGTGACTTTATCCCCTCTTCACAGAAATGGCTCCCAGCAAGGTGACAGCAACCCCCAGGCCGTGCTCTCACTCAAAACCAGTCTCCTCTTCAGGGAGATGCAGTAGCAGGCAACTGATGCAGTGTTTTCAAAATGTTTTAGGCTGTCCAGATCCTGCAGTTTGGACAAAGAAGTTTTAACTCTCATCTGTCAGTTTTCAGAGGTCATGTTTCTTTTCTCTTTCTGAGCCTGTGAAACTCTGACATGTACAGATTGGCATTTTATCTCCATTCTTCTTTGGCACAGGATGGGAGATCAGTTTGACAGACAGCTTGGAGCAATTTAAGGGGCTGCCCCTCAAGTGGCCACACTTCACTCTCACCAGTGCTGGTGGAGTCCTGTGCTCATTAAGCACCGCAATGGTGCAAAGCACTGCTTGAAAAAAAAGGGCATTTTTCATCCTGGCTGGGTATGTGACTACGGAATTTCTAAAGCCAACTAGGATATGTAGTATCACCTAAAACTGATAAAATGTACTTGTATTCCTGACAGTTTTTGTTTATATTGTTCATAAGCAGATGAGAGTAAAAATAGCTGTTACTGTGGAAAGTTAAAATGGAAATAAATTTGAGGCTTTTGTGCATATCATGGGAGTGCTCAGTTTGCCCTTGAGAATACTGCTAATATGAGGCTTTATATGTGACTGTAGCCTCATCCATTTTGTGGATTATGAGACATCAGTTTCATACCCACCAGCATATAGAATTGTCAGATGTACTATTAAAAATATATGAAAAGATACCCTGGCTCTATGGTAGCTATAATTGTTAGAGGTGCTGCACTAGATTTGCAGCTTCTTTAAGAGGTAATTCCTGTAACCGTTTCTCTTTAATAAGCACTATTTAAGATGTAAAATGAAGGAAGATGTTCAGGAAATGACTGTAACATGACAGGCTTTATAGAGTGCTGTAGATCTCTGGGGTTTACTCATCTGAACTTCAAATAACTGCATTTCAAGGGTTGGTACTAACGGTATAGCCATGGACTCAAAAAATTATTATTATATTCCTTATATTCAAAAAATTGATTTGCTTCTTGTCAGCTGAAGCAGCCACGTGTTTGAAGATCCTGTGTGCACAAGCCTTTCAATAGGCACTATTGATGTTTCTGTGTCTTTGTTTTGGCATGGGACTGATTGTGCCATGATCCCCTTTTGTTGTTCTTCAGGATCTGCTCACAACCATGATTTCAAGGCGATGGTTCCTGTTTCTATTGTGCTTTATCTGTGCTTGGAGCTTTACAGAAACAGACAGGTTCAGAAATGCTTAGAGCTTGAAGTAAACTTCACATAGCAGGTTGGCAAAAAGCAAACCAAGGTTAACAGCGAGGTTCTGATTTGCAGACTAAGGCTGTAAAGGACCATTATGTTAATCTCTTCTGACTTTCTGCACAAAGCACACAAATACTTTATATATATTCTCCCTTCTTTGTGACTGTATTGACATCAGGAAGGATAAGTAGAAAAAGGGTTTGAGCAGATGCTGGGAGGTGTTTATTCAAAACATCGTAATTATGGGGGGAATAAAACTGAGCAGGACAATTAGGGCATGTAAGAACATATTTGTGATTACAGCAAATATTCACAGTACTGCAGCTGGTACTGAAGGACCAACATGTACAGGTCCCATGGGTCTCAGTTACTGACAAAATGGCAGCTGTTGCACCCTGCTATAGGTAAAACATCAATAGCTGTCTCACTTTGTTTGGGGCAGATGATATTAGAACTGCTGCTGTCACTGCAAATGTAGGGAGGCTATTTTTAAGTGAGTTCTGTGCTTTGAGACTCTTTGCTCTCTTGTGGTCATAATAAGCTTGGCTAATGTCAGCTTTTTTCCTAAAATTATCTCTTCAGCCGTTTTCGCTCTCAACATTTTAGTCCTCTCTTAAGCATATAATTCACTTTTTTCATCATTCCTTGCTTCCATTATATTTTTATGTGATATATTGGTCTGCATTCATTCACATTTGTTATTTGTAAGTTGAAATGCTTAGATATTCTGAGCCTTTTTGGATTTGTCTGCACTGGGTCCCATTTACTTGCTGTTCCTTCGAATATTGGAAAAGTGAATGCTATTTAGGGCAGGGAGGTGAGTTGTCTCCAGTGGGGATAACTGAATAGGTTTTTCAGTACATAATGGTATGCAAATAATAAACCTCTGCCTCTCATGGGAACAGACTAAAGAACTGCACAAGCCATCTGTGACCTTAATAGGTTTGTAGGCATCAGAATAGACCCCTGACTTTTGCTGAAGCAAAGTGTGTGATGTACAAATGCTTCAGGTGTGTTTCAGGGCTAAGCAGGGCTGTGGAATAACTGTGAATTTAGGATGTGGTCTACAGAGCTTAGTGTGTATGGCACTGTATCCCAGCAATACAGTACAGCTGATGCACAAGCAGTAGGTTTTAATAATAGTGACCCGTTAATAAAACAGATGATGCTTGAAACGTGCTAATTCATTGTGTTGCAAGAGTGTCTTCATGTACAATACAAGGTGAGGCTGCAAAACACAGTAAAATGAGAGGTAAGCTGCTTCATTTGTCTGATTTTATGTTTATGATGTTTTATATGTAAAAATATCTTTTAAAATTTTTTCTTCTTTTTAGTTTATTTTATTACAGGTTCTAGAGCAATTCAGGAAACAGATGCTGCATTTAAAAAAGTTTTGATTTAGTGAGGCTTTCTGCACAAGAGAATGCATCCTTCCTAAAACTTCATTTTACTTAAATTAACTTGTATTTCCACTGAGGATGGCTTATATTAAGCACAAAGGGAGGCTTAGCAGTTTAGACTTCCATCAAATAAACTGCGTAACTAAAAAGAGAAGATGCCAAGCCTCACATACTTGTAGTTGAAAGAATTGTGTTCTCTCTCGTGGGAACTTGAGATTAGAGAAATTATAAAGGCTTTGCATAAAAACAGGGAGTTAGAATTAATTTTTGCTTAAGCAGGGAAGTGTCAAAAGCCTATTATGGTAATTTTTCAATTTTGTCTTAACTGTTCACACATTTTAAAATAGTTGTACAACTGAGTGGAAGCATAATTGATGTGTTGTGGATTCTTTTTCCTTTCCTTGGGCCATCAAAACACAGCTTAGGTGCACTTAGGCATGGAAGAAGTAGGTGTGCTAATTAAGTAGATGAAAATTTTCATATCATAGTGAGAAAATTTACCTAATGGATTGGAATAGTACTCTAAGAATGGTTCCCCTATTCTTAATTACATCCAAGTACCAGATATCAATATTACATGAAGACAATTAAGCCACAAAAACCTTAGTGAGAAGACATAATTCCTAGCAGTAGAATTACAGGGTTGTAGAGACTATAATGTTTATTACTATTATTATTATTATTATTGTGAACAGTAGCACTACAAGTCTACGTTTAAAAGAAATTACTTTATTCATTGTCTTTTGATGTATAGTAAAAGCTGGAGATATTGTGGAATGAAGAGCTACTGCTACATTTATTTTTTTAATCTTTCTTAAATTAAAAAAATATAAATCTTGTCTATATCAGAACAACCAATAAACTGCTGTGCTGTAGTAATTCAAAATTTATGGTTGACCTAGAATAAATTTTAGGACTTCTCTAGGTAACAGAAGACTGATTTATTAAATCCTTTTAATGGTAAATCAAATCTCTTTTTCTTTTATTAGATACAGTATTAACAGCAGAAATACTGTTCCAGAGTTACTTCTATTTTGGTGATCAGCTTTGCTGTTCCATAGGAGAAGTCTTTGGACCAGGCTTTGCATTTGGAATAAGATTTACTGGCAGATGTAAAGTAAGCAATGCTCCATGGTGGTCATTGGTTAGTGAGACACTGGTTTTTATATGCAGAGAAAGGGCCCCTTTCCTAGCTTGCAGCTGATTTTTCTGCAGAAGCCTGTTTGGGCTATGAAGATGCTGCCTTTGGCACCCCCAAGTTACACCCAGCTTGTTTGGCCAGATTTTTTCTGGCCTTGTGTGCAGTAGAAACTGGTGAAAGGACAGAGATTTGCTGTATTGCAGGTGCGAGGCACATTTTGCTTCAGCACTTTCCAGGTGCTGCTGAATGGCTTCTGTCAAAACCCACTTGCAATGTCTCTTCATGAACCTTAGAGGGATCTGATTGCTCCTTAGCCCTTCTCTCCCCAAAGCTGTGTTTGGGAATTACCTGACTAAAAGTTTTGGTGAGATGAGCCTGGAGAGGAGGCTCAGCAGCCACTGTGGCTGTTAACTGAGATCTCTGCTTTCTGATGGGTTGTATTTGTGTCCCTGGAATAAAACGGCAGGAATAACACAGCCAAGTGTGAGCATGGGTGTGTTTTGGGTAGAGGAAAGGAGAGAATGCTGTAAGGTCTTTAGGCAAAGGGAAATGTATTTAGTGGTCTTTATTCTTACTGCATTGCTTGATGTTGCACAGTATTGGTGTTTGTATAGGCACATGTGTAATTTGAGTGTAAGACTAAATTTTTGACCCAGTTTGTGTTACCTATCACTAAATATATGCTGGATGGGGACCTTTCTGTATCAAACACATTACTGAAGTATTTTATAATACATTGTCCAAGATGCGAGATTTAATTCCATTTTCTGGTGTCTGTTCAGTGTTGTGTAACATTTTCATTTCTCACGTAACCTTGTACAGTGCTTATTAATCATTACTTTTTTGTTGTTTACACATGAAAGCTTCCCTGATAGACAGTGTTTATTTAAATGGTATTCCAGTGAGTAGTAAAATTAGCAGTAGGACTTTTGTTAGATTTTTTTTCTTTTATCCACTGTATTTCTTCTGAGCTTATGCAGCATAAAAAGTAGGTGTTACCAATAAGCTCACATTGATAAAGAAAAATATAAATGTTATTAATCTTGATATATTTTGTGGTGCTGTGACAGCAAATACCTTTCTGAACACTTTTCCTCAGGGGAAGGCACTGTTAGCTCCAAATATATTCACACATTTATCCCACTTAACCATGTAATCCTAGGTGTTATTGGTGATTTTTTTGTGTTAAGTTAATTATGTTTTGTTTACTCTCCAGTAGCATGCTGTGAGGAGCACAGAAATGTAACTCACGAGCTCTTGACAGGACTGATGAATGGCCACAGACAGAGGTATTGGCAGGCTGCTCTCTAGTGCTCTGTCTAGAATTGTTTTCCTAAATAATTCAGAGGGTTGAAATTTGATGAAATAATTTCCATTTGAAGAATGAATGGAAGAGGTAAATGAATGAAGACTCTGGTAATGGAGCAGTTGTGTTTATACTGTTGGACAGTCAAGACAGCATCCTGCATTGTGGTTCCAGTGGAAATTCTTTGCATGCGGTTGTGATTGAGCCTTGTGCAAGTGATTCCTTCTGTCATGGTGGGCGTTCCTGTGAATTAGCCAGTGATTTCATTCTTTTCTGGAGTGCTTAACATGAAAGCCCATCTACAAATACATGGCTGACAAATGGGTGATGAGTGGTGCTTAGAGGGGACTGAATGACAGCTGGACAGTAGAGCCGTAACCTGTGGTTAGTGTAGATGGAGGCAGGAAAGCTGCAACTGGTTTGCCCCTAGATAAAACCATGCGTGGTTTCATCCTTTTTAAAGACCCTTTTGGAAGCTGTTGATTCTGTACCTGTCACATGTGGTGGTCTGTGAGGGTGTTGGGAGGGTATGTCCTTAGCTGCACTCATTCATTCTTCCAGGAAGATGCTCTCTGTGAGCCCCACATAGCATTTGACTGATGAGCTGTGTCATGCGAATGTCACGTGCGAACAATGATTATTTATAATACCATAAATCTGCTGTTCTTTCTTAATGCCTACAAAAACTCTGCAGGAATGGATCTTCTCTCTGGGACTCCTTGTCCTTTGACATACTGAGTGTAACAGAAATGGCTTTTTTGTGGAGGTGTAATTATGTGCAGCCACTAAATAAGTGCCTGTATGACTGCCATGTCCATGTTTTATGATTTGTTTTCTATAGCAGCTAGGGAACCCTAAAGTATTGGGTTGATATTTCAGAGCAAGTCTTTCTCCTTTTCCCATAAGAGAGTACATACAATGTAAACTTGGGTAAGAACACTTGTTTGGCTTATGAGTACAAAACTAGTGAATACAGAATCACCTGTAAAAGCTGGGTGGTGGTGGGGAACAAACCGGCCTGTCACCAGCTGTTACTCACTGGTTTGTACCTGAAAATGAAAATGAAATGCAGTAAAAGTACAGCCATTCTTGTTCTTGGTCTTATAAGTGTGAAGGCATCTTTTGCCTCAGCCCTGCTTCTCCCTCCATTCATTTTGTCATGCCTGCCTTTTGTAATGCTGTTTCAAGTTGTGCAAGCTGGAGCTAGAAAAGGTGAAGCTTTACTGCACATGCATATAATGCAGCACAGGGCTTAGGGTAATGGAGAACATTTTAAATTATAGCTGTAGAGATTTGAGAAATGGACATTAAAAACTATGTGTATAAGGATTTCAAATGTAGCTGTTGAAGTATTTGATTAGATCTTGTACTCAATGTGGCATACTCAGTATGAGAACTAATGCAGTCTAACATCTGTTGTTAATGCAGCCTGTCACCTGGCAGTAAATGAATAGATACTTATGGGACGTGCAGACACAGAAGTGTGATTGGAACCATCACTACTACTTTGAAAGAAACAGCATAATAATTTATTAACTTCATGGTTTCTCTATATAAACAGAAAAAAAAAACTTTGATTGAATGTGAATACTCAGAATGACACTTCATCATGGAAGTTCTAAGCATACAATTAATTTTATAAGAGTAGGAGTAAAACCTTCCTTAGAAAAATTGATTTAAAAGCATTTGAGTGGACTCACCTTGTGGTTCAGAGAGATGCTAAGGGAAATCCAAGTCACAGTTCCTAGGAGGGTGTAGGAGGGCTGTGCTCCTCAGAAAGGCTGGGCTGGATGAGGCTGCTACTTGGAATAATGATCCCAGATGAAATAGGTGGGAGCCCATGAGTGCATGTGCCCTGTGTGGGGGCCTTGGCTCTGCAGAGCTGAGAGGTTGGCTCTGCCACTGGCAGTGCAATGTTGCATTTGTGTGAACAAGGCCTGCACAGAAGAAGACAGAGATAATCTTTTCGCAGGGGATGGTGAGCAGTGCATGCTCTTGGAAGAACAGTGCTCTGATGTGGCTGCAGACCTGGTTAGGGATGGGACACTTCACTTGTTTCTTGGCACAGACCACTTGACTCCTTCCTGTCCCTTGCACAACTGCCTGATCCTTCCTCCTCACAGCACAGCCAGCAGACTCTTCCTCCTAGCAGCCAACCCACTCTTTGTAACACCCATCGTGGCTGGACATAGCTGTGACCTGTTTAGGACAAGGCTGTTACAGTGCAGCTCACCAGGGGCGAGGTTGTTCTCAATCTGTTCTCCTACACTCCGGGAATAGCTTGGCCCTATTTACACCAGGGTATTTCTGTGAATACAAAATATTCTTGTCCCTCTAGCAGCCTTTGCCTCCTTGGTTCTCTGCTGTCTCCGTCTGCTTAACCCAGAGTTTCAGTGGCAGGGACTTGCTTTTATATCTGATGATTTTTGGAGGTTTCTCTCTGCTGAGGTCTGCCTCACTAGTGTGTGTTTTTGTCATTTTCTGACTCCATCCATTGTAAGGACCTCAAGGAGTTTACCTTTCCATTTGTGGCGTGACACTGAGCACTGACTTCTTGTCTTTAGTCTTGTTTTTACTAATAATCCTCCTCTTGTTTAAATTAATTAAATATAAATGTATTTAAAAAGGAACATGCTTTTCTAAGTAGTGGTAACTGAGTTTTGAATACCAAGTCTACTTAATTAAACTTCTCATCTGGTATTTTTGCATGCTTCAGTTGGTGTGAACTTTTGTGTTTGCAAATGTAACTCATATATTTGCTGTTGACTTAGGTGGCCTTTTGTGGAAAATCATGATCATGGCTTCATATACGGGTAGGAATTTGATTAAAATATAAAGAACAATTTGCTTAGCATACCTTAAACAGAGGCAGTTGCACCTTTTTTTTTCCTAAATACAACCTAATCTGACTTCTCTCATCTCCTCTCTAAAGCATTTTTGAATTCCAGTATGCAGCTCAATGTCAGCAGAGCAGGTGAGAGCTCAGCCCTGTGCCAGGCTGTTGAGGACAGGTAGGAATGGTCTCTGGGTGTTCTTTCTGGAATGGTCTCTGGGTGTTCTTTCTGGGTGTAGCAAACCACACACCTGCGTTTGGAGTCCCCCTGGTGTGTCCCCCACAATCCCTGTTGTGTTTGCTGGGTGGGCATCACTCAGCTGAGCAATGACTTGTCTGGGAATTCAACTGCCCTGGCTCCCAGGTGCTGGCAAGGCTCCCTTTGATTAGAAGTTGTATATTATGTATTGTATCACAGGTTGGAAGATTAGGGAATAATTGTTAAACCACTAAAAAGCACTTTACAGTGCTGTGAAATGCTGAGATAAATCTGAAAGTAGGCAGTAATAAGTAGAGGCTCATTTTTAAAAAGCCCTTCTAGATTATGAATTTTAGAAGGAAATGAAAAAGTAAAGCTATCATAACAGTATTGTTCCTATTACAATGATTATACAAAGTAAATGTTAAAATGCAGTTGTTGGTATTGATGTTAATTTAGTTTAGCTGCTGTTTCTTCCTGTACCCTTTGTGAGTTTTTGTTGTTGATGAATGAACTTCTTTCATTATTTTATTAATATTGGAGATATCAGTAATCATGGTAGTGTGGTTAATAAATACAAACCCAGAGATTAGACAAAAGTATTTTAAATTGTTGTGCAGATTAACAGGCACCGTTGATGCTGGAGTTCTCTTATGACTTTAATCCTGCTGTGGGCACAGAAAGGATTAAACTATTACTTGGTGGCTGGAGTTATTTGATTTCCCCCAGTCCCCTGTGAGGACCCCAAAATTCAAACTGTACCCAACAAATTAGAAGTGCAGACTTTCACTGAAAGCTTGGAGGACATAATTTATGCTGTGATTTGCTTGTGATACATATAAATTCATTCTAGAAATAAACTTTGTTGTGTGCTTTATTGTAAGAATTGAAAGGATTACCCAGTTTGAAATTCCAAATTGCAAATAAACCTGAGTTGTTGAAGTGCCTCTAGGAAATACATAGCGTGCTCTTGGCACAGTGCACTGTATAGCAGAATTTAGCTTTTCCAAGGAATTTCCTTCAGTTTGAAATCAGTTTTCTGAGGTGAGAAGCCAGTGGATTGTTCCAGTTTTGGATTTGAGGTTCACCTTAAATTTCAAAGACCTGTTTTGAGACATGGATCTTTTTTTCAGATTTCTGTACTGGTCTTTACAACAGAGCATCACATAAAATTTGGTAGCTTGATGAACAAGAAAGAAAACCTTTGGTATGCAGTGGAAGAAAAAAACCCATTCATTTAAATGGAGAATGACCAAAAAGAAAATTTGGAAATTCACCCCTCCAAAATACATGAAATTCACCCCAATGAGTGCAAGCACTGCACAAACAAGTGTGTTTCACTTCCCTGCTTGCTGTCCCCAGGAGTAGGGCAGGTGGAGAAGCCCTCAGAGGATGTGCAGAACCTCTCTCCTGGCTGTAGCTGCTGCTGTCTGCCAGGCAGCCCCAGAACCCTGGGATGTTTTATACCCCATGTGCTGCAATAAATAGGCCAAAACTGGGTCTAGGACACTCAGTGCTGGAAGTGCAGTGAGAATTAAGCAGGGATTAATTTGAAATCCAATAGCTGCCACTTTAATGGACTCGCTGGCACCTAGTGCTTCTGATGTGTTCTTTTTGTGCAGTTGCACAGGGTATTTTGCACTCCTGCTACAAACACACACCATCTGCTTCAGGTTGGGGAGAACATCCCCTGCAACAAGGATGATGTGCACATTAATTTCTAAGCATTTGCACCCTTTCCTAAAGCTCTGTTTGGAAAAAGGTACTGGAGGAGATTGAAGAATTTGTGTATCCCTGTTTCATTTGGTAATTACTTAATTCCCGTCTGTTTGCTCGGCTTTCTGTGCTTCAGCTATTCAGATGTGGATTGTGAGTTTAACCCAAAGTACCAATATTTACTGTACCAATATTTTTGGGCTTATTGAGAACATTAAGACAGAGTTCTGTTGGAAGACTGTTGGATATTATAATCCAACAGTCTTCCAGTGTGGAAAACACTTGAATTTATCCTTGTAGATAAGTTTTAGACAGTGTTGTCCATGTGAAATATTAATATGTGATGTTTTAAATCTCATTTTTGTTGTGATGTAACATTTTAAAATTAAACCATTCTTCCTGTAATTAACACTTCAGCTTTTTAAAATTATTTTTTTCATAAAGTTCATTTTAATTGGAGTAACATGTATTGCATGTTTTATGAAACACCTTCATTGAAAGTCTTGGATCCTTTCCATTCAGGTCCCTATAGACCCATCCAGTTTGAAAATACACTGTTTTATCCTCTCCTTAATTACAGTACTTGGAGCAACTCTCTGTTAACTGGTTTTAAATTCCACAGGATAATGAGTCTACCAGAACTAGAGAGTGTACAGCAAAAAACTGTTCACAGGAGGAAGCTTGCTGTTGCTTAGCTACCTGTCTTTTTAATTTGGAATCTCCAGCAATTCCATAATGACTCGTCCTTAAGCTGCTAAATGTATTTGTTCATGACAGACTGTACCATTCTGAACTGAATTTCACCTATGCATTACTGCTATTATTGTGGGAATAACGAGGGTGTTTGGAATGGCATTGTGTTGTGTGAATCACAATACCTAAATATGTCGGTTACAGAGGCAGTTCCTACTGGTGGGTACTACAATGAAATTCAGAATAACTTGAGCAAAAAGTTGCCTCTGTTCCTCCAGAGCAGTCCCAAATAGGAATAAGTTTTGTGTAATCTGTAGGTAGTGCAACCAGTCTGTAGTACACATTCTCACATCAGTTTGAAACATAATAGTGATAGATAATAAATTGCAGATCAAAATACTATGACATTTAACATGGTTTTGGTCCACTTAGCATTTTCTTGCAAGTAAGAAAATGCCTAACCTGTAAAAATTGCCTGAATCTCACAGAAATCTGCTGAAATAAGACTCTGAACTAGGCAATTGTCATAGGAGAACTACTGACTTTTTTTTGTAATCTGTGAAAAAATTTACTTACATTAATGCTACCTGATGAATCCTAAAATTGATATAAAGAGATAGTTTATCTAGGCTTGTGGCCACAGAACTGGTATAAGCATAGAAAGAAATTCTGGCTTTTCTAAACTTTTTCCACTATGTGGTTCTAAAAGGGATTTTCGTTTGCTGTTAAAGTGAATTCTTTCTTACTATAATAGTCTTTCCCATTAAGAGAAATCTCTGTGACTCTTCCCCTTTTGCCTACACAAAACAGCCACAGCAGCTTCTGCAGCAGTATGGGTGAGGCACTCGTGTGTTTCTGGGAGAGCATTCATCCCATCCTGTACCCCATATCCCATACTCCATACCCCATATCCCATAACCCATATTCCATACCCCATAACTCATGTGACGAGCACAGCTGGCTGGCACAGGGCATGGGAGCAGTGGCTCCCTGTCCCATGCAGATGGGGCCATGCAGAGGTGCCAAAAGCAGCTTTTTGTAAGGGAACTCCAGCACTCCTTGCTGCTGAGCTGACGTGCCCACCTAGGCAGAGTTTTGTTATTGATGCTTTCTGTGTTGTATTTGTTAGGATTTTAGAAAGATGAACTTGTTAGTTTGACAACTAATTATATTTTAATTTAGTGGTGAACTCTCTTGGGAATCTATGAACAAGCTAATTTAAACGAAATTAGGTATTTCAGCTCTTGCAGGTATACTTTGTGGATTTAAATGTGAATCTGTTTAATCCTATTTTAGATATTCATAAGGTTTTGGTGTCCTCATGGAAAATATTGGCCTATTTCAGTATGATTTTGTGCTCAATTAACCATTTAGAGATATTGACTTACAGATATTCAACACAGTTGAATATTTTTGCCCTTTTATTGTGGTATAATATTTACGTGTATATTTAATTTTCTGGGTCTGTAAATCTTTCTTATTAGGATAATTTATTTTTAAGATTACTGAGTATGTAGCTCTTGTACAGCCTCATATAATTTTCATCATGCCTTCATGGTTTTAATCCTTTACATTTTAACATTGCATCTCCTGACTTTAAAGTGGCTATATATATGTCCTTGATTTCCCAGTGCGGAGCCACTGCTGCACTGGCCTCTCTTCCCTTGCACAATTCCATGGAGATTTCAGTACAAGACATGACAAAATGTAAAACCATACTCATAGATCACCTTATAAATATTTATTCATATAAATTCTTTAAAGAAATTAAATTACGTGTTCTATACAAAATAGGAAAGAGAGGCTTTTAGTGTCACTGGCTGCAAATTGAAGTCATTTGTCTTGAAGGGTCAGGTGCCACTTTGTGGTAAGATACTTGTCTGAGATCCAAGAAGGGAAAGATTGATAGTACAAAGAGATTGATGGAACAGGCACTGCAATATGCATACGAAGTTACAGGTTAATTAGGAAGATTTAAACAAGAAAGTCCCTTTGTGTGGAGAAGTGTCATGTGCTGTTAGTGTCAGAAGCGAGGTGTGTGCTGGCAGCCTTTTGAGCAGGCAGAGTTGATTTTCAGAGATGTTTGTGTGGAGATGTGGAGTTGTGAATACCAGCGAGGTGGCAGATCACCAACAGCACACGCTGCAGCTGCTCAGGGAGTTCAGTGCTTTGCATACAGAGACACCTGCTCTGCTCACATCTTTGGCTTTGTTGTGGTTGATGTAAATTATAATGCTGGTTCTGTGATTCCTGTATCAGAGTAAAATCATTAATATTTCAGACTGCCGAGTTCTTTGGGTGTCTCAGGTGATATAACTATTTGTTCTACTTTTTAATTGCAGGCACAGCAGAAATCGCAGCACTTACAGAAAAATCCTAAAGCTAAGAATGTGTGGTTTATAAAGTGGGAGCTGAGCAGTCAACAAACATTGTTTTTGTGTTGATAGGAAAGCTGTTTTGAAAGAACAGACACTGCAAACCGTTTCTTCTTTCATTAAAGTTCACCAGCCTCCCTGGTACATTTAGCAGAGAACAGCAAGCTTCTCTGAGTGGATTGATGCTGAAATTAAAACAGCAACATCTTTTGTAACAGTTATTCACTTGGCAGAAAGAGAATTTTAAATTTGACTTAAATGCAACAAAACCAAAATGGTCTGTGCCCCTTGTGTCCCATTCTGCACAAGGACAAAATGGTGCAAATCTTTCAGCAAGGCAGGAATAAAAATCTCAGCAAGAGCTTCAGTATTTATTATCGTAATAGTAAATCATCCCTGTCTGCCTGGGAGATCTGTAAAACATACCTGCTGAGGGCAAGAGCAGGCACAACCCTGAGAGACTGTTACACTTCTAAATACTATAATTCTGGTATTTTTGTCATGATAGTCTTAACTAAAATTCTGCATTCATATAGTCACCTTATTTTTAGCCCCAGAGACAGATCTTGGGGTACATGGCAGCTCTTACCTTCTACAATCCATTGCTCTATTCTCTGGCTGTGGAGTATCTGAATTTTTGGTTTTGTAAGGGAAGGAAGAAGACAGGCAAATTTACCTTGTCTAGCTGCTACATGTGAGACAGAAAAGGCCTTCGATTGCAGTGTATGGCTTTTACTGAAGATGAAAAATCTATTGAAGGGGGACAAAAGTTTGAATTGCAGAATGTATTTCTACATTAGGGAAAGGCAGTTAGACTCAATGAGGCCCCTGGGAAATGTGATTGACATTGTAAACAATCCTATTTTGTTTTATGATATTGCTGTAATGATGAGTCTTCACTTGTTATGTGGTCAGATACCTGTTTATTCACATAATTCTGAGTACAAAAGCAGCTGTAGAAAACAGGTAGTGGAAAAAAACCACTCTCTTTTCTCTTTCACATTTTCACTTGCAGGAACTGTTTTTCATACTTAAAGAATTCTTCTCTTGTATTAACCTGAGACCAAATACAAGAAAATCTGTCAAAACAAATGAGTTGGAACATGTCCCACGACACCAATACACGCAGGCAAAGTGGTGTCTCAGGCACAGTTCCAGTGGCCTTTTTGTGGTACTTACCCTCCCTGCTTGAGTGGCAACTTGCCTCCCATTAGCCTCCCCATCCATCACAAAGATGCTTCTACTTCAGGAAGAAATACAGCTTATTGGTATTGTTCTACTGCAAGGATTATATTTTTGCAGTTGATAAACACAGTGCACTTCTCATTGTGAGAAGTAAGTACAAATTTTTTTTTTTTCTTTATGTTTTTTCTTTTTTTTTTCCAGAAACCAAAACAAAAGGACTGGCATCCACCTGGAGGATTTATTTTAGGACTCTGGGCATTGATCATCATGGTTTTCTTCAAAACATATGGAATCAAGCACATGAAACATGTCTTCTGAACTGGAGCAAACAAGATACTTTGTGTTCCTGGGTATCTCCTGTGTTCTCTGCATGTGGATTATGGTTGTGTTGAAACACTGTGTTGACATCTCGCTTCTAAAGGCTCTTTTGAAGCCATCTCTTCTCTGAAAAGATTCTAAAAAGTGGTTTTAGTGTTACTGTTATTTCACTTTGTCTTGATTTAAACATATTTTAATGCTTTTCTGAGCATATTTTCTTTTTGGTTAAACTTAAAAAAGGGCAGGACCTAAACCCAGTAACAGGATTTCTGTGGTTGCTTCTGGATTGTAAATGGGCAAATTCTTTACACCATAGTTTGAAGTAAATCTTAGAAGAAGTCACCTCTTACTAAAGAACTGGACATTGTGGAGAAGATTATTTAAGATGTCATTCTGTCAATAAAAACTTAACCCACTTTGCAGACTTTGGCATGGCATATTGAAAGATTTCTTCACAAAAATAAAAATACTCTGGAATATATTCATTTTTTAAAATTACTTTTTTCCCCTGTTAAATAAGACGCTTAGATCAGTCCCTTCACCTTAGGCAGTTTTGAGTCTAGAATTCTATGAGTTGGTGAAAGTGAAACAAAAATTATGACCTTGCTGAATCTACTTAAAAAGAAGGCCAAAAAATCATGAAAGGACTTCACCATGTCCATTAGAAACCCTTCACAGGTGTTGTATTTTCACTGCATATAATATGGACTTGGATGCTTTCAGAATTTTCAGTGCACTGGATTTTGCACCGAAGAAAATCAGCTCTGACATCGGGATGAAGAACATTATAAATTGTACCATTGTATTCTGTAGTTTCTGAGCCCCTAGAAAATGTGCTTTGTTGCCTGTGTTTTGTAAATTCTGGTTTGGCATATTGATTTGTTCTTCCTGGACATTTACTGATGAATGTATGCTAGAAGGGTTTTGTCTGTATAATACAGTGATATTTGTGAAGAGAAGAGCAAATCTGTGCATGTGTAGAAACGCATCAGTCAGTGAGGAGAAGCTTTTGCCCCGTGCTTTTGGAACTTGTTCTCTACCTTAACCGAAATAAAGCTTACCTGATGCAGTCATGGTGTAAGTACTAGACACATATCTCTAAAGTTATTAGGAATTATCTATAATCACACACAGTATCAGAGTTGGTATATTTTTCTTAGACTATGGTTCTGAGCATTTCCTATTGCATAGCACATACAAATCTGAGTGCATAAACATTTCTGTCCTTTTTTTTCTCTTCCAGCTTGATTGTGGCATCCCAGCCTCGGGTGAGAGGAGATGAACTGTCAGAGCTGTGTGAGCCTGGGAGGGTGTGGAGAAGCCACTGAGGCTTGCAGAGAACAGAGAAAACAGCAGTGTGGTGCAGCTCAAGAACTAAAGCCTTGGTTTTTTATTTCCAAAGATTTTCTAGGCTTGGAGATGTTGAAGGTACAAAATGATCCATTATGGGAAGGTAAACATTTGCCTACCCCACCTCTTTGTGGCACTTCTTGATGAAGAGCTGGGATTGTTTTCAGTAGCAGGGGCTTAAGGCCTAGGAGTAGGGATTAAACCTAAAGCATTCCTAAAGTGGAGTAGATAATACTGGACTTGTCTTCTCAGCGTGCTGATCAGAAACTTTTATGAAACTGGTGCACAGATCATCCCTGCTAACAACAAT